>NC_057386.1:18564014-18888276 GCF_019320065.1 Cervus canadensis
ATAGGGGCTACACTCTAGATGCAGTGCACAGGCTTTTCACCGAGGTAGCTTCTCTTGTTGCGGAGCATGGGGCTCTAGGGCGTGTGGCTTCAGTAGTTATGGCACGTGGGCTCAGTAGTTGTGGCTCCCCGGCCCTAACGCACAGGGTCAATAGTTGTGATGCACGGACTTGGCTGCTCCACAACATCTGGGATCTTCCCAGATCAGGGATCAAACCATCTCTTCTGCATTGACAGGTACACTCTTTACCACTGAGCCACCAAGGAAGCTCAGTGTTGTATTCTTAAGCGATTTAATTTACCTCTGGGGGCTTTATTCGCTTAAATTCTGTTTCTTTCTGAAAAGGATTTGACGTAACAATTTTGGGCCACCCAGATGAAACTACATCTGTTAGATCTGAGTGGGAAGACAGCGTTGCAGATCACTAGTTCAGTGGTCTCTGGCTGCACCCAGAGATTAAAAATACCCCTGCCTGGGCCCATCCCCAGAAATTCTGATTTATTGGGTATGTGGCAGGGACTCAGCAGAGGTGATTCTAAGATGCCAGCTTCAGGTCTAATCTAATCCTTCATCTTCTGCAGAGAGAGGAGGGAAGGGAAGAGTGTTTGAGGCAGAAGAACATCCCTCATGTTCAGAGAAAATGGAAGGCCAGAGAATGAAGCCACTTTGCCCTGGCTCACGTGGCCAGTTGGTGACCCTGGGTCCCCTGCTGTCTAGTAGCTGCGCTGTCTCTGCCTCTCCATTAACTTTCTTCCCACATGAAGTATGTCATCATGAAGGTGGATCCAATCATCCACGTGACACAGCTTCCAGGCAAAGGCCCTTATAATTTAAAGGTATGACAATCAAGCAGCTCATCTCTCTGGTTTTTTATTTGTTTTTAAGACAGTTAAGTGGGTTGTTTATATTTCCCATCATCTCTCAACCTCTCACAGAGAAAAAAGGAAAAAATGATACACATGTCAGGTAAAAGGAAACTTGGGTTCCAGGCCTGGGTGCCATCTCTGATCACCAACACTTCCTTACCTCATCTTCAAACTCCTCTTCCACAGCAAACAGCTTCTGCAGATTGCATGCCTGAAAGGAAAACAAAGCAATTGAGGTTGGAGGAGAAATACCATTTACAAGTACATTTTGTCTTCACTCTGCTTTTTCCTAATTCTAACAAGACATCAGGTGTACTGTTTTCTGTTTCCTGTTTTTTTTTCCCCGTCGTGTTGGGGAAGGAATAAAGGATGAGGAGAGATGGGGTTTACTTAAAGACTTAGATGATGATTTAGAATCCTGTCTTATAAAATAATTCCCTTAGGTCCATCTGCGTTAATCTTGTAATAAGAGGGAGGAAGCAAAGGGAAGTCTGCCCAAGGGAGCCTGTGTCATTCTTTAGACCCAGTACAGGGCTTGTGGGTCTAAGGATTTTGCCACACCCCCAAAGGCTTGGCCTGGGGAACCCTTGTCAGATGTAAGGGATATTACCATAAATCCAAGCATGCCCAGCACAGAGGCCTTGATTCTGAAAGACAAGTCAGTGGTTTCCTTTTATCTAACACCCAGAAGCTAGGGTCCTGGGAGGGTGGGATGTACTTCCCCCCACCACCTACCCCGCCCCTCCTCGTCCCCACAGATCCTCCTTTCTGGACAGCAGGGCTGCTGTGGCCGGCATTAAAAGTCTGTCAACCCTAGAGCCAAAGGCTGTGCCTAACTCCAGCTGCCAAAACAGTTAGGGAGACCTATCGCCCACTGTCAGGAAACAGACTGGAATGGTTGGGGGAGGGGGAGGGCCCGGGAGGCGTGACGTGTGAGCACACCCGTAAGGATGAACCGGAGTCTTCCCTGGTGAAACGGAAGGCTAGACACTGGGAGATGAAGCCCTGAGGGAGGTGGGTGGAGAGACCTTCCTTGGGGGGCCGGGAGTGTCCAAGCCGAGCCCTGACTAGAGCCCAGGCGTCCCGACCCCACCAAGCTCTCCCTGAAACCCTAACCCGATCCTGCAGCTCGCTCGAGGGAGAGGCTGGAACCCGGAAGACAGGTCCCTGCGGCCGGGGGACCCGGCGGCCGGGTGGTCCCAGGTGCGGCATTACCATGGCGACCGCCAGTAGGCTCGGGCCGCGGCTTGGCCGGACAGACCCTGACTCCAGGGGTCGCCGGGGCTTCGGCCTTGGTCCACGTAGGAGGGTCAGAGTCCGGGCGACAGTGTCTCTGGGGCGAGGTCGGAGAGAGCACTCTTTGCAACCCAGGTTGGGGCCGAAGGAGGGTGGTCGGGAACCTGGGGGCTGGCTCCCTAGGCCGCGTTCGAAGCCGCCGCCACTCAGCGTCTCCGCCCTCTTAAAGGGGCGGATCTATTTCTATCCCGCCGACACAAAGGCCCTTCACCGCGGTCTTCCGCCCCAGCCTTAAAGGGAAAGGCATGAGCTCTCGGTCGCCCCCCAGCAGACCCTGGATCCAATCCGCTTGCTCGATGCGCACTCGGGTGAGAGCTAGGTTGGAAATCTGGGGCCCATTACATCCCATCCTGCCCACCTTCCTCTCTTGTGTTAATCATACTAGGGACTGAGTATTAACCGAGTGACTCTCATTCACACCAGAATCCACCCTGTTCGTTTGTCTGTTCATCTGTCCATCCATCCATCCATCAATCCGTCTATTCTTGCCACACGTATTTATTAAGCAAGATGTTTCCGGTCGGGCTGTTTTCATCCTTCATGTTTCAGTTTAGATGTCAGATCTTCCCTGTCACATTAACCTCTCAAGTAACATCCCTCGCCCCATCACAACGCTTAATTTCCTTCTCAGCATTTTTCATTATTGATAATCGTCATGGTTTACATCTTTATTGTGTGTCTTCCTCACTAGAATATGAACTCCATGAGGATAGGGACATTGTCTGGCTTGTTCAACTCTGTATTCCCAGCACTTAGAACAATGCTCTATAGAATTAATAAATGAAAGACGCAGAGACTACTATGTATCAGGCACAGTGCTTAACATTGGGGATAGAGAAATGAATGACTCCTTGTACTCTCAAGTTCATGAACAAGTCAGGGAGAGAATTTCCTGGTGGTCCAGTAGTTGAGACTCCATGCTTTCACTGCCTTGGGTACTAGTTCAGTTCCTGGTTGGAGAGCTAAGATCCTGAAAGCCACGCAGTGGCCAAAAAAATATATGTATTAAATAAATAAATAAAATATGAACAAGTCAGGGAGATACAGAACAAAAGATAGAGAGCAGGAGAAGGCCTAGTGATCTGGGAAGTCCAGATGTTATCACTAAAGCCTACTGTGGTTACTGATTCAGCCTGACCTCAGTTTCCCTTCTTGCTTATCACGAAACAGTTGAGAGACAGCACAGGTTGCATAGTTTTGAGGACTCAAAAGGCAGGAGAAAGGTAGCTGATGTGAGTTCTTAACTATCTGATCTGAACCAGCCATGCATCTTCCCAAAGGCAGACTACTTGGCCTGGTCTGACCTCGTGGAAGCCTGTGACTTCCATCATTGTTCCTTGTGGACCAGTTAACCTGTCATACGTCAGAATGGAGGCCAGAATGGTGATGAGAGAGGAAACCTGAACCTCTGACTCTCATCCAAGTTAGGAATTCCTTCAAGGCCTTTGTGCTTCTGAATTAGGGGACAGACCCCAACCCTCCCATTTACAGACGCCCCTCTCTTCCCAGGGAACCCAGGCAACCAACTGTGGATAGTCCTAGAGACCCAGTTACAGGGCTTCATGTGGATCTGGGCTCTGACAGCTCCAGGTGAAGGGACATCACAGAGACCAAAATGCCAAGAGGAATACTGTCAACTACTACCCACACCGTAGTTTCCATCTTCCAGTTTTAACCATTGGCTCATGGTTTTGTCTTCACGAGATTCCACGAAGAGTGAAGAGTGGGTGTTACTTACAGATTAGGAACCTGAGGCCCACAGGGGAAGGGACTCCCTCGGGGTCACACAGTCATTTGGTGGTGGCTCTTCTGATGGGAAGTCCTATGCTTTCTCCTCCATTGCTTTTCTGAGTTCAGTGAACTTGGCAAATGCCACCCCCACCTCCTGTTAGAACTTGGATGGGGGTGGGAGTGATAGCTGAAGTAAACGGAAAATGTGGGCCAGGGACATTTTGGAGAGGGGCTGGCAGGCCACAGTGAGGAAGTTGTCTATGATTTTAAATTTGGGGAGGACAGTCATGCTAATTTGACTTGGGCTTCCCTGATAGCTCAGTTGGTAAAGAATCCACCTGCAATGCAGGAGACCCCAGTTCGATTCCTGGATCAGGAAGATCTGCTGGAGAAGGGATAGGCTATCCATTCCAGTATACTTGGTTTTCCCTTGTGGCTCAGCTGGTAAAGAATCCACCTGCAATGCAGGAGACCTGGGTTCGATCCCTGGATTGGGAAGATCCCCTGGAGAAGGGAATGGCTACCCCCTCCAGTATTCTGGCCTGGAGAATTCCATGGACTACAGTCCATAGTGTCAGAAAGAGTCAGACACGACTGAGTGACTTTCACTTTCTCATGCTGAAGGATTCTCCTCCAAATCACAGGTCTTCTTCCTGACACTTTGCTCCAAAGTAAAAGCAAAGATTAGATCCCCATGGTGATCTAGTCTGGTCCTCTTCTTCCTTCTCTTCAAAGAGGGGTTAGTGGGCTTACTACTAATAACCAGGGTTGAGGATAATGGAGACTCAGACCAAAAAGGAAGGGTAGATTCTGGGAAATGGAAAAGTGGGTTCTAGGACTCAGGTAGGAGGACCCATACCAGAAGACACCAGAACTTCAGCTGCGAAGTCGAGTACAAAGGGGAATGTCTCATTAGTACTGAGTTAATCTATAGTAATGGGCTTACCTGGTGGCTCAGTGGTAAAGAATCTGCCTGCCAATGCAGGAGATGGGGGTTCAATACCTGGGTTGGGAAGATCCCCTGGAGAAGAAAATGGCAACCCACTCCAGTATTCTTGCCTGGAGAGTCCCATGGACAGAGGAGCCTGGTTGGCTACAGTCCATTGGATCGCAAAAGAGTCAGACGTGACCGAGCGATTAAACAGTAACAACAACAGTCTATAGTAATAACCACCAGGACTTCCCTGAACACTTTCTGTGTTCCAGACAAGGTTCATTAATTTACATGAATTAACTCACTTGTTCATAGCAACAGGTCTTGATATAGGTGCTTGGATCACTTCTGCTTTACAGAGGAGGAAAGGGGCAATGCCTGGCCTAAGCCCACATTGCTAATAGGTGTTACAGCTAAGATAATTAACCAGCCAGTTTGACACCAGCATCTACAAGCTTAACCACTACATTGTTTTACCTTTTAGAATTCCAATGAACTGGGCTCTTAAACTGGGGATTCAGGGAATACGAATCCTCTATAATTATATCCAAAACATCACGTGCCTATGCACATATGCCTTGCTCTGAAAGAAAATCATAGCTTTCATTACATTTTCATGGGTGGGAAAGCTGTTGCCTTGCACTATCTCAGGGCCAGGATACACTCTGATCCCTCATCCCTCTGTATCCCTAATCTTGTCCAGATCTTACACTCTACATTAAGCCTTACTATCTCCTGCCTGGACAATCCCATAGCCTGCTGCACTGTCTCCCTAGTCCAAGCTCTCCTCCCTTCTGTCCATTCTTTCCAACATGCAAGCAGGATATTATTTTTTCCATTGTAAAAAATGTTCAATCCCTTCCAGTCACCTGAGGATGATGTGTGAAATCCCCAGGGCTGGGACTTTTTCCCCTGGTGGCCCAGTGCTTAAGACTTCGTGCTTTCACTGCAAGGGACACCAGTTTGATTCCTCCTCAGGGAGCTAAGATTCATGTCACATGGTGGGGTTAAAAAAAAAAAAATTCCCCAGCACCTACAATGCCCTGGAATCTGCTTCCCTGTCCTATTTCATCTCTCATGTGCATCTGTGCTATGACTCCTTGCAACCCCATGGACTATAGCCTGCCAGGCTCCTCTGTCCAGGGAATTTTTCAGGCAAGAACACTGGAGTGGGTTGCCATTTCCTACTTAGGGCATCCTCCCAAGCCAAGAATCAAACCAAGGTCTCTTGTGTCTCCTGCACCTGGGAAGTGATCTCATCTCTCAACTAATGTCCCAATCAATACCAATCCCTCTCCACCCCACTCACCCTTCATGCCCTAGGTCACATGCTGCCTCCTCCAAGAAGCCTTCTTTGACTGACTCAGGTTTCCTTCTCCTTGGTTCCCTGGACTTGGGGGCTCTGATAGCTTAGGTCTCTTGCATGCCCTGTATTGTCTTCAAGTTTCCCTCATACCTCCCTGCTCGCCTTTGAACTCTTTCAGAGCAACCGACTATGACTTTTCACTTTTGTGAGCCAGCACTTGGCACAGGACCTAGCGCACAGAAGACTAGCAAGTGTTTGTTGAATGACCTAATGCTATTTGTCAGAAGGGAGTACAAAGGAGTCTAGGCAACTCCATGCTCACTTCCCCAAATACCTGTACTTGTTGGATGAGGAGCCTCGCCTTCTTAAGTACAGGAAAGAGCACACCTGTATTTGTGTGTGTGTGTGTGTGTGTGTGTGTGTGTGTTTAGAGGGAGTGTTTGGAGACAGCATGCTGCATTGTCTATGGAGTTAGATAAATGGGGGTTCATATTTGACCATACTGCTAACTGGTTGTGTGACCTTCAGTAAGTTGCTTTACCTCTCTGAACTTAGCTGTTCCCTCTATGAAAATGGAATAATACAACTTCCTCATAGGATTGCTGTGGAATTAAATGAATTAATGCATTGAAATGGCTAACTCCATGCCCAGCACCTTGGCAGAGGCTCAACAACGTGGGTTCCCTTCCCCTCTACTCGAGTTTGCAAACATGTGCTGAGATTTTTTTATGGGAACCACATGGCTTGAGTTTGTCTCTATTTCAGCATATTTGCAAATACATTTCGTCCTAATTTGTATTTTGATTGTATTAACAGTTGTATGCGATTCACAGTGATGATGCATGTTTACGTGTTTACATTTGTCTTCCCATGGACAGTGGCATACACTGGAAGTGTGTACACATACTGAGAGTTCTGCGGGGATGTGTCGGTGTGTGGCTGTTGCATGTTGAATGAGTGTGTGGAATGTGTGTGGAATTGTATTTGTTATGTGCTGCTTACAAGTGGGGGAGGTCTGAGTGTACGGAGGTGGCTGAGGGTCTGGTCTGTGTGGCATTGTGTATGTGAATGCTGTGTAGGCCAGCACTGCCGCATAGAACTTTCTTCATTATCCAATAGAGTAGCTGTTGACAACAGCACGTGCTACTGACAGCTTGAAGTGTGGCTGGTGACACTGAGAAACTGAAGCTCTCTTGGATTTAATTTTAATTAATTTAAATGTAAATAGTCACAGGTAGACTAGTGACAGAATCTCAAGCTTGTTCTCCACGGACCAAGTCATGTGCACGCCCCTCCTTCTCATCCCGGAAACCCATCCATCGCGTCCGGACCCCAGCAGAAAGGCTGCGGCCGCCTCCCCTCCCCCGCCCCCGCCCCAGCTCCCCCCAATCCCCCCCCAACCCTCCCGCAAGTCCCCAGGCGAGCAGTGAATCAGCCTGACAATGAGGTGAGTCATTCATGAACTGCTCGGGCCAACCCAACGGGCGGGAAGCAAACGTCAGCCAGCCCACCCCCCCGCAACTCCCCAGTGGGATCGCTCAGCCCCACGCACTGCAGATGTTGAGGAAACTGACGCGGTGGAATCGAGGCACCAAAGCTCTTCTCCTTGGCCCCTCCCCTCTGGTTTGCAATCCATTCATTCCCCCAGCCCCTTTCTCCCTCTTCGCGGGCAAGTGAGTCATCACAAGATCTACGCCTCCAGTCCAACACCCACCTCCCCAAGCCTTCCGCGTGCGGTCTTCTTCCACGGTTGCGGGGTGAAGGCAGGGAGGCTGGACCCCTGGGTGAGGGAGTGCCAAGGTCGGCCCCTGGAAGCGACGCTGACTCTCTCCGGACCGTGGGGAGGGCGGGGCTCAGGGCAGACTGCAGCTGGCTAGATTCCTGCGAGCCATGTCCAGCTTGCCTGGAGCACGGAGACAAACAGGGCAGCAGGGAAGGAGCTGCTCAAGCTTGTTGTCTGGGGCACCTGTGGCTGGTGGTGAGGAGGGGATGGGGTAAGGCAACAGTATTCTGGTTTCCAGGGAGATCCCACAGTGTCCCCCCAGTACCTGACAGTCTTCAGAACCTGTTAGCTTCTCTCCTCTGCACTCCCAGGACCTGTTCCTCTAAGGACCAGTCTGAATCCCACCATCAGCTATCAATCAGCCTTCTCTAGGGTTGAACTTCACCTGAGGCTTCTGACTTGGACAACTGGGTCCCAGGGTGGTATCCCTTACAAGGTGGGAAATAAATCATCAAAAGCTTTAAAAGTGCGTAGACCCTTTGACAAAATGGGCTTCCCAGGTGGCTCAGTGGTGAAGAATCTACCTGCCAGTGCAGGAGATGCTAGAAATACAGGTTTGATCCCTGGGTCAGAAAGATCCCCTGGAGAAGGAAATGGCAACCCTCTTCAGTATTCTTGCCTGGAAAATCCTGTGAACAGAGGAGCCTGGCGGGCTACAGTCCAAGGGGTTGCAGAGAGTCGGACACGACTGAGCAGGCACGAGTGCGTGCATGCAAGATATTTGACAAAACAGCTCCACCTCTAAGAAAACAATAATTGATGTGTGCAAGGATTTAGCTATAAGAAGGTGGATCACAGCATTATTTAAAATGGTGAAAAATAGAAAAACAACCCAAATGTCCATCAAAAAGGAATTGAATAAAGAAACTGGTAAAACAACACAATGGGGGACTTGCTGGCGGTTCAGTGGCTCAGACTCCATGCTGCCAAAGCAGGACAGCTGGGTTTGATCCTTGATCAAGGAACTAGATCCCACAAGCAGCAACTAATAGTTCTCATGTCACAACTAAAAATCCTGAGTGCGTCAAGGAGGATCGAAGTTTATGCCTACTGCAGCATAAAAGCCCCAGCTCAATCAAATAAATAAATAATATTTTTAAAAAATAAAAATAAAAAAAATGGAATACTGCTCGACCTTTAAAAATGAGGCTGTGGAAGAAGATTTAATGCCATGGGAATATTTTCATGATGTATTACAAAAAAATAAATAGTAAGATACTGTGTCATATAATGTGATATAATTTTTCTTGAAAAAATATGAACATGGGAAAAATTAGAAAAGCATTTACCCAATTACTAATAATTGTTCTCATTGAATTATGCACTTAGGAGTGATTTTATTTTTTTCTTTGTACTTCTCTGATCTCCCTCCCACCCCTTATTTCTACATTAAGTGTATGAATTTTTACAGCAGAAAAATATTATTTATTTATTAAATATTTTAAAAAGCTATTTGTGGGGGAGGTAATGGGAATTAACTGTAAATGGGCATTTTATTGGGTGATAAAAATGTTTTTGAAACCAGATTATGTGATGGTTGTCATGTTGGTAAATTTACTTAGAAAATGTTGAATTGTATACCTAAAATGGGTTCTTTTATTTAAAATTTCTTAACAAAAACCACTTCCTGGGGGGTTCCCTGGTGTCTCAGTGGGAAAGAATCCGCTTGCCAATGCCAGAGACACAGGTTCAATCGCTGGTCTGGGAAGATCCCACATACTGTGGAGCAGCTAAGCCCCTGAGCCACAAGCAACTTCTGAGCCTGTGCTCTAGAGCCGGGGAACCGCAACTATTGAGTCCATGTGCCACCACAACTAGAGAAAAGCCTCTGAAGCAACAAAGACCCAGCACAGCCAAAAATAAACAAATAAAATTATTAAACAAAATGAAACAAAAAAATCATTTGTTGGGCTGTCTTCCAACCTGAACTTGAGGTCTAGGAGTAGGGACTGTCTGTTAAAATACAGGAAAACCACTTAAATCTGAGTTTCAGATAAAGAATAATTTTTTAAATACAAGTATAAAAATAAATAATATAAGTTTTTTAAAGGATGATCACTCACCTAGAGCCAGACATCCTGGAATGTGAAATCAAGTGGGCCTTAGGAACTGTCACTACAAACAAAGCTAGTGGAGGTGATGGAATTCCAGTTGAGCTATTTCAAATCCTGAAAGATGATGCTGTGAAAGTGCTGCACTCAATATGCCAGCAAATTTGGAAAACTCAGCAGTGGCCACAGGACTGGAAAAGGTCAGTTTTCATTCCAATACCAAAGAAAGGCAATGTCAAAGAATGCTCAAACTACCGCACAATTGTACTCATCTCACACGCTAGTAAAGTAATGCTTAAAATACTCCAAGCCAGGCTTCAGCAATACGTGAACCATGAAGTTCCAGATGTTCAAGATGGTTTTAGAAAAGGCAGAGGAACCAGAGATCAAATTGCCAACATCTGCTGGATCATCGAAAAAGCAAGAGAGTTCCAGAAAAACATCTATTTCTGCTTTATTGACTATGCCAAAGCCTTTGACTGTGTGGATCACAATAAACTGTGGAAAATTCTGAAAGAGATGGGCATACCAGATTCACCTGACCTGCCTCTTGAGAAACCTGTATGCAGGTCAGGAAGCAACAGTTAGAACTGGACATGGAACAACAGACTGGCTCCAAATAGGAAAAGGAGTACATCAAGGCTGTATATTGTCACCCTGCTTATTTAACTTATATGCAGAGTACATCATGAGGAACGCTGGGCTGGAATAAGCACAAGCTGGAATCAAGATTGCCAGGAGAAATATCAATAACCTCAGATATGCAGATGACACCACCCTTATGGCAGAAAGTGAAGAAGAACTAAAGAGCCTCTTGATGAAAGTATAAGAGGAGAGTAAAAAAGTTGGCTTAAAGCTCAACATTCAGAAGACTAAGATCATGGCATCCGGTCCCATCACTTCATGGCAGATAGATGGGGAAACAGTGGAAACAGCGGCTGACTTTATTTTTCTGGGCTCCAAAATCACTGCAGATGGTGATTGCAGCCATGAAATTAAAAGATGTTTACTCCTTGGAAGGAAAGTTATGACCAACCTAGACAGCATATTAAAAAGCAGAGACATTGCTCTGTCAACAAAGATCCATCTAGTCAAGGCTATGGTTTTTCCAGTGGTCATGTATGGATGTGAGAGTTGGACTATAAAGAAAGCTGAGCGCCGAAGAATTGATGCTTTTGAACTGTGGTGTTGGAGAAGATTCTTGAGAGTCCCTTGGACCGCAAGGAGATCCAACCAGTCCATCCTAAAGGAGATCAGTCCTGGGTGTTCATTGGAAGGACTGATGTTGAAGCTGACACTCCAATACTTTGGCCACCTGATGCGAAGAGCTGACTCATTTGAAAAGACCTTGATGCTGGGAAAGATTGAGGGCAGGAGGAGAAGGGGACGACAGAGGATGAGATGGTTGGATGGCATCACCGACTCAATGGATATGGGTTTGGATGGACTCCAGGAGTTGGTGATGGACAGGGAAGCCTGGCATGCTACGGTTCATGGGGTCGCAAAGAGGGGGACATGACTGAGCGACTGAACTGAACTGAAGGCATGAACTCTTTGTATAAGTATACACAATTATTCCTTGTTTATCTGAAATGTAAACTTAACTGCGCAGCCTTTCTTTTCTATTTTTCCTAATTCTGGCAACCCTAGTCTGGAAGCTTTGTTCCTATAGCATCTCTGGGGCATCTGGGCTTGTACCCCTACCCACCCCTAGAGCAGTTCTACAATGTCTGGGAGCGTGGGATGGAAACCCAGGATCTGCAAACAGCAAGGTGAGAAAGTGTGGGGCAGAGGTCATTTCTGATATAGAAGGTGAGTTCCTTGCTCAGGGAGTGGGAGTGGCAGTAGCATTTCAGCTGGCCCAAAGCAAGGAGTGATAACATCAAGGCAGGAGATGAGGGTTGGGCTTACCCTTTGCCAAGTCCTGTGCTGGCTCTTCACACAGATACCCCCATGTCCTGCTCTGGCAACTCAGAGTGGTGGAGGTTACTGTCCTTTATTATGGGGTGAGGAAATTCTAAGAGATAAAGTATCAAATGAATTTCCAAGTTCACATAGCTGGTTCAGTGGCAGAGCCTCAATCCAGGTCTAGATCTTTACATTTTCGGTGGGGTTGGGTCCAGTGGTTAACCACTCTGGGCTCTGATAACCTGGGGTCAGATCCCTGTATCTTAACTTACCGAGTCTGTGGCTTTGGGCAAGTTCCTTAAGTCTCCTGGGCCTCGGATCCTTCATCTTTAAAGTGGGGATGATGATAATAATAACAACAGCAACAACACTCATCTTGAGGAGTTGGCAGAATGAAGTCAGATGGGGTGGGTAAAGTCTAGTCTGCTGCTGTGTCTGATGGACAGGATGAATCCTCAATGGATATGCCAGAGAGCCCCTATTGCTTAAAGATGATGGAATGTGCCTTCCAGACACGTAACTCAAGGCCTTCCTGTTGGGGTGTCTGGGTCCGCAAGGAGTTCCTAGGAGAAAGAGGCCACAGATGTCTCTGCCTATACTGGGGAGACCCCTCAAACCTGGGGAGACCCCATCTGGCACCACACCCAGATAGCATGGGTCCTACCCTGGTCATTTTTTTTTTTTTTTAATATTTTACTTATTTATTTATTTGGCTGTGCTGGGACTTAGTTGAGGCACACGGGATCTTTGATCCTTGTGGCATTCAAGATCTTTAGTTGTGGCCTTTGGGATCTAGTTCCCTGACCAAGGATTGAACTCCCGTTGCATTGGGAGCATGGAGTTTTAGCCACGGGACCACCAAGGACGTTCCCTCTGCCCTGGTCTTGCCACTCACTGGGCCTCTGTCTCCTTAGTTATAAGATGGAATACATAGCATCTACCTTGTAGTATTGTGGTGAGAATAGTAATATATGTGACAGAGCCTTCCAAAAGGAAGTCTCTCGATACATGTTTATGCAGAAAGGGGGCAAAATGTATGTCAGTCGTAGATGACTTGCTGGAGGGAAGCCAACTGGGCCAGTTTTGTGTGGCTGGGCCCATGCCCCTCCACGTGTCTTGTTCTCTGTGGTTTCATGACCTCAGGGCCAAGAGGGTTTCCCAGCATCAAAGAGTCCAGTCCTCCCATTACAGAGGGGAAACGAGGCTCAGAGAGGGCAAATGGTTGGCCTGAGCTTCTATAGGCCGAGTTGGCTTGTGTCTCCCAGGGTCCCTTCATTACCACTGCTCCATTCTGCTTCTTGGGGCTCTGTTGTCTCTGCAGGCTCATACGCTCCCAGAGGGCAGGCACGTTTGTACCCTCCACCCCCTCCGTGGTGTGCATGCCCTGCCCAGAGACGATACTCTAGAGGGACTGTGGACATACAGGATGTGACTGTCCAGAGCTGCCCTTACACTGTTGTGTTCACGTGGCCTTGAATCCTGAGCGGGCAGGCAGGAACCCTGAATAGTTCAGGAAATCTGGGCCTCACTTCCAGCTCCCAGCAGGGCGGTGGAGGAGAGAGTAGGTTTCCTTTTCAGCTACGGCCCCCTGGACCTCCTGCTTGTTGTCTTGCTGCTAGCGGGGTAAGAAGCCTCAGTGAGACACCTCACTCTGGGTCCCTAGCTGCGAAATTTTATCATAAGGTCTCACCTCCGTCCCAGGCCTCCTGGTCACTTGCTGTCCTTTCGCTGCTGTGGGAGGCTCTTAGTCCATATACTGGCAACTTTTTTCAGCTTTGTCTCTAAATAACATATATATTAAAGGTACCATGACAAGTGGTGATAGCTGCACCCAGAATAGTCTCTATTTTTAAACAAATTCATAGCTTCTTCTAGGAGCCACCATGCTGGCTTTCTCAAGGCTTGGTCATTGCTGAGTGAAGAGACAGTGACCTGCTTCCAGTCTGTGGGCCAGAAAGGCAAGAGGCCTGGGAAGGAACAGAAGGTGTCAAGCACCAGTTAAGACTCCCAAGTGAGGAATAACTGGGGCCCGCATCTCCTTCCGGGGCCCTTATTTTTTTGTCTTATTTTTAAGTCTTTTGTTGAATTTGTTACAATATTGTTTCTGTTTTTATGCTTTGGTTTTTGGGCCAAGAGGCATGTGGAATCCTAGCTCTCCCACCAGGGATTGAACCTGCACCCCCTGCATTGGAAGGTGAAGTCTTAACTACTGGACCACCAGGCAAGTTCCTCCCACCACACACACTTGTTTTTGCTTTTTTTAAGCTACAGCTCTAGAATTGTTAGCTCACAGAGCTGGAAGAATCCTTAGACTCATCCACTGAATCATCCCATTTTACAGATGAGCAAACTGAGGCCCAGAGGGGTAGCAGCTTACCTAGGCCCCTGTCTGTTGCTCTTCCCCCACACATGTCAGCTAGTCAAGCATGACTATATCCTGGATGCTACCCTGAAACTGGTTTCTTTTTGCCCCAAGCCTGCAGGAGAGGGCCCTGGGAAGAAGGCATGAGAGGGAGGGGTTTTTCCACCTTTCCTTCTCAACCACACCTGTTGGACCCTCCAGAAATGTCTTCAGCTGGAAGGAAGGAAATCTAGTCCAACACTCTCATCCTACAAGAAATAGAGGCCCACAGAGAGGAAGGGATTTGTCCAGGGTCACACTGGGAGACCTGGGCCATACTTAGGCATCCTGAAGGCAGTTTGCATTACAATTCTCTGTGACATGCTTTTTGCTTTGTGTCTTGGGGCACATGAATTGTGTGCGCTGAAATAAACTCATTTTTGGCTCTTGTGTGTTTGCTCAGTCGCTCTGTCATATCCAAGTCTTAGCAACCCCATGGACTATAGCCTGCCAGGCTCCTCTGTCCATGGACTTGTCCAGGTAAGAATACTGGAGTGGGTTGCCATTTCTTACTCCAGGGGATCTTTCTAACGCAGGGACTGAACCGACATCTCTTGCATCTCCTGCATTGGCAGGCAGATTCTTTACCACTGTGCCACCTAGGAAGCCCCTTGGCTCTTGGGCATATTGTAAATCACCCATGGGCAGGACTGACCCTTAAAGCATCCCGAAGGACTGAAGATCCAGCCTAAACTCTGAAGCCCAGTACTACTCTGGATGCTGTCATCACATCTAATTTGGGATTTTCAAAGGGTCAGAACTGAAAGGGACCACAGAGAACAGCAGTCCAGGCTAAGGACACAAAGGCCTAGAGGGACTTATCCAATAGCACACCAGGATGGAGTCATCCTGTGCTGTGCTGTGCCTAATCACTCAGTCGTGTCTGACTATTTTCGACCCCATGGATTACTGCCCTCTGTCCGTGGGGATTTTCCAGGCAAGAATACTGGAGAGGGTTGCCACACCCTTCTCCAGGGGATCTTTCTGACCCAGGAATTGAACCGGGATCTCCTGCCATTGCAGGTGGATTCTTTACCAGCTGAGCTACCAGGAAAGCTCTGAGTGATCCTAGGACCCAGGTTTTCTTGTCTCCCATCCTGTTTTCTTGTTTTTTGCCATCCCCAAAGTAGCTAGTATTGTGCTGACCTCATGATTTTTCAATGAGGTCAATAAATTCTTGCTGAATGAACTAGAAACATGTTTCTATGAACAAGTTGCCCTTGGTAATTGACAAAAATGTTAAAGAATGCCTATTTCCTGTGATAAATATCTAGTAAATGTGTGTTGCATGAGTTTATCAGCTTAGTTCTTCCTTGTTCTGTAGTATTTTCCACTCGACGCTGTATTTAGGCACAGCTGTGGTGACTATTTCCCCACCAGGCACTCTTTGGAGGCCAGCAGGGCCACCTAAAGTGTTGCTCCACTGGAAACAAGACTGTAGGCTGGAACACTCTATAAGGGTTGCCCCAGAGCCTCTAGAATTCTATCCACGGATCTGGGTGAGAGTTTCAGGTGAGGGCACATTGGTCCTGGGTGCCTCATCTCTTCTGCCAAACAATGCTAACTTTATTTATTAATTAAAAAAAAATGTTTATTTGGACGGACCAGATCTTAGTTGCGTCACTTGGAATCTTTGATCTTTAGTTGCGGCATGTGGAATCGGCAGCATTCAAGCTCTTAGTTGCGGCATGTGGGATCTAGTTCCCTGACCAGGGATGGAACCTGGGCCCCCTGCACTGGGAGCGTAGAGTCTTAGTCACTGGACCACCAGGGAAGTCCCCAGGCAATGCTGACTTTAGATGCTGGGTGAGTGAGAGGGGGGTGGAGGAGATGGGGCTATCTGTGAGTTCCATAGCATCCACTGATTAGGGAGGAAGGCTGCCCTCTGTCTTGCTCCAAGAACTGGCCAGGACATTTCTGGTGACTTCCGACAGGAGTAGGAGCTCCCAGAGCCCCTAGCAGTGTTGCTCACCAGTCCTCATTCCTCTCCCCAGCCCTGATGCCTCCTTCTCAAAGTCCAATGGTGCTGCCAACCCATCAGGTTATAGGTTAAACATCTGGCTCATCTCCAAGATTAATTTCCTTCTACCAAGAGTCCAAATTCACTACTGGCTCCCAGGGTCAGAAGTTTTCCAGTCAACTAGTTGATCCCTTCTGCCTCATCATTCTACATAGGGAACCTGAGGCACTAGTTAAGGAGACAAACTTGTTAATTCCCGTTTCCATGGTGAATGGTCCTGTCAATGGCTCACCTTAGGAACTCTTAGGGCTTCCCTGGTAGCTCAGCTGGTAAAAGGATCTGTCTGCAATGCAGGAGATCTGGATTCGATTTCTGGGTGGGGAAGATCCCCTGGAGGAGGGCATGGCAATCCACTCCAGTATTCTTGCCTGGAGAATCCCCATGGACAGAGGAGCCTGGTGGGCTACAATCCATGGAGTCACAAAGAGTTGGACACGAATGAACGACTAAGCACAGCACAGCACAGGGACTCATAACAAAAGATACTTTTATTCTCTGTGAGAGACCTCTAAGATCCTTAAAGGTAGTTTCATTTCTATATCTCCAGCACTTTCTGTTTATACTCAAGAAACATAAGAAGAATTCATGGGGAAATATTTAATCCCACTTACCAGATAAGGAGAAATCTGGACTCATCAGGGCCACATATGGTGAATTCTTCTAACTTCTGGGGCATTTGGCTATGGCAGGGACAAGGTGTTCATCTCAGAAACCTCCATAGATCAGGGCTAGAGTGTTGAACTTGGGAGTCCAGTTCCCCCAGGTCCTTTCCCTAGTATCTGGGGGACAGCCAGAGCGATCTGAGTTTGAATCCGAGTTCTTGCTTGCATGAACTCTGACTCTGGGCAAGTTATTTAGCTTCTCTGAGCCTCAGTCCCTTCATCTGTGGAATGGGAAGGGCTTGGCCATAAGACAGTTATTGACATCTATTGTATCTGATGGGAAGATTTTTTCCCCATGTTCTGAGATCCTGAGAGAAAAAACTCTAGAGTCTTCAATGTCCCTGAACCTGTATCTGCTATGTGTCAGGTGGAGTGCTAGGTGCTAGAAAGGCAAAAAAATATATATGATCTTATTGCTTTTCCCAGGCAACTCCTACTCTGCTTGGGGAGGCAAAACATAAGCACTGAAAAAGCAAAACTTCAACTGAACCTAACCACCCAAGAGATATCATAGGATTGCATAAGAATCACAGCAAATGCAGGACTTCCCTAGCAGTCCAGTGGTTAAGACTCCTTCTTTCAACACAGGGGGCATGGGTTTGATCCCTGGTGGGAGAACTAAGGTCCCACATGCTGTGTGGCCTGGCTGGGAAAAAAACAAGAATGACAGCAAATGGCACCATCATTATAGTATAGACACAAGAAGACCCCTATCTTGGAGTGACATGGAATGACTTTTTGAGGTGGCCTTTCTGCTCAGAGTCCACAGTCAAAAACTGTTTATCTTTGGGACTTTAGTGGTGGTTCAGTGGTTAAGAATCTGCCTTACATTGCAGGAGATGTTGGGTCCATCCCTGGTTGGAGACCTAAGATCCCACAAACTGCAGAGCAATTAAGCCTGCCTGATGCAAGGACAGATCCACATGACACAACGAAGAGCTTGTGAGCAGCAACTAAGACCTGACACAGCCAAATAAATAAATAAATATTTTTTAAATAAATATTTTTAAAAAGAAGTTATCTTTTTTTTAAAAAAAATGCTCACCTTTGCTTAATCATTTAATACTCCTCAGAGGAAGAGATGGACACTAATCCAAAAGCACTATAAATAGATGTATATTTACAAATTGTTATCAGGGTCAATGAAGGCATACATAACAAGAGGATCCAACTTAAAAGGACCAAAGAAGGCCTCTTACAGGAAGTTATATATATATATAATTTTTTTTTTTTTTTTGACCATGCCCATGCAGCTTGTGGGATTTTTGTTCCTCAACCAGGGATTGAACCCAGGCCCTTGGTAGTGAAAGCATGGAGTCTTAAGGAAGTGATATTTAATTGAGTGCTATGAATGAATAAGAGTTAGCCAGGCCGAGAAGAGGGGAGGGGAGCATTTCAGAAAGAGAAAAAACTGACCAGCCTGTGCAAAGGTCCCGAGGAACAAGAGACTAGCTTTTCAAGGATGTGAGAGAAAGTCACAATGGCTGAGGTACAGAGAGTTACAGGAAGAGAGGTGAGGTGGGACCAGATCATGTAGAAGTTTCTAGGTTGTTTTTTTTTTTTCTTTTTCAAATATGAGGAGAGGACCAGCTGCAGCAAAACTACTAAAAATGAATTCTAGGCCCATCCCCACTGAAAAACAAACATTGTCACTAGGGTTCAGGAGTCAGGATTTTGAACATGTTCTTTAGGTAATTTGTGAGTACCCTAAAGTTTGAAAGCCAGTTTTCTGGGCCAGATACAGATTTCAGTAGCAAAAGTGGACAGCTTTTAAGCCCTCCCTTGATTAAATTTGTGTTCTGAAAAGGTCGTTCTGGCTTTGGGAGATGGCTAGGATGATGCAGGGAGTGGATTGGCCAGGGTGGCAGCTAGAATATCTCAAATGAGAGATGATTTGACTTCAAAAAAGGGGTGGGAATGAAGATGGGTGAGACATTCATGAGCTACTTTGTAGGAAGAACCTTTATTATTTATTACAGAAACATTTATATATTCATTTTCCTATCAGATAAGTGATAAATGATAGTTGCAAAATTTCAGATATAGAGAAAAAGATAAAGAGGAAAGTAAAGGTAAATATTTTGGCATAAATTCTTATAAGCTTATTAATACACATATATATTCAGATATATGGATGTAGTATGTAGTTTGTTGTTTATAATAATGGAAGGGGAGAGACAAAAAAATAATGGAACAATTCTGTAGTACTTGTTTCCTGATTTTCAAGATAACTACGTATCTTTAGCATCTTTTAACGTCTCTACAGATTTGTATCATTTTAAATGTCTGGATCTGGATGGGATTCCACTGAGTGGATGTGCCCTAATTTATTTGCTAATCCTCTCCTAATGGATATTTAGGTTGCTTTCAACTTTTCACATCATTAGAAGCAACCTCTTTCCTTCCATACTCATTTTTGAGCACAGCAATGTTATTCCTTAGGATACATTTTCGTTAGTGGAATTACTGAGTTATCGAGTTGTAGAAGAGGATGGCACCGAAGCCAGGGACCGGAAGTCTTCCTTTTGAAGGCCTTGGACTATTACAACCCTGCCCTGGCCTTTCCCAGTCTTTTTTTTTGGCGGGGGGGGGGGGTTGTTGGCACAGATTTAGTGTGTGCGGTCGGAGCTGGCGGGTTCGAGGCCTGTCCCAGACATCCACCCCCAGCATGGCCCCCTAGCTGTGGCCTCCAAGGCCCTCCCAGCCCCTAGGAATCCATCCCCGGGTCCCCTCCCCCACCGCGGGAGGGCGTGTTAGGCAGAAGCTTAGGCAGGCAACGATTGCACCATCCACGGTCTGAAAAGGAAGTGGAGGAAGCGCAGGGAGGAAAATCGTGCATCCCAAGGGCCGAGCCCCCAGGAACCAAACCCGTAAGCCCGCAACGCTCCTTCCAACACTGCTCACTGGCATCGGATCCCTTGCCTTCCTCCCCCTCCCCAGACCAACCCTTTGCGGGTACTGGCCCTTTAAGAAGCTGTCACGGTGGCGCTGTTGGCCCCGCCCGGCGGGGAGGGCCAAAAAAGAGGGGAGGGGTTGGTGGTGGCTGAAGTTGGGAGGGGGGGGGGGGTCTGGGTCTATTTTTAGCACCGGGTGCGGTCACGTGACGGGAGTGACGTCTCCGAATGTTGTTGTTGGTGGCGGCGGCGAGCGGAGCCGGAGGAGCCGCCGCAAAGATGGAGGAGCCGTCGAGGAGGTGCTGCCGCTGCTGCCGCCGCCGCTGCTGCCGCCGCCGCCCGCGAAGCCGGAGCTCGAGCCGCAGGGGGTGAGCGCGCCGCACCAGCCCCGATCCCATCTTCCCCAGGCTCCCCGGACGCGACGCAGCGCCCCCTCCTCCTGCCGTCGCTGCCCGCGGGCTCCCCGATCGCGCGCCGAGCTCCGCGCCCCTCTTCCTTCCTCGCGGCGCCCGGGTGCCAGGCGGCGGCCCCCGGGAGCATCGCCAGCCCGGGAGCCCGGCCTCGGGGTTACTGCCCGCGCCCCTCCCTGCCCCTCCCAGGCAGGGGCGCCTTCCCTACAGGTAAGGGAGGGGCCCGTCTTCCCGCGACCCACACCCCCAAATGGCCGGGAGACCGGCCGGGGCTGTCTGATTTGCCCTCTCCCGGGCGGCGCGCTGTGCGTTGCAGAGCGATTTGAGCCCTGCACCCGGATTCTTTGCAGACCCCTCTTCGCTGGACAGCCTTTCTTGGTACTCTGAGGTGAGGGGCGCCCCCACCCCACAGCGCTACTACCCATACCTCGGAACGCATCCTTGATTTTGTGTCCTTGACTTACATGCCCGAGGAGGGGGCCGGCGGGCCCACCTTACTTCTTTCTCCCATTATTCGCACCCCCTCCCTAGTGAGGCGTTACTGCGTTTGTTCCCACCCTCTTCTCCCGTCTGACACCCTGGAGCCAGAGAGAGAGCTAGGAGATGAAAGCTACCCCCCCCCCCACTTCTTGTCTGGGGTGGATGCCCCCCATTTTTCATCCTGGGTCTCTGTCTCACAGAGGGAGGGGGCGCTGCCCGTGCCTTTTAACTTCGGGGGAGCTGCGTCCCTACCCCACCCTTCTCTGGGGTCCTGGGGGAGATGAGAACTGGCTGGGTAATAAGTAATTAATCCGGGAGGCTGGTTGGTGGGGGAAAAGAGGGGAAGGTGGGAGTGCCTCATTTTGGGGAGGAGGTGACCACCTGATACTCCCCGATTGGCCTTCTGGGGTGAGGTGTATCCCTAAAGAGGAAGGGTGGCAACTGCAGCTGCTTTGGGGTGCTCAAGAGACCCACCACTCTGACAGTGACCACTGTGCTTCTGGGGCCTGGAATTAGCTTTGGCAGTTGGGGTAAGTGGGTTTGGTGGTAACTGGGTTCAAGGTCCGACTAGGAGGGAAGGATGGAGTCAGACCATAGGAACAAAAGGAGGCAGGGGATGAGAGATCCAGGACTCTTAGCCAGAAGGACCCCTGACCAGTCTGCTTTGGAGGACTGGAGCCTGGAGCTGGGTCCTGCCCTGGGCCTCTTCAGGTTTAGAGGATGTAGGCAGGAAGGGTCCTCCGTTTGAGTTCTAGGCACCAGAGTTCTTCAGCCTGTGCTGGCTCTTGAGACTCTGGGCTGGGCTGGGGATGGTGGGTGAGCCATGTTGGGGGCTGCCTGCTTTTTCGTTTCAATCTTCCCTCCTTCCTCTTCCTCCTAAACGCAAAGCTTGGAGAGTTCTTGGTTTGCCTTCTGCCCCTTCTCTTGAAACCTCCCTTTGCTTTTTTCCCCTTGGACTTGATTGTGGGCTGTGTCCAGACAAGGCAGGCGGGGGTTTCTGAGTGAGAGGACTGGGTCCACTAGCATCTCCACTCTGTCCTGGGAAGGTATGCATGCGGGGGGCCGGAGAGCAGATGCCAGGTGCAGTTTATTGCGAGCAAGGATGGAGGACACGTTAGCTCTGTGCCAGCCTCCCCTTCCCAGTATTCCCTCCTGTGTGGCTGGATGGAGTAATTGTGGGGGGGGGGGGGTGCTGGCAGTATCACATGCCCCACCCACTCTTAAGTAGATGCAGAGACAAAGGTTTGCTTTCCCCTTCCCTAGGGGTGGCATGTTAGCTGTGTGTTTAGAAACGGGGCTTGGGGATGTTGGAGGGGGCACGGGTAGTTTGTGTTTCTGCAGGGGGGAGGGGGGCAACAGCTATAGGAGCTGGGGGGAGTGCAGTTGGTGCTGAAGTACCAGCTGCTCTTTAATAATTAATTCTTCCTACTCACATCCCTTTGAGGAGGGATGTCTGGAACACGGCATCAGGCGCAGCCAGCCTGCTAGAGGACGCACTCCTCTTGGTGGGGGGTGGGGGGGAAACGGCGAGGGGGGGGCGGTTCTTGGCATTTTTGGAGCACTGTCGCTTGCTCATGAATGAAAACCTGATGCAGCCCGTGAGGGGGCCTATTGTAGCTGACTCTGGCTAATTAAACTTTCTCTGCCTGCCTTCTCCCCCACCCCACCTCACCCGAGCCCCAGCCCCAGCCCTTTCTTGAATGGGGACCCTGTCTGGTAGTACTGGTGAGGGGGTATCATTCTGCCTGAGGTTTTAGGGCAAACAGACCCGGTCTTCTGCCCTCTGCCTCGTCCCTCCCTCCCCTCTCACCACCCCCCCTCTTTTTTTTCTAGAAATAGCAGCCTCCCTCCATCTGGCTTGTGCAGATGCCTGGAGCTGCGTCTGAGCAGACAAACAGAAATGGGCCGATTGCAAAAATGAATTTGTCAGCCTGGTGCCTTTTTTCCTCCCCTGTCGCCCTCGCCCCTCCCTTAGTTTGGGCCTTGACATCCAAGTCAGCCACCCCTCCTGGCTCTGATCAGCCTCCAGGCTTCTGTTGGGCCAGCTTGGGGGAAGGCTCCAGGCTGGGGAAAGTGATCGGCCGGGCCCTGGTCAGGAGGGGTCAAGATGAGAGTTCCTTTGTGCCTTGGGATGGGATGTTTGGGCTTGTGGCTTTCTGATGAAGACTCTGGGGGCACATCTCAGACTGGGAGCAGTCTCACAGGATTTGGTTCGGACAGCTCACCTGGGAGGGGAGGGGTCCCCGGCCGGCCCCAGCGCTCAGGACTTGGGCCTGTCTTGAGCAGGGCTGGAGCTGGTGTGTTGGGAGAGGGGACGGCTTCGTGGTGGTGGAGTTCAGGTTCCTTGAGGGATGAGATACCTGTGGGGCCGCATTGTGAACTTGGGGCTTTTGAGGCAGTGCGTCCTCCGTCTGTCCCTCACTTGTCTGCCCTTCTCCTCCCACCCTCCACTGGATATTGTATTGCCTGTGAATGGAGTGGGGCGTATCACCCTAGGGTGTTTGGCCCTTCCTCCCCCGGCTTAGCCATGAGCTTGTAGGGTGAGATGCAGCTGGTTTTCTGCCGCCCTGGCTGGAGGTGGGAGGTGGGTTTGGATCCTGGAATGGGACAGAGGTCTCACTGGAAGACAAGAGTTCTCAGGGGGTGCGGACAGGACCCTGGGGTCTGCCTGCTTGTGATGTCATGGAAGCCAGGCTGCTCACTGGTTTGGTATCAGAGTGCCAGGATTCACGGAGCTCTTGGTCCCCAGCTGCCCCCTACCCCCGACCTTCCTATAACAATGGTCAGCAGTGAGTTTCTCTGGCTGAGGGGGGACCAGACAGCTCAGGTTTTTACCATTAAGCTCCCCTTTTCCCCCTTCAGCCCTTCCCCCCACCCCCAGTCAAATATCTCTGCCTGTCCCCATGAACGATCAAAGTGAACGCTGCTTTGTTTCCCAGGGAGGCTTCCTGGGAGTGTTGGCAGACACTCTTTGCAGGTGGACGGGGCCCAGGGGTCCTGTTACATGTGGTAGGGTGGGCCGGAGTGCAGCCTTTCAGAGCTCCGAGCCTCCTGGGAGCTCTGGGAGCCCCTCCCTTCCTCTTCTCTCCAGGGGTTGAGGACTGATGGGGGCTCAGGGCGGATCTTAACCTAGTTTTTGGCCCATGGAGACTCTGCCCCTCCTGAGAGCCCTGTTGTGGAGGTTCCTTTCACTGAGGAGACGGGCTGGGTCACTCGGGCTGCTGGGAATCGTGGGAAATTCTGAACCTGTGTTCCCCAGCCCACGGGAAAGGGTGTGAGCAGGACCGGGCGCCAGTCCCGGGGTGGGCATGGGCTGAGCTGCCTGCCCACGCGGGCCCTGCCAGGGCACCAACAGCCCCACCTGCTGCATTCCTGAGCTTGGCCCCAACCCTGCACAGCCTCTTCTTACCTTGCCCCACACCTGTGCCTGCTGGGAGCCATTCAGCCCCCTTCTCTCAGCCTACTCCCACCTCCCCATCTGAGCGCACCTTTCCCCGGCTACTGAGTCAAAGCCCAGGGGGCAGTAGAAGACTTGGGATCTTCCTAGTATATGTGCAGTATACCTGTGTGTGTGTCAATGTTTGTGTTCTTGTGTCCCTTGCTGTGGCTGACTCCTGGGCTCCTTGGCCCCGTATGGACCTCATGCCTGGCCATCCTTGATGAGACTGCAAAGTTTACCAAGAATTAATCCGGCCAGGAGGTAGGCTGTCCAGGGGCAGAAGTGACTGCCTCTTCCTAGTTTGGGGAGCAGAGTTAGGGTTTAAAACTTGGCCCCTGCCTATTGCTTCCTGCTCCCTCCATTTCACTAGGTGTTGGAAGGCCTGCCTTCATTTGGAAAAAAATGAATGAGATCATGTCTAGGGTGGATCATGAACTCTTTAGGGATGGGCCCAGGTGGGTGCGTGTGTAGTGTCTGAGGCTTGAGGGCTAGCTATGAGGCTAGAGGGGGTTGGGGAGCTGGAGGAGTGGAGACAGTTGGCAAACACATGGTTCTGTAATACTGGGACGTCCTCTCTTACTCTGCTGGCCTCAGCAGGCCTGCTGCTGGGTCTCTTGGTGTCTTTGTACAAACTGGAAAACAGCGTCCCTTATTCTGGGTGGATTCAGCCTGTGTAGCTTGGCAGGCACAGCAGAGGCTGGATTTCAGACCTCGTTGCGCGGGGCACAACCTATACAACACATGCAAGGCCCTGGGTGTGGGCCTTGGACCCCTAGTCCAGAGGGCACCGGATGTGGGATGAATGTCTCTGTCTTTCGAAATTCTTGGAAACAGCATGGTTAATGGGTAGAGAAAGAGCAGTTGTTGTCCTCTTTCTCTGAGGGCAACCTGTTGTTGAATGGGGGAGACCAAGACAGAAGCACGTGGCATTTCCAGGGTTGGGTGACATGAGGATCTGGGAGTAGGGAGAAGATGAGCATCCAAGCTCAGGCTACGGGGCTGGAGGACCGGTCTTTCCCTTAAGTTCTTCGAGGGGCTCCAGATCAGCCCTGCTTCTCTCCACCACCCTGGACAGAGTTCAGAAGTGTTCTTGCACTTTCACCTTTGGCGCAGACCCTGTCCCGCATCGGGTACCCTTGGGAGTCTCTGAGGTCTCCCCACCTGGCAGTGGATATGGTCACCTGAAAGGGAGTTTGGGTGTGTTTACCGTAGCCATTTCCCTTCCGGTGAGAGCTGGCAGCCTCACCAGTTAGAAAGAGAAGAAACTAGGTCTGGTCCAGTGCCGTGCTGCTGGGCAGGTGGCCCTCCCTCTGTTCTCTAGGTGTAACTGACAAGCTCCAAGGTTTCCCTCTACCCCCAGGTTCCTGAGTTGGGGCCCGCTAACCCTGCTCCATCTCTCCCCAGGAATGCTGTTCTGAATGCCTGACTGCCTCGCCCCGAAGGATGGCCTCGGATGGGCGTTAGAGGCACAGCGGCCCCGGGCTCCTGTCCCGTCCGTCTGTCTGTTATCGTCTGTCTCTCTTGACATCACCGCAGCTCCACCCCCTCCCGTCCCAGCCCCCAACGCCAGCTTCCTGCAGGCCCAGAGCCGGCATGAACTCTCCCACCGAGTCGGGTAAGAGTTGGGAGGCTGGAGAAGGCACCTGGGGTGGCTTTGGATGTAATGGGCTGTATGGGTATATCCACCCCAGGCCAGCTGGTCTTCAGGGTCTGAACCATAAGGGAACGAGGGGTCAGGAGTGGAGAAGCATGATGAGAAAAGGACAGAGGCAAGCCCAAGGTGATTGACTAAGGGGTAGACCTGAAGTTGATGGTTGATGGTCCAGCCTAGCCCTGGGAGGGCATGGGTCCAACTGTGATCCCAGGCTGGCCCTCTTGACTCAGGGGCTGTCAATTCCATGCCACCCTGCCCCTGTTCACCAAGACAGGCAGGGGTGAGGGGGCTGTGTGCCCCTGAACCGCTCCGGGAGGTCTGGGGATGATGTTGGAAGAAGTTCCCTCTGATAGCTGAATGCCCAGCTTCCTTGTCATGGTGGTGTCCTTTCTTCTTGCTGAAGTTCCATACTCTGTGTTCCATACTCTTTTTCTCGGTGGAGGTTTGCAAGGCCTCCAGCCTTAGCCTGTGCTGGGAAGAGTGGTATTGGGGTGAGGGGTGGGTGGTGACACGTTGGCAGCTGTCTCCTTTGAGTCCAGGTAGACATGCCCTGGACAGGGAAGATTCTTAATTTGGGGTCTCCAACCCTGAGATTTCTTATTCCCCTCTGCTCCTATGAGCCTGCCTAGTGCTGCCAGAAATAGTCTGTGGGTGGGACTCCAGGCAGCTTTGTGCATGGGTGAGTCTGGATGTGTGCCCATGTGGATGTGTCCAAGCAGCCTGAGTTGGACCCTCAGGGGTTTCACAGGAGGGTCATGGGTCAGTGTGGTCAGAGTAATAACTGCTTTCCCTCCTCGGCTGTCTCCTTCTGCACAGACTTAAAAGGGTCAGAGTCCATCTTGCTCAACTTTAACCACCACCCCCCCCCGCCCCCCCAGCCCTTCCTATTACTTACATCTTTTTCTGCAGGGGTGGGAGATACCTTTCATTCTTTTAGAGACAGGGAAACTAGGGCCTGGAGAGTGAAACCGGTTAGCAGGATCGTGCAAAGCAGGATCAGGGAGGAGTCGAGGCCCATCTCATTCCCCGTCATCATCACTGTGCTCAATCTGGTGGCTTCCTGTCGTGAGGACCGCGTGCTGGTGACGTGTGGCCCTGACCACAGTCCCGGGGCTTCCAACAGATTAAGGGAAGCCAGAAGCTGGTGGGACTGGTTGGCTTTGTGACCTTTGTTTTGGTTAAGGCTGTGCCCCCTCCTGTTGCCCTTTGCATCGTGACATCGTCCGGGCACAAGACAGAGTAGAGTGCCAGCTGGGGAAGGCTGGGCTCCTGAGATTCACCAAGTCAGCTTTGTCGATGGGCCCCCTCCTGCCGGGATTGTGGTCTCCCCTCCGAACCGCCGGCCAATGCCTGCCTTCATTTCCCCTGCAGGGGCTCTGCCAGGCGTTAGACGTAGAGAGGTCTGTGTGACTCTCGCGCTGGAGGGTGGGCTGCCCTGACTTCCTGCTTTCTCCTACGAGGCTGGGCTGGCGAAGGGGAACGAGAGGCCTGGTGGGTTCTCAGCCGTCCCTTGGCCATCAGCTGGATGCTGCCCCTCGCAGGGTCGGTTGTGCCTAACAGGAGTGCCAACTGCTTCTTTCCTCTGAGCTACAACACTGATCTGTTTGGGAGCCATATCTAGTCACACCAGGCCTGGGGTCTAACCATTGGCCAGGGGAACGGGAGCTCGCCAGAGGCATCTGTTGGTGGCTCCGGAAGGACATTTTCCGGCTTTGAGATTTCAGTGCCTTACAGTGAAAGGCTAAGATGATCAACCTCGGCCGATCAGGTCAGTGGGTTGTCTTTCCAGATGCAGGTGGGCTGAATCCTTCTTGTAGCCCCTTGGCTCAGAGCTGGCAGCAGCTGGAGGGGGTCCATCAACCCTGAGCCTGGCCAGGAGGGGCCCATTGAATTGACCGCGCCTCCTGGCTGGCTTTCTCGCTCCCCCCAGTAGGGGGAGATGCCGTCTGCTCGCGTTCAGCAAGGAGGGAAAAGGACAGGGGGCCAGAGATTGGAAAGCAGGTTTTAGGACTGTTGCCAGGCTCAGACTGGGATCATTGTTCAGGGGCAGCGTCCTGAGGCCCTTCCTACCGAGTTTTTCTGGGGCTCCAGGCCTGCCTCTCCCTGTTGTGGAGTTCCAGCTGCTCTGACCAGGGGAGAGGGCCAGCTTCTGCACAGCATCCCCCATGGGGCCCAGCATCTGCCATTCCCAGAGCGCAGGGTAGCATCTGGACTGAGGCTGCAGGTGCCGGGCACCTGGCCGAAGCCTGGAAACTGCTTGCCTGAACTCCACGGAAGTCCAGTGAAACCACGAATTGTAGCTGGGTGTCCCTCGCAGGGAGCTTAGGAAGAGCATGAGGCCCCAGGCCTGGGGCTAAAGGTGGGGAGGAGAAGAGTGGTTAGTTTCCTGGGTCTGTGAGCACCCCTCACCCTCTCCCAAGTCCCTGAAGACTCACCCCTCTCCCTCTCAGGGCTCAGAAGGGCAGGCCTGGGTGAGGGGCAGTTTCTCTCCTTTTGTCTCAGGGCAGGAGCTTTCCTGTTTGGAAGAGAAAAGTAGGAGATGATCCATCCCTGCCCTCACAGTGGACAAGTTAGTGAGAGAGCGTCTTCCGGGTGAGGGGTGGCAGGTGGAGATCTCGAGAGATTTACTTCTGGGGCTCCCCAATCCTCCCCGAGGAGTGGGAGCTGATCCACTTCCCTCTGGGCTAGGCCGGATGCCAGCATCTGACCTGATTTGCCTCTTTTGCAGTCCTGGGAGGACAAGCAGAGGCCATTGATGGGGCTGCCCGCTTCCCTGAGGAGGCCGCTGCCTGGTATCTGGCTTCTCTTTAGGCACTGGGAGGCTTGAGGAGTGAGGCGTCATTTTCATTCCTGCTGCCATCAGTGGGTGTGAAGGACTGACAGGGTGTGCCCCCTGCCAGCCTGGAGGAGCTACCCTGGGGCCTGGGCCCACTCTGGTCCCTCACTGCTCTGTCCCCCGTGCTGTGGCCAAGAGGCGTGGGCACGGAGAAGGCCCGACCCTTGAGCCAGTCTAGATGGCGACAGGGCCCCAGGAGGAGGTGGCCGGGTTCCTTAGCCCCAGCATGGGAAGGAGACAAGCTTCATGACAACACCTGCCTGCCCAGCACCTCCCAGCTCGCTGCACACTTTCTCTCCTTCCCTTTCCCGACTGCCCCCTCCTTTCTGGGTGACCAGAGAAACTGGGGCATAGGCGTGGGGTGGAGCCAGGAACCTCGGCGTCCTGCCTCCCAGCCTCAGGCTCAGCCTCTGCCTCTGCCTCCCCCCCCACCCCCCCGCCGGGGAAGGAGGAGAAAGTGGGTCAGAGGCATCATGGGGCGGGGGTCTGGGAAGTGGACTCTGGTGTCCCTTCTCCACTTCGATGCCCCCTGGCATGCCTCTGAACTCGTTGTAGACTGAGATCGGCGCCAGCCTCCCCTGTCCCACCATTCCAAAGGGATTGAAGGCTTAGCATGGAATGGTCCGAGGAGTCAGGGTCAACCCTGAGGGGATGTGGAAGATGCCACAGTAGGTGTTCGTATTTTCCCTGGGCTGGGTCTCAAATGAGAGGGCTCAGCCAGCACCCAGCATGGGACCTGGCACATGGCGGCTCCTGGGCCATGGTGACAGGCTCCAGCATGACTGGACTCCGAGGGCAGGGGAGAACAGGAGGGCAGGCAGGCCTGCCTCCAGGGCCCCATGGCAGCTTGCATCCTGCACTCCATCCGGGGTAACCACCCCCCCCGCACCAGCCCTCGGCTTTTATACTCTTCACAAAGCAGATTTTGCTTTCTTCCTTACAGTCAGGGCCCCACCCAAGCCTTTTGGGCCCAGAAGATGGGAGCCTTCATGAGCTCAAGGAGCCACTTCAGGTTCTCCCTTCTCCACATTTAAAGGGTTAGGAGGCCTGAGCCCAGCCTCCGAGGGAGGGAGGGAGCAAATGAGGTCATGGTGGCTCTGGAGGGGATGGTACCTGCTTTTCATGAGGCTACTGTGACCCATTCTTGGTGGGTGCTCTGTAAGATCAGTGGGGTGACACATGCATGGAAGAGCTGGGGAGGGGGTGTGGAGAAGAGACATGAACCCCAAGGAAAGGAGCTATAAAGCAGGAAGGATTGAGGTTAGACGTTAGGAAGGTGTTGCATCACTTGAACCTCAAAAGAAAAAGACACTTGTCCACATCCCAGGCCTCCTCTTTTATTGCCCTGGGGGATTCTGGGAACTACGCTGAGGATCATCTGGCTGTGTCTGACACTTTACTTCCCACTTCAAGCTGTTGCTGAAAGTCGTAGCAGTGCTGGGAACTGCCCTGAACCCCTGGCTCTGGCCACCTCTGGGTGCCCAGCCTCCCGGGGGCTCCCAGCGTCCCTAAACAGGGAGCTGTGTTTCCTTAGGGTTCTGACTGCTCCACGTTCTGGGGGCCCTGCCTTTTGAGTCATTGTAACTGATGATTTCCTCTCTTCCAGAACAGGGTTCCCCTACCATTCTCTCCTATGCCTGGGGCAGGCGGAGAGAGAGCCAGGACAGGGCTAGCCAGCCCTTCTGGTTGCTTTCAGCGTGGGTGGGTGGAGTCTTGGCTGGGACGGGCTGCTGCCCCCAGCTTTCTGGGCTCCCTTGAGACTGCTGCCTGTCACCCTGCTGAGGAGACCTTGACCTTCCCTCCCCTTGCTCTCTGGGGAGCCTGGTTGGCCAGGATGAGTTTGGGGCACAGGGTGCTGAATGGAGTCCCCAGACCTACTCTGAAGTGTCCACCAACTCCAGACCCCTGTGGGGAGCACTGCTCCATCAGCAGTTTTCTGGAGTCTGTCCTGACTAAGAAGCTGAGGCCCAGAGCTTTCTTTAGCTCCTGTTAACCTCCAGCTTCCCTCATACCCATCTTACCAGTCAGCCTAGCGCCTGGGACAGCCCACCTCTGCCTCTTCCCCATCCATGTGATCTCCCCACCTGAGGGCAGGAGGCCCCTTTGCTGTCCCCAGCTGGCAGGAGCCACATCTCTTGTGTCCTTGGTTGGCCAGCTCCTCCTGGGCTCCCGACAGGAGGGTGAGGTCATCCAGTCCAGAGAGAGGACAGGTGTCCCTGGCTCCATGCCTAGAGTTGGGGGCAAGGAGGGGCCAGGAGGGGGCTCCAAAATAGCAGCTGTGACATCAGGAAGGGGGAGGGGGACACAGACCCAGGAATAACCGGGCTATTAAAAGGCTCCACTGAGGTCGGGGGCCAAGTGGGATCTCTGTATCAGTGGGAGGCACAACCTCAGGAGGAGCGATGGGCCAGCAGTGGGAAGCGTAGGTGGGGGGTATCACCGGTCCTCATGGCACACCAGCCTCAGGTCCCAGCAGGGCCTCAGGAGCAGGCCCTGCTCTGCCAGGCCTGGGGCTGATGGGGAAGGGCTGGACGCTGGCAGCCGCTCAACTCTTACGGGGGCTGCAACCCCAGATCTCCTCCTACCTGGGACCTGGTGGGGAGTCATTGTACCTGTTACTGGAAACCCTGGGGCAGCTTCATGTGCCCGCCATGCAGGAAGCAGGGGCTGTGGTGGTTAGAGCTCAGACATGAACTTCAGATGTCTCTGTTTCCCCATCTGCACCTCTCTCCTGAGGTCATCGTGCAGAATAAACGAGGTGACCTGTGTGCTACTTAGCATTGTACTCCCCTCGGGAAGAGCTGCCTGTGCTCTGAGCACAGGCAGGTGCTCCCAGGTTCCCTTCTCTGCGTGGGGTGAGGCCTGTCCCTAAAGGGTCTCCCTGCCCCCTGGAAGGAAGCTGAGCAGCCTCTGGAAGTGACACCCCAATAGGTAGGAGGGAGCCACCATTTAGCTGTGCTCAGGGGTCTCCTTGCTGGTCGAGGGGGGCGGGGAGGCACCTCCCAGGTCTGAAAGAGGGCAGAGGGTAAATCAGCTCCCATTGGCTGTTAGAGGGACTCCCGGGTAGATGCATGGTTTGGCCTGGTGGCCCTGTCTGCCCACCTATCTCAGACCTTTCCCGTTGCTTTATCTGCTTTGGATGGTGCGAGGGAACGTAGAGGACGGAGTCGGGGTTTTGGGGGTCTAGCCCCTTGCCTGCCAAGAGCAGTCCCAGAGCTGCTCCCAGATGTGTGGCTATTCCAGCCCGAGCCCTGCCCCAGCGCAGCCTCTGGCCACCCGGCTCTGTGGCCTTGGCCCTGAGTGTAGGCTCTTCCCGGTTCCCATCCCCCTCCCTGGCGCTTCCTCCTGGGGTGGAACGCGCCTCCCCCTCCCCCCCATGGGGCCTCCGCCAGGCCCGGGCTCCTGGCAGCCGGCCGGCGGCTCCCTGAGCATGCTCCACCTATTTATAGACAGGGCCCTCCCCCAACTGCTATTTCAGTCTCCTGCCAGCTGCCGGCGGCTCATTCGGGAAGGAGGAGCAGGGAGCCGGGCCCAGAGCTGTCACCCAGGGCTGGGAGGGAACACAGAGAGCCCGCCTGCCTGTCCAGCTCCCCTTCCTGTCCCCTGAGTGCTCAGCCAGACCCCACTCCTGGGAGCTCTGGAGAGGCCTGTGGTCGGATGCCCCTCTAGAGGGGCGCTGGGCCTGTAGCTCTGGGGCTCCTGGCTCCTCCTGCCGCCAGGAGTGCCCAGGCCGAATGAAGCACCTCCCCATCGCGCTGGTCCCAGCAGCCGTGGCTTGAAGGAGCCCCCGAGCAGCCGCGAGGGCCCCGCCCGACCACCTTCCCTGTGGCTGACTCCCCGCCTCGGGCGGCCCTTCCCGGGCATGCTGCTAGTGCCCAAGGCTCAGGGGCTGGTGGAGATGCTGCAGACCATCTATGAGACGGAATCCTGTTTCTCAGCAGATGGGATGCCAGGCCGGGAACCAGCCTTGGAAATCCTGCCCCGGACCCCTCTGCACGGCATCCCTGTGACAGGTAAGTGCCTCCGTGTCCTCGCCTGCCCTCTGCCATTGGGCATCCTCGTCTCTGCGGCTGGGCGTCTGGCTCCAGGTCTCACCCAGGTGGGGTCCTGCCTAGATCTTCCTGGAGGTCTTTGTTGAGAATATGTGCAGTCAGGGGAGGTGTGCTCTCTGAGGTGGGCTTCCCTGCTCTCCCAGACCTGCCCTCTCACCACGCCCTCCAGCTGCACTGCGCAGCATCTCTTTGGCTATTGGCAGGGTCTGCATCCACTGCTGGGGGCTGTGGATTACTAGACGATCCTGGCCTAGTTGGCACCATGGTCAGGAGGGGAGGAAGTGGGTCAGTGACCTGCCTCCAGGCCGTCTGCTTCCGAGGTGTGGACAAGAGAAGAAACTAGAGCCGGAGTGTCCATAAGAATAAAGGCTTCCCCCCCACCACCCTGCCAACTCCTCTGGTGGGTTCTTTGGGTCAGAGGGTCCATTGCAGTGATTCCTGCCGGTCCACAGGTGGGAGTATCCTGGGAATCAGACACCTGGGGAGGAGGCTTGTCCAGTTCTGGTTGAGTTAGGCAGAGGCTGGCAGCTGGGATGTTGGGGGCCTTGGCTCCCTTGACCACCCCCACCCCCCGTATCTCTCCTTCCCCCAGGCCTTGGTTTATTATCAACACATGAGGATGAAGGAATGTTACTCAGGCTCACAGGGCTTGAGGACTCCCTAACCCTGCCCCCTTCTCGGCAGGGACTCTTGGCTGGGGGTGGGATCCCTCAGGGCTGAGCCACTCCCTCTCTCCCTCCCAGGAACCTGTTGGCAGCATCAGGCCTTGCTGGCACAGCCTCCCCACCAGGCCGGCACCACCAGATGCTTCCTCTAGGGAGGGGCCTGCTGGACCCATGCCCGCTTGGCCCCTCCTGGCAGTGGCTTGGCACTTTGGTGTGGGTGTCTGTGTGTGTATGTACAGGGAGTCTTTGCCTCTGGGTAGGTGGGTGTGGGTCCCAGGCTTTGGATCGGAAGGTGGGAGCCATGTGCCTGCACAGGCACCCGTGACTTGGCTCTAAGCTGTCCAGGGATAAGGTTGCAGCTGGACTGGGATGTGTCAGAGGATGAAGGTTTGGGGAAGATTGGAAAACCCTTCAAACAAGTCCAGCCATCTGCCTGGGCAGGGATGCCCATGCGGTCTCCTAAGGTTGTGGCATAACCCTGGGGACCAGCCCTGAGGGTGTCTGCTGTGCAGGCCTCTGGGATGGGACTGGAACCCTGGGGCCAGCGGTGCAGAGTCTGTGCATAGTCCCCTGGGAGGGGTGCAAACACGGGGGGCCAGTCTAGCCTTGGTCCAGTCGAGCCCACAGCTCTAGCTAAAGACCCTATCTGCTGACTTCTACCTTGAAGCTCCTGGGAGTCAAGGTGGTCTCTTGGAGAGCAAAGGGCTGACTGTGCAGAGCATCTCTGCTTGGGGGGTGGCTCTACCCCATTTGGCAGACGCCGTTTCAGTTCACCCATCTACCCTGTCCCCACTGTCCTTGCCCTCCAGAAGCAGTTGGCCGTTGACCTGAAGTTTCCTCCTTAGCATGTTCTCGCTTCTTTCAAGTTGGACCCCAGAATCCTTGCAGGCTGGATCCCTGCTGCCCCCATCCCTTTCCTAAAGGCTCCCCATCTCTGCATAGACCCCTCCCCCGGCCCCTGCAGCCAGTCCGGCTCTCTAGATCCCTGTGGGCCCCCCCACCCCCCGAAACCGACACACACACACACTGCCTAGCCTTCTGAGCGGTGGCGTGGTCCATGCTGGCAGGAGGGAGGCGTGAGTCACCTCAGCGGCTCGGGGAGAGGGCTAAGAATGTTCCCCCGGTGCAGCTCTGATGCTGTGTCTGTGACGCGGCTGGGGACAGATATAGGCCTGGATCTCGGCTGCCTTGTTTTTTTTTTGGACTCTGGAATGTAAATAGATGTTTCAAATAGAAACGCTTTAACCTTTGGGTTAAAAAAAAATCCACCCCGGATAAACACGGCCATGAGGGCCCAGGCAGCCTGGTGTCCCCCCCCACTATCCCATCCTCCCTCCCCACCCCCCTCCTCACCCCACCCCCTCTCTTCATCTCTTGATCAGTCTCCAGACAGGATGCAAAAGCCTGTGGCTAAAAAGCAGGTGTCCAGGAGCACTTGGTGGGCAGTGTGTGTCACCAGGCCTCCCCAGCCCTAGGGTTTGAGGAAAGGGGGCTTTCCAGGCTGGGTGTCTGCCTTGAGCTCTTCGCCCACTGCAGCAGCAAATCTTCGGAACCCTACTTGAGGGGTGTCCTTGGCTCTCTGGACTGTCTTGTGCACTCTTAGCACGGTGCCTGGCACATGGGTGAATGAATGTTCCTTGAGGGGGCTGGCATCCAGGGTTGGTTGACAGCAGGATCCTTCGGCTCTATTCTCGGGCTTGGCCCTCTGGGTGAATAGACGGATATGGTAAGTTGCCCCTGTGGGTGAGCCAGAGTCTTGGCAGGCGAGCCCACGAAGGGTGCGGGATGCTCTCCACTGTTCCTGTTGAAGGAGGGGGACAGACCACAGCTTCTGCTAGTGCCGTCAGGGCTTCCCTGAGGGATGGGGTCTCTGCCTGGCTCCCCCACCCCAGCCCACAACGGGCACCCTTCTCATCCAGGCTTGGTCTCGGCTCAGGAAGCCCAGGAGATTGAACTCTGGGTGTGGGATTCCCAGGGACGCGGTGCTGGGGGTTCCCCTGCCTCCCTTCTGTTGGGCCTTGGATTTCCCTCTGGCCTGGATTGGGCAGAGCTGCTGCTTGGGCAACGTGCAGGATGTTAAAAGCAGGCATGGAGGAGGAGTTCTCTTTCCCTAGTGAGGGAGGGTGTGAATTCCGCTTATGCTGGGAAGGGATGCTGTGGATGTTGGGAAGTGCTGTGGGGTTTGTGTTTGGTATTGGGGTTTCCCCTAGATACTCTTTTTTTTTTAAACAGATTTATTTATCTATTTGACTGTACCAGGTCTTAGAGCATGTGAACTCTTAGTTGCAGCATGTGGGGTCTTTTTCCCTAACAAGGGATGGAACCCAGGCCCCCTGCATTGGGAACTCGGATCCTTAGCCACTGGACCACCCCCTGGATAGTCCTCTCCCCTGGACATTCTTGTTCACATTCTTCATACCATTCCAAACTTGGCTAGGTAGGTGGGTGTGTAGGTGTCGGGGTGTGGGAAGATCAAAAGGGCGAAACTAGGTGGGAAGGAAATTAATATTATAATGTACTAAATGATGGGTATCGGTGCTTTCCTTACCTGTTTCCTTTGGAAAGGTATTAATAGTTACGTTTTACAGTTGAGAAACATCTGAGAGGTTATGGAACTTGCTGAAGGTCACAGAGTAAGTGACTTTGGGCTTTGGACTCGGGTTTTTGTGTAGGGCCACCGCCAACCTACACAAGAGCTTCCCTGTGCAAATTTTAAAAAGGCAGCCTTTCTTCCAGGTGGCTATATACTCATACCAGAGTGGATGGCTTAGCGCACTTGGAGCATGGACTAGATTTCAGCCCCCAACTTGGCCCTTCAGTTGGGGGCCCTTGTACAGTCACAAGCTGAACCACCGGACGTGGTGGGCCTGTCTCTGTGCTCCCAAAGTTTGTGCTCCTCGACAAAAGAGGCCAGTCTGGCCTTGGGGACTCCCGAGGTTTCTGAGAGGAGACTCTTCTCTAAATCTTGGGGGCCACTGGATCAGCTGTTTTCTTTCGTGTAAGGATTTCAACCCAAGGGAGAGAAACGGGCTCAGGAGCAAAGTTGAACACCCTGTCCCGTTCAGACAGTCTCCCCTGCCCCCATTCCCTCCTACCTCGTCCCCTCCTCTTGTTTCTGAGACCCTCAGCTGTCCCTTCCCTGGTGCACAGCTGTCAGACAGGAAATCAAATTAACTGTGTCCACGCACACAGCTGTAACAACTGTCAGCTTGGCAGCAGAAATGAGTGTCGCCAGCCGGGGGACACTGTGAGAAAGTAGTTCTCAAACTTCCAGTTGCCACAGAATTACCAAGCGGATATGTTAAGATGCTGATTTCCAAACCGTACCACTCCCCCCAGCCCTAAGTTTCAGATGCCACTGGGCGGCCCAGGAACCAGCATTTTTAACACATCTCAGATGATTCCGATGTGAGTAGGCAGGCTCAGACCATGCTTGGCGTAAGGGCTTTCTGGACAGGGGTCCTGTGGACAGGGGTCGTGGGGCCTAGCAAGCCTGCCAGTGGGTGTCGCCTGTCTGCCTAGAAGGCCTCGATGAGCTTTGGGACTCTTGGGAGAAGGGCTTACAACAGAGGGATGGAGGCTTTTGCCCTGGTCAGAGTCAAATCCAGCCCCCAGCAGCCTGGCAATCTGGAGACAGAGGGCATCTTGAGACCCTGAGGAGCAGGTGTCTAAACGCCAGTGGGGTTGGGGATTATGGCAAGTGGCCAGGGGCACAGGGCGCCCTGCTGGATGCCCAGGGCTGGGCTGTGGTTGCGGAGGACAGGCAGAGCTCCTGCCCCGGGAACCCCGCTGGCCACCCCAGGTGTGGAGCAAGCAGTCCCAGCAACAGCTGCAGACTCTGAATGTCTGTAGCGTGCCTTTTAATTGCCTCTAGGGTAGTGCCCAAGTGGTTCCTGAAAATGGCTGGGCTGAGAGAAGTGAATCTACTTCTCCTCCAAGGAGCAGCCCAAGACCAGTGACTCCTTCCGTCTTCGCTAGTGAGAGATGATTTGTGCCTTCCGTCAGGGCTCTAGTCAATCCTAAAGGAAACCAACCCTGAATATTCATTGGAAGGACTGATGCTGAAGCTCTAATACTTTGGCCACCTGATGCAAACAGCCGACTCATTGGAAAAGTCCCTGATGCTGGGAAAGATGGAGGGCAGGAGGAGAAGAGGGTGACAGAAGATGAGACGGTTGGATGGCATCATGGACTTAATGGACCTGAGGTTGAGCAAACTCCGGGAGATAGTGAAGGACAAGAAAGCCTAACATGCTGCAGTCCATGGGGTTGCAAAGAGTCGGCCACGACTGAGCGACTGAACAATAACATCCAGGGCTCTGCATCCCTTATGCTTAAGACTTTGCTGCCCTCGAGAAGCACAGTCTACCTCAAGGTTTCTGGGATTCTTTTCACTTGGTCCCCATTTCCCGTGCACTCCTGGCTCTGGTGTTCTGGGGGCCAGCCAGGTGACCTGTCTAGATCCCTGGACCCTCATACAGAGTCTAGCTCTCTGCTCCATCTCATTAAATTTAGGGACAACTTTCTAGATTTCTCTTGGTTTTTGGTGGAAGGCAAGAGAGAGCCGGGCTTCCCTGATGGCTCAGTGGTAAAGAATCCACCTGCCAATGCAGGAGAAGTGGCTTTGATCCCTGGGTCAGGAAGATCCCCTGGAGAAGGAAATGGCAACTCACTCTAGTATTCTTAACTGGGAAATCGCATGGACAGAGGAGCCTGGCAGCTATAGTCTATGGGGTCACGAAAGAGACACGACTCAGCAACTAAACCACAGCAACAAGAGAGAACCAGAAGACCCAGGATTAAGCCCTGCCTCCTCCTTTCCGGGTGACCTTGGATGAATTTCTTCCGTCTCTGGCTTTACTTTACTCCTCTGTCAACTGGGGGAGTTGAGTTGTGGATCCTGCTGGCCCTTCCTTCAGCGACATTCTAAGAGTCTTTGAAATCAGTTTCATGTTGCTTTTTAAAAAATTGATTTATTTTTAATTGGAGGATAATTGCTTTACAATGTTGTTTTCTTCCATATGTCAACATGAGTCAGCCATAAATATACATATATTCCCTCCCTTTTGAACCTCCCTCCCACCTCCTACCACATCCAACCCCTCTTGGTTTCATGTTGCTTCTGACTAGAGGGGGCTTAGGGTCCCCTGAGTCCTGGCCTCAGGAGAATATAGAATGGTACTGGGGAGAGGAGTGTTGTCTGCAGCAGGACAGAAAAGTTAGATGCCTTTATAGGCTTTCCCACTGTTGGAAGCTGGTTGCCCAAGAGCATGGACCAAAACTTGTGTTCATCTGAGTGTTCATCTGAGTTAAGAAATGCTTTGAAGGGATGGAGGGACCCTACTCCTGGGAGTGAGCCTCAGAGGACAGTGTGGTCCTTCTTGGAGGTAGCAAGGCAAGGAAGCAGGAGAGACATGCTGCTGTTGGGAGAAGGCTCCTCCCAAGGGGTGCCTCCTCCAGCTCTGGGATCCAGTTTTCAGCCATGCCAGCTTGTGTTGTGCAGGGCCCACCAGAAGGGATTTGATTGGGACAGGACCACAGAGTGACCTTGGGACAGCCTGACATGAGAGAGCTAAGGCTTCATCCCGGCAGAGGTCTGAGCCTGACTCCCTTAGAATTCAGGCCGTCTGTGAACGTGTCCCCACGGAATCCCGAGTATTTTATTTCATTCGCTTTAGAAACATTCTGAGAAGTGGTCCATGGGCTCTGCTAGACCGCCGAAGTGGTCCAGGACACACCAAAAATGTCAGGAGCCATTAATAGCCTCCACCAGTACCTCCTGAGATTTTCCCAGGCTCTGTGCCAAGTTCCACTGCATGTCTTATCTCTCTGGAGCCCCGGCAGCTCTGGGAGGTGGGTGCTTCCTCCCATTTCACAGATGCCTGCCTGGAGCGCAGGGAGGGGGGCTCAGTGTCTTGCCCCAGAAAGAGCCCGGTTTGAACCCTGGCGTCTCTTACCCCAGAGCCATCGCTCCTCACCATTACGTGATGTGTGTTGGCTTACGTTGCAGGAGGAGTTGGGAAAATTGCTAGGTGAGAGTCATCCCCAGCTCGCACATGTGGAAATGCTGTCTGCATTGTGGTAGAACCTGTCGAACCTAAATTGGCCTTGCTAGTCACGTAAGAGCACAGAAATAGATCATGGGAAACCGTCCTCGGTGGGGAGGGGTCATCGGCGTCACGGGGAGGAGTATGAAATGCTGTTCCCTGCCTTCTTCCAAAATCCCTCCAGGCCAGGAAAGGGATGAGAGCCTTTCCCCATTTTCCAGAGGGACAGAACGAGGTCACTGGATGTTTAAGGAAGTTGCTGACTCCCTGGCCTGTTGAGGGAGCTCTTGGGGGCCTGGGTGCTGGTGGAAGGCACTACCTTCCAGGGTGGGTTGCCAGCCCCGTTACTGTCCAAAGGGGCCAGTTCTCCAGGGCCTGGGATGCCCGGCATTGGGGTTCGTGAACTCCCTTGAGCCGGGAGTCAGGACACCTGGGTTTGAGGCCCTGCTACTTCCTTGGAGGGATCTCCTACAGAGCCGCCTCAGAGGCTTGGTCTTCTCGTCTGTGTTACGTGTTACGAGCCAGCTGAAACAGAATTCCTTTTCTCCCTCTCCCCCATAATTTATTTATATGGCCACGGCACACAGCTTGTGGTATTTTAGGTCCTCCAACCAGGGATCGAACCCATCCCCCCTGCGTCGGAAGTACCAAGTCTTAACCACCAGACCATCGGGGAAGTCCCTTCCCTCTTATTGTTGGGGGTGTGTAGACATTGCAAACTGTTTACTGCGCTCTTCACTCATGTTCTTTGTGCCCTGGCTCCCCTCCTTTCCCTAGCCTTCTGTGGCTGGGGGCTTCCAGGAGCAGGGTCTTTTTAGAGTCAAGTGTTATGCTTCTTGTCTGCTGAGTGGGTCCACGCACTGCGGTGTGCCCCAGGACTTTTCTCCAGGGGGAACTCAAGGTACCGTTTTCCTGCTGCTAGAGTTTGGGTCAGAAGCACACTGGAGTTGGTGACTTCTCCAAGAGAAGGCTGGGAGCTGGGGCATAGCCTGTGGTCTGTTCAGAGAAGGAGGCAGGCTTGACCTTGCCCTTGGGCAGCTCCATCTGTTTTTTATCTTGAACCCTTTTCCCAAAGGTGCTGCTGAAGCCCGCCCCTCGTGTCCTAGAATCCCTTGTCTGCCTGGGGGCAGTGTCCCTTTGCCTGGGCACTGTCTTTTTAGCCTAAGCCTGTGCTGGCAGTCATCCCAGAGGTTACCCTGTCAGCACCTGCGTCATCTCCCCCGCCCCCCTGCTGCCCCCCCACCCCTCTGACGTGCCAGGAGCCAGGCTTTCCCTGGTTGTACCGCCCAAAGAATCTGCTGCGGGAGCCCCCATTGGGCTGATGGGGTGATGGGGTTTGTGGAGAGACCAGAAGCCCAGTGAAATGGGAAGGAAGTGTCCCCTAAAGTGTCACTGGCCCTGCCCAGTTGTCCCCATGAGCAGGGCAGAGTGGTTCCCTCTGAGCCGGAGCCTGGTGTGTGCAGGGCCATACCCTGACGGCTGCCCACCTAGCTGCCTGGGCTGGGGCTTCTCCAGGGAGACAGCGTTGGTAGTCCTGCGGAAAGCTGGGGGACAGGATGCTGTTACTGCTTGTTCCTACAGCTGTGGCTCCCAGGAGGCAAGGTCAGAGCACCCAGAAAGGGTGGAGTATGGAGCAGGGCAGACCTGGTCCCTTCTGTCTCCCTTTGCAGGAGGTCCCTGAGCCAGTTGCTGGCTTCCTTTCGACTTCCTGCAACTCTGTCAGGCGGAGGCATGGGATAGGGGACTGTGCCCTCCCACGTGATCCCTTCCCTGGCCTTGGCTAGCCAGGGTCCCCAGCCTGCCCTCTTAGGGACCAGTAGTCCTTGCATCTCCTTTCTTCTCTTTCCAGAAGTCCTCCCGTCCTTCTCCGTCCACCAGGAGGCGGTCGAGAGCTTCTTCCTATCGTGACATCACCCATTTCCCCTTCCAGGTGCTGGTTCTCATGGCTGCCACTGCCACCTGCTCTGCTCGTGCCAAACTGGCCGAGGGCGCAGATCCTCGAAAGGTGACAGGCTCTAGGTTTTATGCCCAGAAAACTACATCTGGGGGGCTCTGTGTCCCCCCTACCCCACCGCCGACCCTTTCCCTGACTCCAGCTGTCCAATCTCCGCACCGTCTATCTTGGATGGAGCTGAGTTACTACCTGGCAGACCCAGGGGGTGCCGCATCCTGTTTGGGCCCCACAGGGCCTGCAGATTAATATTCCCCGGTCGCCTGTGCTTCCTGCTTGTGTGGGAACAAGACTGTGCAGTGGAGCCCGCTGGTCGCCCCACCACCTGCAGGACCCAGCGTCTCCACTGCTGCTGTGGCGGTGGCGGCCGCGCGGGGGCCCCGGTGGGAGAGTCCCCTCGGCTGAGCCCGTGCCTTCTCTGCAGGGCTCCAGCAGGGGAAGCCAGTGCTGCTGGCGGCAGTTCCAGCCCAAGCAGGGTTATCTGCTGGGAGCCAGGAGCGCTTGGACCCTTGCCCTTCCCTGGACGGGCGGGCTGGCATCCGGCTCCCGCAGCCCTGGAGCTGCCGGGAGCAGCAGGTTGAAGCCTGTCCACTTCTTGGCCGAGCGATCAGACCGCCACAGGCCAAGCCAGCCTTGCCGAGGAACAGATAACTCCAGCCAGCCTGGGGCCCTGCTGGGTATTTCCAGGGCTGGGGACACCCGAGGCTGGCTGCTGGCTCCTTGCTGCCACCCTGCTTTTGAACCCCAGACAGGGCCGTCCACCTCCAGAAAGGGCCTCTGTAATTTCCCAGGGTCTTTCCTCCTGGTGCTGGGGCAGGACATGGGTTGGGAGGGAAAGTGAGTGAGCGTGCGTGTGTGTGTGTGTGTGTGTGTGTAACCCCACCCTCCTGGCCACATCTGGCCACTCCTGCAGATGTGGCTCTGGCCTTGTGGCCGCAGAGTCGTCAGTGTGGCTGGCGGGCAAACCACAGAGGAATGTGCCTGACTGTGCTGGGGAGGAAGGGCTGGTGGGAGCGAGGGAGATCCTGGGCTCAGACTACCTTCCCTCTCCCACCTCCAGTGGGTCCCGGGGGCCATGTTCAGCCATGAGGATAGCATGACCTTGGCCTTCAGCAGGCCTTGCCCCTGCCTTGATGATATTCAGTCAGGCTCCCTGGAGAGAGCCAGGCTCATAGACCGCAGAGGGTGTGGGAGCCTTTCTTATTAGCTCAGCCCTTCACCCCCCTCCCGGTTCCCTCTCCACTCCTGATACGGGATGGTGGTAGAGGCCTGGGCCTGTTTTCTAGGGCAGGGGACTCTGGCTGCCATCAGGGTGGGGTAGGATCTTTCTGTCTCCAGGCTTGGGTTGGTGTGGGCCTCCTTGCCACTGGAAAGTCTTCCCAGCTCCCCGGGACCTCCCTGGACTGGAGTGGGGAAAGTGAGGGCTGTCTTTGGAGAAAGAAATGGAAAAGAACAAGACGGCTTGGCTCTGCCTCTCTCACTTCCTCCTTCCCAGGCAGTGGGTAGCCTGCCTTCCCTTTCCTGCAGGCGTCAGGAGGCTTTGTGGGGTGTGGGCTGGGTTTGGGGCTCCCTGCTGGCGTGGTGTTTGCCCAGTTGCCCTGGCAACCACAGGGCAGTGGTGGGGAGTGGTGACATTGAGTGTACAGAGGCCAGTGTACAGGGATCAAGAGGTCAAGACCCATCTTTTCCCATAAGTCCACTGGAGTCTGTTGCCAGTCCCTGGGACCCCTTGGCCCATTGTCCACGTGGGGGCCTGGCCCCAAGGTCTGGGGGCCCAGCAGGTCCCTCCACTCCTTTTCTCTTCCCAGCGGGTTCTCCCTGGGACTGGAGTTCTGAGATCGCTGCCTAGGCTCCAGCCCCCCGCACCCGGGCCATTACCCTTCTTCCTGTCTGATTCCCTTTCCTTTCCTGTCTCCTCCTCCCACCTCCTCCCTGCGCCTGCCCGCCCATTCTCCCTCTCTCCTCCCCCCTCCCCCCAGGCACAGCTGCTGTTTGGCTCACTCTATATATAGCGGCATTTTCAGGGTAATTACAATAAAACTGTTGAAAGGAGATAATCCAGCAAAGGAAGCGAGTCTGACTCCCAGCCCCTCCCCAGTCCCTGGTTTGGTGCTGCCCTGCACCCCCTTCCCTTGCAGCCTCCTGCTCCCACCCCACCCCCTGTTCCCATAGCCTCACCCTCCCACCCCATCTGCCCTAGCTGAGCGTGAGGCAGGGAACAGGAGAATGGATAGACTGTCCATTGTCCAAGGGGATGTCCACAGACCTCTCCTAGGCTTACTGAGGCCCCTGGCTGCCAGCCCCATCAGTTCTAGAACCAACGTCGATGCCTTGGTTTCTCCTGTACTATAGGCTTCTTGGCAGGGACGGTGTGGTTTGAGAGGTGGGGGAGGAAGCACAGGAAGGATGGTGGTTAAAAGCATAGGATTTGGATTCACATCTTGGTTCATTGATCTCCTGGGCTGTCTGTCTTTGGGCATGTTACTTAAACCTCTCTAAAATCTCAGTTTCCTTATCATGAAAGTAATTCAGGAAGATCCCCTGGAGGAGGACATGGCAACCCACTCTAGTATTCTTGCCTGGAGAATCCCATGGGCAGTCTTTACAGTCCAAGGGGTCGCAAAGAGTCGGACACGACTGAAGTGACTTAGCACACGCACACGCCAAATAATTCACATAAAATGTCTAGTGGTCGTCTCTGTTAAATACTCATGATCTGCCAGGTACCCTGCTTTGTTTATGCCATTTTTGTAGTGAAGTTCATGGCTTCAGTCTCATTTAATGAAGGCAGAAGGCTGTATTCACAGAGCAGAGGGATTTGACTCCCCCCACCCCCATCCCCCATTCTCTTGGGGTCTAGTAGTCCTGCCTAGTAGCTTTCTGGGCCCCAGGCATGGAAGCCAGGGCCCAGTGCGGATGGCCTGCTGATCCCTTCCTGGTTCTTCTCTCCGCAGTAGAGGTGAAGCCGGTGCTGCCAGGAGCCATGCCCAGCTCCATGGGGGGCGGGGGAGGAGGCAGCCCCAGCCCCGTGGAGCTGCGGGGGCCTCTGGCAGGCCCCGTGGACCCCGCGCTGCGGGAGCAGCAACTGCAGCAGGAGCTCCTGGCGCTCAAGCAGCAGCAGCAGCTGCAGAAGCAGCTCCTGTTCGCTGAGTTCCAGAAGCAGCATGACCACCTGACCCGGCAGCATGAAGTCCAGCTGCAGAAGCACCTCAAGGTGAGCACGGGGGCCAGGGCACCCAGCCCTCTGAGCCCTGCCCTGGACGCGGCTCACCCTGCCTCCCCACTGCCCCTGCAGCAGCAGCAGGAGATGCTGGCAGCCAAGAGGCAGCAGGAGCTGGAGCAGCAGCGGCAGCGGGAGCAGCAGCGGCAGGAGGAGCTGGAGAAGCAGCGGCTCGAGCAGCAGCTGCTCATCCTTCGAAACAAGGAGAAGAGCAAAGAGAGTGAGGCTGGGGAGCCTCTAGGTGGGGGGTCGCAGCTGGGATTCCTGCCCCTCCCCCAGCTGTGGGCTCCTGGCCCCTAGCTCCCGGGTCAGCCGTGCCCTGTCCCACAGGTGCCATCGCCAGCACCGAGGTGAAGCTACGGCTCCAGGAATTCCTCCTGTCGAAGTCAAAGGAGCCCACACCAGGCGGCCTCAACCATTCCCTCCCACAGCATCCCAAATGCTGGTACGACCCTTAACAGGCATAGGTTGCAGAGGTGCCCGGCTCAAGGGCTGCCTGGCTGCGGGCCGGCATGGGGCTCCTGGGCTGAAGTCATGTAGGGACCCTGCAATCTCTCCTAGGAGATGGGACCCCCACTCCTGGTTTCTCTCCTCGCTGCCCTCCCCAAGATCCATTTCATATCACCATAGGCAGTGGATGTTTCATAAACGTAGATTGTTCAATTGCGGGTCCAGCTGGCTGGGTGATACCCTAGACCTGTCTCCATCCCCTCCCTCCACTCCAAAGTCTGGGTGATCCCCTAGACATGTCTCCATTCCTTCCCTCCACCCCAGGGGAACCCACCATGCTTCTTTGGACCAGAGTTCCCCTCCCCAGAGCGGCCCTCCTGGGACGCCTCCCTCCTATAAACTGCCTTTGCTTGGGCCCTACGACAGCCGCGATGACTTCCCCCTCCGCAAAACAGGTGAGTTTTGGGGGGGCAGGGTTAGGCAGAGGTGGGAATGTGGAAGGACCAGGCTGTAGGTGTGTCCGCTTGTGCGGACGTGTCTAAGCCCCGGCTGCCTTCTCCCCAGCCTCCGAACCCAACTTAAAAGTACGTTCGAGGCTAAAGCAGAAGGTGGCCGAGCGGAGAAGCAGTCCCCTCTTGCGTCGCAAGGACGGGACTGTCATTAGCACCTTTAAGAAGAGAGCTGTTGAGATCACAGGTGCCGGACCTGGGGGTAAGGGCTTGTCTCTTGTCCCTGCTCTGAGGGCTGGGGAGTTGGGGAGGGGGGCTGCTCCGAGCAGGCCCAGGTGAGACAGCCACCTCTCCCGCAGTGTCCGCCGTGTGTAACAGCGCGCCAGGCTCTGGCCCCAGCTCTCCCAACAGCTCCCACAGCACCATCGCGGAGAATGGCTTTACGGGCTCGGTTCCCAACATCCCCACCGAGGTACAGGCCCACCAGGGACTGGGCGGGTGGGCCAGAGCGGCTTCCTGTCCAGTGCGGTCTGTCTGGCTGAGAGTGCCCAGCAGGGGCCTTTCTGCCCCGCATGGACAGACTGGGGGGACCTGTTGCCCCGAAGTGGGATGTGTCCCGTGGGCCTCTGCATGGCTCTGACCTCTCAGTTCCCCCAGGTGGGGCTTGGTGCAGGAAGTGGGGTGCCATTCGGAGCCCTCAGCCTCGGCCCTGGCCCCAGGTGGCTGTCCTTTGCCTGCTCTCACTCCTGTCTCTCCCAACTGCTCCCCAGATGCTCCCCCAGCACCGGGCCCTCCCTCCGGACACCTCCCCCAACCAGTTCAGCCTCTACACGTCTCCCTCTCTGCCCAACATCTCCCTAGGGCTGCAGGCCACGGTCACTGTCACCAACTCGCACCTCACCGTGAGTATGGGGCACGTCCCCTCTGGTGTTGAGGTCTTTGGTCCTGGATGCCCCCAGCTGGTGCTTTTGTCCTCCCAAGGTCCTGCGGGAGATCAGAAGGTCCTCCCCAAAGTTGGGGGTGGGGATGGGCAGGGCGTAGGTGAGGGATGCTGGTTCAGTGTTGGCAGACCTTAGAGGGCAGTATAAACCCTTCTCTCAGAGCCATCTCCCATCCAACCCCAGGCCTCCCCGAAGCTGTCGACGCAGCAGGAGGCCGAGAGGCAGGCCCTCCAGTCCCTGCGGCAGGGCGGTGCACTGACCGGCAAGTTCATGAGCACATCCTCCATCCCTGGCTGCCTGCTGGGCGTGGCACTGGAGGGCGACTCGAGCCCCCACGGGCATGCCTCACTGCTGCAGCATGTGCTGCTGCTGGAACAAGCCCGGCAGCAGAGCACCCTCATTGCTGGTGAGTGGCAGGCAGCTGTGTGAGGGGTCGTGGCCAGACCCCATCCTGGGGACTCAGCTGGAGGGACCACTTGTCAGGGAGAAGTAGCCAGGGATACTCACCAGACGTGTCACAGCCCTCAATGGCATCATTGATTTTTTCCGCATTCTACAGATGCTGTTGAGTCTCTGCAGCCAGCCAGGCGCTGTACTTGACTTCTGCCATCCTAATGGAGCTCCTATTCCAGGGCAGTGCCATCCTGTAGAAATATAATACAAATGGCACATGCACTTTAAAGTGTTTGTTCTAGTAGCCACATTAAAAAATGCAAAAAGAAATTGGTGAAATTAATAACATATACCTAACTCAATCTATTTAGGATGCTATTATTGGAACATATGATGAATGTAAAGAGTTCGCAGTGAAATATTTTATTTCGTTTTTCATACTGTCTTTTAAACCTGGTGGGTATTTCATACTTAGAACACATCTTAGTTTAGACAGGCCGTGTTGCAAGTGCTCAGTGGTCATGTGTGATTGGCAGCTATGGGATTGGACAGCACAGCTGTAGACAGACAGCCCGTAAGGATCTGGCGGCATCAGAAGAGGTTCTGCTTAAAAGTCTCATGATCTTGGCCCCTAGGCTTCTCAGCCGGGTGGGATCCATGTCCATGATCAGGGAGGTCTAACAGCTGGGGAGAACTAGTCATTGTTCATGCACATGGAGGGCCCAAATCTGTGTAGTCGTAGTGAATTAAAGGGAGTATGTAGTGTGCGTGTGTTAGTCACTCAGTCATTTCTGACTCTGCGGCCCCATGGACTGTAGCCTGCCAGGCTCCTCTGTCCATGGCATTCTCCCAGGCAAGAATACTGGAGTGGGTTGCCATTCCCTTCTCCTAACCTAGGGATTGAACCTGGGTCTCTGCACTGCAGGCAGATTCTTTACCATCTGAGCCACCGGAGAAGCCCAGGAACTCTGATACATTGGTAAAAATGTTCCTGGGCCTACCATAACAGTTTGACTAAATGAATTAAAGGTAGGGAACAGTGAATCCAGGAAGGCTTGCTGGAGGTGGTGGCTCTGAGCAGCAAGACTGTTAAGGTGTCCTAAAAAAAAAAGACTGTTACAGTGTAGGGAGGAGGAAGAATAGGGCTCAGGTCTGGGGGCAGAGGTGCTCCAGGCCCCTCCCAGGTTCTACCCCCTGCCCCGCCCCAGGTGGTAGGTGGCGCTGTTCCGGAAGGAGGAGAGTCTGGGGTGGCAGTGGGGAGCCTGGTGCCCTAACAGTAATGCTTGCTCCTCTTCCCCCACCTCACAGTGCCGCTCCACGGGCAGTCCCCGCTGGTGACGGGTGAGCGCGTGGCCACCAGCATGCGGACAGTGGGCAAGCTTCCGCGGCACCGGCCCCTGAGCCGCACCCAGTCCTCGCCGCTGCCCCAGAGCCCCCAGGCGCTGCAGCAGCTGGTCATGCAGCAACAGCACCAGCAGTTCCTGGAGAAGCAGAAGCAGCAGCAACTGCAGCTGGGCAAGGTGAGCCGGGAGAAGCCGACATCCTGGGCTGTGCTGGGGGCAGGACACAAGGGGGCTGGGCTGCCTGGGCAAGGTGAGCCGGGAGAAGCCGACATCCTGGGCTGTGCTGGGGGCAGGACACAAGGGGGCTGGGCTGCCTGGGCAAGGTGTGCCGGGAGAAGCCGACATCCAGGGCTCTGCTAGGGGCAGGACATAGGGTGCCAGGCTGGCGGAGAGGGAGGCGCCTCTGACCTCCTCGCCACTCCCTGCTGCATCAGAGGAGTCACCTTGCCTTTTTTTTTTTAAGAGAATATATTGTATTTTTTTGGGGGGAGGATATTTATTTATTTTTAAAACATTTTATTTACTTATTTTTGGCTGCAGGCTTTCTCTAGTTGCAGTGCACAGGCTTATCACTGCGGTGGTTTCTCTTGTTGTGGGGCATGGACTCTAGAGTGCAGGCTCCATAGTTATGGTGCGAGGACTTAGTTTGCTTCTGAAACATGTGGGATTTTAGTTCCAGGACCAGGGATTGAACGTGTGGTCCTCCATATTGGCAGGTGGATTCTTAACCACTGGAGCACCAGGGAAGTCCCCACCTTGCCTTTTTCTGCCCACATCAAAGCTCTGTATGGGCTGGGCAGCCGCTAGGGAGAGAGGAGGGCAGGAATAGACTCTCCGGGGCCTCGGGCTGCATGGCTGCGCCCCCCTCCCAGCTGACGGGCCTCCTGGCTCTGCTTCCAGATCCTTACTAAGACAGGGGAGCTGCCACGGCAGCCCACCACCCACCCCGAGGAGACAGAGGAGGAGCTGACGGAGCAGCAGGAGGCCTTGCTGGGGGAGGGAGCCCTGACCATACCCCGAGAAGGCTCCACGGAGAGTGAGAGCACCCAGGAAGACCTGGAAGAGGAGGAAGAGGAGGAGGAGGAAGAGGAGGAGGAGGAGGAGGACTGCATCCAGGTCAAGGATGAGGAGCGAGAGAGCGGTGCTGAAGAGGGGCCCGACTTGGAGGAGTCCAGTGCTGGTTACAAAAAGGTGGCCCCCTGCGCCCCGGCCCTTGATCACCACCCATCTGTCTTCCCGCCTCTTCTTTCTGCCTTGCCCTTCCTTCTCCGCAGTCTGCAGTTTCCAGGCTGTGCCCAGGGGAGTAGGAAAGAGACAAGGGGCTGTGGACGAGAGAGAACTGGTGTCAGTCTTAGAACTCTCTCTGCCCTGTCTGCCAGCCCCTCCCTCTGACTGTGACTGCCCCCGCCTGTCTGCTTCTGTGTGTGTGTGTGTGTGTGTGTGCGTGTGCGCACGCACACTTGGATGCACGTGGTCTGTGTATATCTGTGTCTCTGCCTACGTAGGGCCGGTTGTGCGTCGGTCTCTGCGTGCGTGCGTGTGTACACACCCGCCCCCGCTGTTACTACAGTCTGCCCTGGCGCCTAGCGAGCGCACACTCCATTCATGGCGGACACAGCTGAGCCCTCGGGGCCTGACTCATCCCACCCCCTCCCACGCCCCCGTCCCTCCCAGCCGCTTACCTCAATGTTACTCCGGTAGCATGACTCATCTCGTCCCCCTCATCCCTCCCCATCTCCTCGGGGATGGAGATGAAGATGGAGATGGCTAAGACTGGAGTGTCTCCTGTCCCTGGAGGGAGGAGCTGGAGGAAGGAGGAGATCTGGAAGAGAAGGGCTGGATTCAGGCCCCCCTGGGAGGCCCCAGGGCACCTGTCCTCACTTTGGTTGCAGCCTCAGCCTCACCCAGGCTCCCTCCTGCTCTCTCCTTCCCAGGCATTTGCAGACACCCAGCAGCTGCAGCCGCTGCAGGTGTACCAGGCGCCCCTCAGCCTGGCCACTGTGCCCCACCAGGCCCTGGGCCGCACCCAGTCCTCACCTGCTGCCCCTGGGGGCATGAAGAGCCCCCCAGACCAGCCCACCAAGCACCTCTTCACCACAGGTGAGTCCTTCCCCCATGAGCCATCTTTCCATTGTGTGTGTTGTGGGGAGTGGGGGGTGGCATGCTGTGCATGACATGGCATCCGGTCTTGGGCGTTGTGAAGGGATGAAATAGAGCACCCTGAAGGAAGGGAAAACAGGCCTTGGCTGTCTCCCTGTGTGCACAGCCACCTGTGGTCGTGGTGGCAGCCTCTGCTTCACTGGGCAGGTGGGGGTGAACGTCCATGTACTCTGGGGGCAGCATCTTTCTCAGGGCCCCCCTGCCCCACACCGAGGGACCACTGATTTTGCTTCCTCGCTGCCTCTGACCTGGAGGCATGGGTGCAGGGAGCCTGCTGTCTCAGTGAGGCCGTGCTCCTCTAGCTCTTTCCCCTCCCTTTGAGGTTAAGAGTGAGGCCTCAGTCCATTGCAGAAGGCTCTTCCACTTGAAACCGCCCAGTGCTGGGCTCTGTAGGGGCACGGATGGTCCCCTTGATGACCCTAGTTGAGGATGGTCCCCACTCACCAATGGGGTGTGGGGGTGGGGGGCAGCACACAGAGGCTGTGACGGGGGACAGGGAAGTAGGAGGTGCTGTGAGGTTAAAACGGATGGTGGTGTCATGTAGCCTGGTGGAGGCTTGAGGAGCAGGGAGACTGCTGATAGGCGGTGATGGGGGAAAGGAATTTCAGGAAGAGAAGAGGAGCAGGCATGTGGGAGGGTATCTGGAGTGGCCACGAGGAGGGGCTGCGACCAGGGTGGGCCAGGGAGAGCTCGGTGAGCTCCGCTGAGGCTGGCACAGCCCGACCCGAAGCTGTGCTGGCTGAAAGGTGTGTCTCCGGCCCAGGTGTGGTCTACGACACGTTCATGCTGAAGCACCAGTGCATGTGTGGGAACACACACGTGCACCCCGAGCACGCTGGCCGGATCCAGAGCATCTGGTCCCGGCTGCAGGAGACAGGCCTGCTCAGCAAGTGTGAGGTAAGGGGGTCCCCCCCGCCTTCCAGCTTCCACCTCAAACCCAGTGAAAATCCTCGTGTTTCTCCTGTTGAGGATGCCTCTGTCTGTGTCTCTTCCTCATTCTCTTTTCAACCCCTGACTTCAGGGCCAGGCCCCCATGTGCTTCCCAGTTCCATCCTTTGTGGTCTGGTGCCCCCATGGTCCCCAGCTGAATGGGGGAGGGTCCTGGGCTGGGGTCCCTGGAGGACCAGGGCATACTTTCTCAAAACACTTTGCATATCCTGGGCCTTCCTCGGAGGGCCACTGGATAGGATTCGGCGCTTCCACTGCAGGGGACCCGGGATCCATCCCTGCTTGGGAAACTGTGCTGTGTGCTGCACGGCATGGCCAAAAATAAAAAGAATAGCAATGTCCCATTGATTGAGAAAAAAAAAACCACAACCACTTTGGATCTCCTGAGACTAGAGGGTGGCTCCATGTGCCCACGGACTGTGGGGCGGGGAGAGGTGCTGGGCCTGCAGCGCCAGCCTAATCACCAGCCCCACCTCTTGCTCCCCCATCTCCTGACAGCGAATCCGGGGTCGTAAAGCCACGCTGGATGAGATCCAGACGGTGCACTCCGAGTACCACACCCTGCTCTACGGTACCAGCCCCCTCAACCGGCAGAAGCTGGACAGCAAGAAGCTGCTCGGTGAGCTGAGCGGCCAGCTGGGAGGGGTGGTGGGCCAGGCTGGGTCTGCTGCCCAGATGGGAACAGGGCTGTCAGGACGACCATCACCTGGTAGGCAGGTGGGTCTCCAGGGGCGTGGTTGCCACATCACATGCCTCCAGAGGGCGCCATTCACACAGACTACAGCATGTGGGTGGAGTGCGTGCAGGAGGGCGGGAGGAGACCCGTCAGGCCTGGCGATGGGCTGTGCCCTTCTGCCTCACCTGTCAGGCCCCTTTCTCCCCGCCACCTGCCCCTGGGGAAGGATCACCCCTCAGGACGGGGGACGGTTGTCTCTTCCTGGCGTGGGCGGCAGTGGCCTGTTCTCTGCTGGGGTCTGCCCTTTCTCTGTGACTGAGCTCTCTTCCCACTGCACATGCCCACCTGCGGCCCTGGCAGTGACGGCGCCTTCTAACGTAGCTCTGCCCCTCTTCCTTGCAGGCCCCATCAGCCAGAAGATGTACGCCATGCTGCCTTGTGGGGGCATTGGGGTGAGTACGGCACTCGCCCGTGGGGTTGGGCGGGTGGTGCTCCCAGCTCCAGCCCCTCCCTTCCCCCCACCACGGTTGCACCCCCTTCTTGCCCTCCCCCTGCAGGGGGCACACTGAAGCCCACTCTCCTGCCCCTGCAGGTGGACAGCGACACTGTGTGGAACGAGATGCACTCCTCCAGTGCCGTGCGCATGGCGGTGGGCTGCCTGGTGGAGCTGGCATTCAAGGTGGCCGCAGGGGAGCTCAAGGTGAGTGTGTGCGGGCTGGCCGGGGTGGGGGTGGGGGGAGCGACTTGGTCCTGCTGCCGGAGCAGCAGGGGATGGGGCAGCCTCAGCTTTTGCACCAGTCGGGCACCATCCTCTGCAATCTCACCTCTCAGGTGCAGGTACGAGGAGGAGGTGACAGCTCCAGGCGGGCTGGGGGTGAGGGGTAGAGAGAGACAACCGCGAGGCACTAACGTCTGGTGCTCTTGTGGGTCTTGAGGCCACAGAAGGTCGCTGCTGACCCATGTGGCCCTCGGCTGTGCACTCCTAAAGGTTGTGTGACTGATGTTTCTCACGTGTTCTTTTCGTGGCTTATGCTTCTCTTCTGTGTCTACCCCGATCCTTGGCCACCTTGCCTGCCTGTCTGCCTCTCGTCTCTGTTCCTCTGTCCATACCTCTTCAGAATGGATTTGCCATCATCCGGCCCCCAGGACACCACGCGGAGGAATCCACAGCCATGTGAGCGCCACCTCAGCCCTGCCCTGGACCCACCGCCCTCACCCCCTCTCCCTCTTGGTAGAGCTGACACTGTGTATGTATCTGTGGCTCCCGGAGCCAACATCTAATAAGGCTGATGCCTTGCCTTCTCTCCCACCCCGCAGGGGATTCTGCTTCTTCAATTCAGTAGCTATCACAACCAAGCTCCTGCAGCAGAAGTTGAACGTGGGCAAGGTTCTCATCGTGGACTGGGTAGGCAGTGCCTGGCGAGGCCAGGGTCAGTCTTCAGGAAGCCCCCACCCCAACTCCTTCCCTTCATCCTCAGCAGCCAGAATGGGGCTGGGCTGCTGACTCTGGGGTGTTAGCTCAGCCCTCCCAGTCCCCTGGGGCTCCCTCTTCACTAGGGGAGACTCGAAAGTGGTTTTAGCTGCTGCCCCTCCGTCCCCTGCAGCCTTGAACAGCTGAGGAGGTTTTTTTGCCTTGAGTGATAGAGATGTCTCCTGCCATTGCTAGAGCCCCTCTTGACTGGGGGCTGACACATGGTACTGCTTCATGGACACCTCGCTTCCTAAGAAGTAGGAGGTCTGTTCGAAATGGAGACACCGGGCTGTTGAGGGACTCACCCAACTAAGGTCACTTAGCTTCTCCACCCTTGCGTCTCTCAGCAGAGGGAGAGGCCCCTATTGCTTGCTCCCTGTGAGCTGGGAAGTAGCCAGGAGCAAGCCTTGGCAAGAAGGGATCTGATTTCTCTAAAGCCTAGCTTGGGCTTCAGAGTTCATCACATTGGGTTCTTCTTCAGAATGTTTTAATTCCTGGCTAACCTCACTGTCCCCTCTGCGCTGAGTAGAGCGGGCTTGCAGGGAGAGCCACCGTCATTCATCCCCTGGCTTTGTGTCTCGTCTGTGCAGTGCCACGTCCCGGCCCACAGACCCTGGTTAAAGAAGCGTGGGGGGATTTCATTGTGAATGGAACATGGAAGCCCTGTATCTAGGGGCAAACCGCACCCCCAGAGTTCACCATAGGGTGAGGGCTGGGGGCAAGGCGAATTTTGACCTTTGGGTCAGAGCCTGGGCCGTTTTTCCTGATGCCTCCACTGCTCCCCACTAGGACATTCACCACGGCAATGGCACCCAGCAAGCATTTTACAATGATCCCTCTGTGCTCTACATCTCCCTGCATCGCTATGACAACGGGAACTTCTTTCCGGGCTCCGGGGCTCCTGAAGAGGTACAGCTCCTGGGCTCAAACTCGGGGCCCGCGGGGAGGTAGCAGAATGGGACCTGGCAGGGAGCCGTGGAGGCCCGTGGTGGTGCTGGTAACCTGGGGAGTCTGGGCTCCTAGTGGGAGGACCACGCCAGTCAACTGCCCCTCCATGCAGAACAGAGGTCAGTGGAGTGAGGGCTGGAGGTAGGGCTGAGGGCGGGGCAACATGTGGGCTCCCCTGGCAGTGAGAATAACCCCCTGCCCCCCACCGTGCTGCCAGGTTGGCGGAGGGCCGGGCGTGGGGTACAATGTGAACGTGGCATGGACGGGAGGTGTGGACCCCCCCATCGGAGACGTGGAGTACCTCACGGCCTTCAGGTGGGGACTGAGAAGAGCCCGGGGAGAGGTGGGAGCTCCTGGGCCCTGCCGTGGGAGGGGCAGAAAGCACGCAGTTTGGTCTGGGTGGAGGGGGTCGGCCCTGTGGGGACACAGGCCTGGCCGAGTCACCTGCCAGGGTCAGCTCGGGCCCTCCCTTTGCAGGACAGTGGTGATGCCCATTGCCCACGAGTTCTCACCTGACGTGGTCCTGGTCTCCGCTGGCTTTGATGCTGTTGAGGGACACCTGTCTCCGTTGGGTGGCTACTCTGTCACCGCCAGATGTGAGCCTGCTGGGGGATTGAGGGAGGCTATGGAGCAGTGAAGATGGTGGGGACGAGTGGGAAGCTGGGAGGAGTGCTGTGCGTGCTTGCATGCCAGGTCGCTTCAGGCATGTCCAGCTCTTTGGAGACCCTCTGGACTGCAGTCCACTAGGCTCCTCTGTCCATAGGACTCTTCAGGCAAGAATACTGGAGTGGTTTGCCATTTCCTTCTCCAGGGGATCTTCCCGACCCAGGGATCAAACCCATGTCTCTTTATGTGTCTTGCATTGGTGGGTGGGTTCTTTACCATTAGCGCCACCTGGGAAGCCCTGGGAGGAGCGCTGGGGCAGGTCTAAGACTTGAATCATCCTGGCCGCATCCTTCCTTCTCCCTCTGCCAGCCCTGGCCTTGAGGAGCCGACAGGTGGGGGAGTGTACCTCCTCATGCAGCTGTAGAGTGATGACCCTGCGTGTTTTCATTGGTGGTTTCTCATGATGGGAGATGTATAACTGGATCTTCTTAGCCTCTTCATTTTGTCTTTAATGGAACATTCAATCCATGACATTGAGTTTTAACATGGGTATCTGTTTAGGTTTAAATCCACCATCTTATTTTGTGCTGTTTGTCTCATCTCTTGTGTTTTTCTCTCCTTTCTTACTTTTTTTTGAGTTGATTTTCTTTCATTAACCGTTTCATCCTCCTCTCTTCACCCTTCCCTGAAGGTTTTGGCCACTTGACCAGGCAGCTGATGACGCTGGCAGGGGGCCGGGTGGTGCTGGCCCTGGAGGGAGGCCACGACCTGACCGCCATCTGTGATGCCTCTGAGGCCTGTGTTTCGGCACTGCTCAGTGTGGAGGTAAGGGGCGCACAGTGGGGCTGGGGGAGGTGGGCCGGTAGGCCAGGGACCAAGGGGCCAGCGGGGTGGGGGAGGGACCCTTTCCTGGGTCAGGCAGCACCCAGGGTCCTTGGGGAGGGTTTTTTTTTTTTTTTTTGGTTCCCAAAGATGGCTGGTAGCCAGAGAAGGCTTTCTGAATAGAGGTTTCTCAAAAGGCTATGCTTGCCCCTGTTGTGGGGCTGAGTCGGGTGGTTAGAGGGGCAGCCACGGCCACTCCCAACCCTAAGCTTGTTCTTCTTTCCCCTGCCAGCTGCAGCCCTTGGACGAGGCAGTCTTGCAGCAAAAGCCCAACATCAACGCAGTGGCCACGCTGGAGAAAGTCATCGAGATCCAGAGTACGTGGGGACAGGCAGAGGGGCTCGGGCCCCAGCTTGCTGAGTAGAGGCGAAAAACTCGAGTGCACACCAGGGCTGGGGAAGTCCATACGGTTGGGGGTTTCTGCCCCTCCTTGACCCGCTGCCCACCCCTCATCCACAGGCAAACACTGGAGCTGTGTGCAGAGGTTCGCTGCTGGCCTAGGCCGTTCCCTGCGGGAGGCCCAGGCAGGTGAGACAGAGGAGGCTGAGACTGTGAGCGCCATGGCCTTGCTGTCGGTGGGGGCCGAGCAGGCCCAGGCGGCTGCAGCCCGGGAGCACAGCCCCAGGTGAGGTGCCCCCCACCTCCCAGCCGTTGCCCAAGCCGCCCCCCCACCCCGCACCATTGCCTCAACGCGTCTCCCTGTGCTTGTCCCCACAGGCCAGCAGAGGAGCCCATGGAACAGGAGCCTGCCCTGTGACGCCCTGGCCCCCATCTCTCTGGGCTTCATCATTGTGATTTTGTTTATTTTTTCTATTAAAAACAAAAAGTCACACATTCAACAACGTGTGCTGTGTGGGTCTCTCAGCCTCGCCCCTGCTGCTCCTCTAAGCTGCCTCAGGCCCCCCTTCCGCCTCCGTGGCCCATGTCTCAGCTCAGAAGTTTGCTCTTTCTGGAGGGTGAGGGGTACCCCGTCCAGGCCTTCTCCCATGTTCTTCCCCACACCCACTTCCTGCGTCCTGTCCTTGTTCCCCCTGGAGCCTGGGCCAGCTCAAGGTGGGCACGGGGCCCAGAAGGCACCCTCTGGCTCTGGGGGCTCCCTGAGTGAGGAGGGAACAGTAAGTTTGGTGCCTTGGCTTCAGCTGACTTAGGGGGAAATGCCTTAATTTCACCTTCCTCCCCTCTCCAGCCCCCAGAGGATAATCCAGAGGGTCCCTCTACAGTCTTAAGATGTGGAAGGCAGGGGAGGTGGGCTCCCGCCCTGTGATTCTCACCATTTTTCCTGGTGTCCTCACCATCTCCACAGAGCTCCCCTCTCCTCCATCTTTCTCCTGGCCTCAGCTCTGTGCTCTAGAATGTGGGCCTGAGGTCTGTGGGCAGGGCAGCCTTGCCTTGCACTCCTCAGGGCCTGTTTCCCCTTCTCAGGGGCTGGAGAGAGGGAAAGTGTGTGGGGAGGGAGGGGACTGGACTCTCGGGTTCTGAGGGACCAAGAGGAGCTGTGGAACCAGGCCTGCTCTCCCTTGTAAGCTGTCGGCCTCCCTGCCCCTTTGCTCGCAGGGTCTGGGGACGGGGAGAAGGCGGTCCCTGCAGGGGGACTCCAGGCTGGTGAGAGCCCCCCTGCTGTTTAGGACCAGATTTCCCCAGCCACCCAGCATACTGCAAGCAGAAGGGTCAGGGCCCAACTCCCTCCTTGGACCTTTGGCTTTGAAGCCTGGGGAGGGTGACAGTGGGTGGGGGTTCTAGAAGGAGCAGGGACAGAACCCAGGAGCCTGCCCTCAGCTTTAGCTTCCCTTCCTCTGGGCTTCCTTTGTGGGCCACGCCCAGGGAAACTAAGACCTGGATGAGGCTGGGAGCTGTCCTTTCTCTCCCAGGAGCCCGGCCTAGCCTTGTTTCCAGGGCTAGGAGCCCACAAGACTTAGGGAATGCTGTCCAGCCTGTGGGAAACCAAAGATGGGAAGAAGCTCCTGGGGGGCTAAGTCTTCCTCCCTCCTTCTCCCCAACCCCACATATTATTTTCTTCTTCCCCTCCCCAGGGCCCCACCAATCTGTTTACATATTTATTATCCTAATGGGGGCCTGAGCAGGGTTGAGGGAGCCAGGGGAGGAGCAGGAGTCCCACCACCACAGGTTTATCATGCACTGTGTCTTGTTTGTTGTTAGTGTGTTCTAGATTTTCCTGGGGTGTGGGGCTGAGCCCCAGCTCTGGGCCCCTTCCCCTCCCTCTTCCCACGGCCTGTCTGGTTCTCATGTAAACCCACTCCCAGCTTTGTCTCCCTGGACATAGATTTCAGTTAAGTATCCTGTAACCTGTTACACTGTGTGTCCTTGTGGAAATAAACTTGTTTCTGGCAGTGCCTTCTGGGGCCAATGTCTCTGTTCTCTGGGCTTCCTACTCTTTTCTCCAGTCCCTGGACTAACCAATTTAGGAAACAAGAGGCTGGGGTGGGAGGGAGTGGGATCTCTGTCCTGTAGATTAAAGAACAAGGTTTCCCTGAACATAGCCACAGCATCTCCTGGGACCTCTGTGTGGCCGAGGTGGTGGTGGTAGGAAGGGGGCCCAAGGCTAAAGGGCTGGCTTTTCCTTCTGCCTCTCAGCCTCTGTGGGCACAAGGTTGGAGTGGGTGCAGAACAAGCGGTCTGGCAAGGGTTGCCCTGCATGCGCATAGCCAAGTCCAGTGGAGATGTTCACGGAGGCAAGAGAGGAGTCCAGAGGTGTGGAAGGGCTTTATTGGGGCTGCTCCGAGCCCCTCACAGTGTTACAGAAACCCATTGTTCTCACTGTTGCCTTTGCTCTTTGGGGACTTGGGAGGGAAGGCAGGAGGACCTTCCTGGGAGAGAAAAGGCCCCTCTTGGGGCTGAGAGCAGGTAGTGGGAGAAGTAGAAAACTCAACATGAGCAGGGCCCGCTGGGGGCTGGAAGTGGACGGAGCCGCCTCCCAAGGATGGAGGTCACAGAGCCTGGGCTTCGTGAGAGGGGAGGTGGGTGTAGGAGGCACCTAGAGTCAGGAAGAGCGGATGGGCGGTGCATCCTGGGCACTGAACGTGTGCACCAGCCAGGGTACAAGGGCCAGGACCAGGCATGGCCAGAGGGTGTGCTTGAGGAAATTGAAGATGTAGAAAAGGCTGATCTGAGGCGGGTAGCCCAGCCAGTTCAGGGGGCCCAGCAACCCCATGGCCAGCACAAGGCAGGCTAGTTTCTGGCCATATCCCAGGTGTGCCCGCCGTACCTGGGCATAGCAGGGAGAGTGTAGAGCGATGCCCAGACCCAGGGCGGCCCCTGAGTCGCGGCTCAGGGAGGCAAAGGGCCGGCTGTCCAAGTGCACCCACTCAGGCCGCTCACACCACTTAGAGGCTAGGTTGATGGACCTGTGGAGAGCAAGAGTCTTTGCCAGGAGAGATAATCCCCTGGGACCCAGAGGGCTGATGGCTTTCTATCCCTTTGGGGGCTACCGCCATGTTCAGGAGACTGTATGTGAACTGGCAACGTGTCCTATTTAACAACAGCGAACCAGAGAGCCACCAGGCCAGATACAGGGGAGGCAGGACAGGCCCCTACTTACCCAAGCTTCAAAGCAGAACTTACCAAGAAAGATCCAGGCCCAGTGTAAAGAGGGTCCAGTAGATGAGGCTGGCACCCAGCAAGAGGGCCAGAGAGGTCAATCCATAGAAACTTAGCTCCCGCTCCATGGGCACCTGGGGGGTCATCAGCCAGCCCAGGACAGCACCTAGGGAAGCAGGGTGACAGCAGCTTCAAGGAGTTTGGGGATATGACCCTCACCCCGAACAGCAGGGTAGTTTGTCAGAAGGGGGACTTGGGGTTGGCCGTACAATGGGAAGATCATACACTGGTCCTCCCACTGTCAATGGCACCCTCTGGGTCCACCCCGTTGCCCCAGTTGCTCACCAGTTATTAAGCCAGCCAACACCTGGTGAGGGAAATGTGCTAAGAGGAAGACCCGGGATAAGCCGACCGCCAGCAGGAAGGTGCAATAAGCCAAGCTAGGAATCACCCTCACCCAGCGGCTAAAAAGAAGAGAAGCAGATGGTTCACAAGATGTCCATGCACTGCTGGGCTTCCCTGAGCACTCAGGCACTTGGACCAAATAACCTGGGGTCCCCAGAACTCCAGCTCCCAGGCCACCCTGCTGTGGGGCTTTTGGGTCCAGGGTACCATCACTCCACTCCCACTGGTGGGCGATGCCAAGGTGTACCTGTGGGCCCGAGTGGCCATCTGGGAAGAGATGGCTGTCATTATGGGCCAGAGGGCTGCTCCTGTGATCATACAGTGTCCAGAAGGGCTGCCTGCCGGGGGATTCAGAAATTCAGTTCATGGTGGGAGCTGAGTTTGGTGGGAGCCCAGGTGCACCTGGTGATAGCTCAACACAGCTGCCTCCCTGTGGCCACGAGAGAGCCTTCCTCCAGCATTGCCCATAGCTCCCTCTGCCCTGAAGCCTTCTCCCCACCCCCAGCCTGCAGTCACTGCTCTCAGACTTCTACCCTGACAACTTGGCTCTAGTTGATACAAGGTGAGCAACTGGCACACTGGCATGGGCGTTTTTCTCCTACAATTCTTCCCTGGGTTTCTTTATTTTCTGGCCCAGTAACTAGGAGACTAGGCCTCTGATGATTAGGTGGTCCTGGCTGAAAAGTACTATCGAACACTCACCAAACCCTAACCATATTGGGCAAGGGAGGTATGGGGCTTCTCACCTGGGCCAGTTTCACAAGAAGAGGGGAATTGGTGAACCTGGGCTGGAGCTTGGCTGTAGTACCCAGACTCATGGACCCACCAAAAGGGCCTGTCTCCAAACAGAAACCTAGAAGAGAGCAGATGCCACTATACATATATACATACATACACACACACACACACACAAATGCCAGGAGAATGGGGGTGAGGCAGATGGACACCTGGAATACTCCGAAGGGCTTATAGGGTGGAGTCAGAGAGGATATCTGATTCTGGGTCACTGCCTTGCCACGGTTTTTTACCTTGGAACAGGAGAAAATGTGCATTTTTTTAAAAAGTGATAAGGAGGCAAGAGATTGTGGTGTGCGTGGGCGTGCTCTGAGATGCTCAAAAGTCCCTTTCTTATCCCTCCCACTGCAAGGCCAGCTCTGCTCTTGTCATTTATAGACAGCTCGGGACCTGACTCTCCCTCTCCTTCCCAAACCCTCATTCACTCTGCTGCTTCTCTTTTCGCCATTTCCCAAATTCCAGGCTCAGTTACTTAGGAAAGTCTCTCATGTTTGAAAATAGTAGTGGGGGCGGGGCTTCCCTGGTGGTCCAGGGGCTAAGACTCTACACACTCAATGCAGGGGGTCCAGGTATAATCCCTGGTTAGGGAACTAGATCCCCCATGCTGCAACTAACAGTGTGCGTGCTGCAACTAAAGATACTATGTGCCACAACTAGGACCTGACACAGCCAACTAATAAATAAAACAAATGTAAGAAAAGGGGGAGGGACTTCCCTGGTGGTCCAGTGGTTAAGAATCCACCTTCCAACACAGGGTATGTGGGTCTGATCCCTGGTTGGGGAATTAAGATCCCACATGCTGCAGGGCAACTAAGCCCATGTGCTGCAACGACTGAACCCACGCGCCGCAGCAAGAGAAGCCTGAGCATCCCCTAAGGAGAAGCCCATATGCTTTAACTAGAGAAAGCCCATGCGCCACAATTAAGAGCCCCCACGCCACAATGAAGACCCTGAGCGGCCAAAATAATAAATAAATAAAGTCCTTCTATTGAAGAAAACAAAAACAAACCAGAGGTGGGGAATGCACAGGGAAGCTGAGGGAGAATAAAGAAGACAAAACAGTTCAAAATCCCCTGGCTTAGCTAAGTGCTTCGCTGGACCCTGGAAAACACACAGCAGACTAAGAGGCTGCTGTGGCCAGAAAGAGAAAAGGTTGGCAGAACAGCAGAGATGCTGGCTAGGAAGCCAAGGGCTGGGAAAGGAGGTACAGAAGGGACCTGCCTCTCCCCGCCAAAAACTGAGCGTGGTTCACACACCAGATGCTCAACACATACTTAGGAAATGAACAGGGGCTTTGCCATGTGGGAATCAATGGTCTTAGGGGAACAGGACGAGACAGGAAGGCTGATACAGACTCCGAGGGAGGACAGCACAAAGCAAAGGGCAACTCAGTAGGAAGGAAATGATTAGACAACTGCTTTACCGTTTATAGCAGGGATGAAGCCCTGGTAGAGAGAAGTGGAAGGAAAGGTATTTGGTTTTTCACCAAGTCATTCTAGCCCATTCAAGTGTCTCCTATGAAACTCCCTTCCCTCCCTCAGGCTGGCAATATGGCAATAGATGGTGAGGTGAGGAGAGGTGCAGTTGCACGCCCAGCAGGAAGTATAGCTCCCTTCTGCACCCAAGAGAACAGGTGGCACAAAGAGATAAGCCCCAAGGGCCCTACCCACTTGCCTGGGATTCCTGGCTTCTAAGTCTGTGTCAGAGCCTACTAGTGAATGAAGGTGAAAAGGGAGAAGAGAAAGTGTTCCCTAAAAGGCAAAGCTTAAGCCCCAGTGCTTTTTGAAATTTACTGTGCACACGAACCACTTGGGGTCCTTGCTAAAATGTAGATAATGATTCAGGAGCTCCCACCTGGAGCCTGAGATTCTGCATTTCCAGCAAGTTTTCAAATGCTCCTTATGTTGCTGGCCATGGCCCGGTGACCACACCTTAACTTGGAAGCCTTTTCTGTCCTGAGCAGCCAGTGTTGAAGCCTGGCACAAAGCAAGCTTCTTAAAAACTCTATCAAAGAAATGAATGAAGAAATGAATCAAAGAGTGAGTTGAGAAGCAGGACTTTCTGCTACTTAAGTCACCATTGATGTTTTTTAAAAATACAGATTCCCAGGCTCTCCCCTGGAGTTTTAAAATCAGTATGTCTGGGGTGGGATGGGATATTTGCATTTTAAACACGCCCCCTTAAGTGATTTATCTCATCAGGCCCGTTAAACACTAGTCTAATGATTAGGATGGGGACTCTGAGGTCTGAGTCCAAGATGCACAAGGATGCTCAAAGAGGAAAAGTCAGTGGCCATGGGGTAGGGGTGGGGAGGTCTTAAGGTTCCCTGGGGGTGGGGTTAGGGGTGGAGCGGGGAGCCAGGCCTTTGAGGCAGTTTCTGAGAGGAATCAGGGTCTGCACAAGGCTCAGGGCCCTTGGAGGTGGGGGACCAGGCCGCCGGAGGGCTTCGCTGTCTCACCACTTGAAGACGAGGTTGAGCCACTCGGTGATGAGGCTGATCCAGAGTACCGCAATGCCCACCCGGCGAGACGCATAGTAGGCCGCAGGGAAGTAGAACAGAAAGAGGCTCTTGGGGTCGCCCAGAAAGGTGACCCAGAGCCACACGTTCTCCAACCAGGGCAGCTGGTTCTGCAGCGCCTCGGCCATCGCGATGCCCGCGCCCAGCGTGGACTCCATGGCGACTCCCAGGCTGGTCCGGCCAGGGTTTGATGTAGGGCGGAAGCCGAGGAGTCCAGGAGACGAGGAAACTGCTACTCACTGCCCTGCAGAGCCCACCCTTCGGAACCGAGGCCCCGCCCCCTGGTGGTGACCAGTGAAAACCCCGCCCTCGGCCCCGCCCCTCGCAGCCCTGGGCTCGCGCGAGCCGGGCCTCCTGCCGGTACCGTTTCCTCCTGCGCTCTTCCCAGCCCTTCCTCTCTACTGGGCAGCGTAGAGGACAAATCTTTTCAAAGGCGTTTCCGCAGAGCCCCACGTGGCTGCTATTGCCGGCACGTGGACGTAGGGCGTAGAGGCGGCTCTTGCTGCTCTTCCGGGTCATGGGACAAACTAACGTGAGGCTCGGCGGTGCGTCCAGGCTCCGTCCTTTGCTGCTGTGAAGACGGGCATGTAATATCCAGAGCTAGGATTCCTTCCGGACCAGACTTTTCTCCTCCAGTACCGCTGCCCTCCAAAGATATTTGGAGATGTCTTGGAGAGAAGGCTAGAGACAACCCCTGCTCCGGGAAGCCAGGCATCCCCGGTCGGCGCTGAAGTGGGACCCTAAATTTGCACACACAGGTGGCTAAGCCGGTCCACAGTTTCCTCCTCCAGTCCAAGACTTTCCTGCTTGAATTCATCCGCTGTTGATTTGGTGGCCGACAGATCAGCCTCTTGATTTTGAGGGGTCGTCCCTAAAGGCTTGAGAGTTCTTAACACGTAGCACAGACTTAAGTCACACTTCCTCCCAGTTCTAAGCTCGCCTTGCCCCTCTCCTTTCGTGCTCCTGTCATCTTGCTTTCCAAAACCTCTCTGGGGAGGTAAACCTTGAGATAGCTAGGTTGGTGAGGGAGGAGAAGGAGCACACACCTACGACAAAAATTAGAATAATCCTCTGGAGGAACACACACAGAAAACGGAAATCTCAGCTAGTCTAGGTGAGGTCTTACCTAGAGGCAGAGTTGAGGTGGGAGGAGATTGTTGAAGTGGTTGCTTCCCTACCTCAAGCAACTTTATTCTTCGTGAGTTCTTTGAGAGGTGAAAATAAGGATGTAAATCTGGGTTCTAATTGGAAAGAGATTAATTTCACTACTTAAAAAGGTATGGGGAAGGGAAACTGGATTCAAATCTCATTTCATTCCCTTGCTAAATGTTTTTTCAATTGCCCCAAGGAAAAAGTTCACATTTTTAAGTCTTGTGAAAGTTTGCTTGTGCTCTAGCTAAGATAGCCTTTATCAGTCCAGTCCCACACTCTGTTTAATGATATATTTCTAAGCTACTTTATGCTCCCTGAAATCACCAAGCTCTCTCCTTTTATGGGTCCTGGCATCTGCAGTTCCTTCTTGCTAGTACCTGGCCACTCTTTCCCTGCTTGTCCATCAGGTCTCAGATTTTTCACTTCTTCCAGAAAGCTTTTCCGAACAGTGCCTGGCTCTGTGCCTGAGAACCTGTAATCACAATGTTACATGAAAAGTTGAGTGGCAGTTACATATGACTTGTTATGGGGGAGACATGAAAGTTCTCTGAAATAAGCCCAAATAGACAACATATTAAAAAGTAGAGACATTACTTTGCCAACAAAGGTCCGTCTGGTCAAGGCTATGGTTTTTCCAGTGGTCAGGTATGGATGTGAGAGTTGGGCTGTGAAGAAAGCTGAGCGCTGAAGAATTGATGCTTTTGAACTGTGGTGTTGGAGAAGATTCTTGAGAGTCCCTTGGACTGCAAGGAGATCCAATCAGTCCATCCTAAAGGAGATCAGTCCTGGGTGTTCATTTGAAGGACTGATGTTGAAGCTGAAACTCCAATACTTTGGCCACCTGATGTGAAGAGCTGACTCATCTGAAAAGACCCTGATGCTGGGAAAGATTGAGGGCAGGAGGAGAAGGGGACGACAGAGGATGAGATGGTTGAATGGCATCACCGACTCGATGGACATGAGTTTGGGTGGACTCCGGAAGTTGGTGGTGGACAGGGAGGCCTGGTGTGCTGTGATTCATGGGGTCGCAAAGAGCTGGACACGATTGAGCGACTGGACTGAACTGATACTTATTCTGTTACAATGATTGTAGTAATATGAAGTTGATGTCCCTTGCAAGGCATGAAAACACTTTTGAAATTTGTTCATGTTAAATAGTGCCAGAACTGGTCCTTTGCCATCTTCTCTTTGCCTGTTGTTAAATGAGGCTCTAGAATTTCTATAGTGGAGGGGTAGTTGGGTTAGGGATGGCGACTGGTGATGGTAGGGTTGAAAATGCATCTCCATCATACTTACATGTTAAGAAAACTGTTTTGTATATTAGATAGTCATTAATGGGGGGGGGGGGGCCAAAACTCTTGTCCCAAGGCATCCTTTGTCACTACCATTGCTCCTCCTTCTGGCTCTGGAGAAGGAAAGAGGGGTGATGGGGAAGCATCTTGAGTTTCAACGGTAATGGGTGATCATGGAGGAACTACCACGTAGTAACTACCTGTCATGCATTTGTACACATTATTTATCTTCCACTCCTCCTAACTACTATGTCAAATGTTACCTAATACATTATAAAAGTTAATAGCACCATTTTTGGAAACAGACTGAATCCTTGCTAGTTGTGCAACCCTGGACAAAGTTTAGTGTAAGACTTAGTTTCTTCATCTGTAAAATGAGGATATTGATTCCTATATCAAAGGGTTGTTGGATGCTCAATAGTGATAGTACAGAAGGAATAAACAGAATCAGGCTTAGTAATTTGCTCAAGGTCATGTTAATCAGTGGAATTCCGATTCTGGTTTATCTAATTTTGTAGCCAGTGTCCTTTCCACCACCACTTTTTGTAATTAGGTGTAATCGTTTTGGGCAAGTTTCGTTTAGTCTTCTGAACCTCGGATTCCTCATATGTAAAATAGAGTTCATTCATTAAACTCGTGTCAAGGTGTGTACGTAACGGAGACCAGTTCTCCCCTGTCTCCCCTTTTCGTTCCACATAGGTCATTTATCTTTAATTTCTAAAATGGACCTTGCAAGCACTTTACCAAACGGGCGCAGCTGCACAAACATAATTATTCAGATCCCTCTTTTATTTCCTCTCCTTTCCTCTTCCACCTAGGCTCCCGCCCCACCCAGTCCAGGCCACGCCCTGGCGTGTGACGTCAGCACGCCCCGTGCGTCGCGGCGCGGCGCTCACTGGGGGCCCGGCTTTCGCCCGCTGCTGCCGCCGCCGCCGCCGGCCGCGGCTGCTCTCCCAAGATGGCGGCTCCTCCGGGCGAGTACTTCAGCGTTGGGAGCCAGGTGTCGTGCCGGACGTGCCAGGAGCAGCGGCTGCAGGGCGAGGTGGTAGCCTTCGACTACCAGTCCAAAATGCTGGCTTTAAGTATCCTTCCCTGCTTGGAGCCCGAGGCCGGGCCGGCGTGTGTGTGCGGTGGTGGGGGGGCGGGGGACGACGGCGGTGGCTGGGGCCCTCTCCGGGCCTAGGGGCGACCGGCTACCGCGGCGCCCGGAGCGCATGCGCACGACCCTGAGCTCCCCTCCCCCTCTCCCTGGTCCCTTGGTCTGCCTTGGGGACCCTTGTCGCCCACCCCTTGTGGGAGCTGGGCCGCGAACCAGGGTGGGTGGAGGGGGACTTGACACGCGGATGGCTTTTCAGGGGGAACGCTAGGAGAGGGGACCCAGTCATCAGGAGAGGGGTGGTCGTGGGAGAGGGCTGGTGATTGGAGCCCGGATGGAAGAGGGGCGGGTGAAATCAAGTTGGGAGGGGGTGTGTTGAGTAAGGAATTGCTAGTGAGTGGGACAAGGGTATGGAGTTCAGGAGGGGTTGTCTACTGATGGGATGTGGTCCACGGAAGGGCGGTGGTGTGTGACCAAATGGGCCTCGCTTGTTTGGGGGAGAGTAACTGCAGGACAGAGTTTGTAGCAGAACTGGGGGTAGGGGCTTGTTTTGCTGGTGCTTGTGTGTGCGTGGTGCTACTGGGGACGGGGTGCTGAATTGTAGGCTTCTCAGTCATTTGGAAGTTGCTCTTTTGGAGATGTTTGTACTGGAAACCTGGTCCAGAAAGAGGACCACGTTTTTCAGGGGCTTGTGTCTGGACGTGTGGGTTACAGGTGAAAGAGTAAGTTATCTTTTGCTCAGGCCAGCACATGGAATCCTGACTTCTCCACAGTAGTAGCCTTGCCTTTTAAATGTGGCAGTGTTAAACAGAATGGAAAAAGTGGCCTCTTTCTTTGGTGTGGAAATGATTTCTGAATTACTCCAGGAAGCTCAATCTTGGAAACAAAATACTTCCTGGTTGTAATACCACCTCCTTCTTATATTTGAGCCACAGGTGGATTTATTTGTATTTTTTCTTTTTTTTTTTAAGAGTTATCTTTTATGGCACCTTTCAAAAGGAATTTTCTTACTGGGTCTGCTGCCTTTGACTGGCAAGTATTTTAACCAACTTCATTTAAACTTAACCACTTCATTTAAACGCATTGTAGATTTCTAGCTTAGGAAGATGTCCTTTGAAACTAACTACAGCTCAAATAGTTGCGTTTTCTCGTTTTTTTTAAACATAAGATATCGTACCTGGACCATATAAGATCTTTTGCATTAGTGGTTTAGCTGGAAGAGTTTTGGAATGAGGAATTACTCTTTCAACTGACATGCAATATGCTTTTGAGAAATGGCTGGAGAATGAATGGATGGATGAGTGGGTTAACTAGCTGGGTCACCTTGAGTGAGCTTCCTTTCCAGTGCTGTAGTTTTTGCCTCTGCAAAATGGAAAGTCTCAGATCAGAAAAAGTGAAAAGAGCTGTTCAGATATAGGAAGTATACCAAGAACAGAAGGTACTTGCTCTCTTGTGAGGTTCGTTAGGTTCAAGACGGACAGTATACATACAGCTTTAAAACTACATTAAGCCTCTTCGTAAAACCATTAGAGAGAAGGTGACGGAAACCCTGTTGAGGCTTCCAGTTTTGGGTTGTGTTTGGCTTTGAAAAGCTTGAGATCTTTTGGTTATGGGGTTGAGCGGGAGGAAGGTGATAGGCAAAGATTTGCTGAGAAGAGCTGTGATTCTTGTGGGACTCCCCCCTCTTGCTTGTGGCACACCTTTTACACAAGCCTTGTGAGAAGTGTGTTTTCCATGCACCTTGGGGATGTGTCAGTGCTCTGCTTGCCCCTGTTTTCCTTAACTTTATTTTTTTTCACCAGAATGTCCCTCTTCCAGTGGAAAGCCCAACCATGCAGACATCTTGCTTATAAACTTACAGTATGTTTCAGAAGTGGAAATAATTAATGACCGAACAGAAACCCCTCCTCCCCTAGCTTCACTCAACGTTAGTAAGGTAAGGACTTGAGGGCAGTTCTGGGTCTCCAAAATGATGGGAAATTTGAGTCTCATTGACTCTTGATGGTACATATATTGTCCATATTGTTTTTTTTGTTTTTTTTAAAATTTTTTTCAGTGACTTACAATTGGCTTGTTTTGACATATTTAAAAAATATATATATATCACTGTAGTTTTTATCTTTGTTCCCTGATATCTTCAAAAGATTTTAAGAAATGTCTTAATGCCTGAATAGAGAAAGAGAGTTGAGAGCTAGCTTTTGTCCTTTGTGAAAGAGAGCTCCCCCCTCACCCTTAACCTGTAGTCCATGTGTGAACTTCCAGTGTTGGTGGGGTTGGGTATGGGCTTTCCTTCTGAACCTCCTGAAATTGTGTATGTGTGCACACAAGAATATACATGTGTTTCCTGGGTGAAGATCTGGAGTATTTTTCAGATTCTCAGCGGGATTCATGACCTACAAAAATTTGAAAACTGCTGCCATAGAGCTTCATTTTTGTCTTTATGCTTGAATTTTGAGGTCTAACAAATTTAGAGGCTTAGGATATTTTAATCTCGGCTATATAAATTGGTCTCTGGGAACTTTGAAATAACTTTTATGATTCTTCAGTTCCATCAGCCGAAGTTCATGTTGATTAATATTAGTACCCAAGCCCTGTTTGAGTTTTGCTGTTCTCTCTACTTGGAAAACCCTCTCAGAATGACTAGAGCCTTATCCATCAGAACTGTTTAATGGTGCCTCTTTCAAGAAGTCTTCTCTGATCACCCAGGCTAAAGTGGTGCTTCCATTACTTTCTCTTACAGTACTCTAGCCTTCAGAGATAAGGTGACGTATCATTTCTAGTCCAGTGTGGGACATTTTCGAGAGTAGAGGAGGGCAGTGCTTTTGTTTTACACTGAGACAAGTTTAGATTGGTGTATCTTGGGCAGATTGGGACTTGTTATCCTATTCGTAGCTTTTTTGTGATTATAATTGTGTATACTTTTCTATCTCACCAAACTTTGTTTTGTGGGAATGGTAACTATACCTGTTTTGTTCCTCATTTAAAATACAGAACCTTGCACAGAGTAGGTGCTTCATAAATATTTGTTGAATGAATAAGTTAGGCCTTCAGTTTTGTAGCAGCTGTCTTTCATTAAGTCTGTCGAATTAGTATGATGAAATTTTTCCCTCTATAAAAATTATAATGTATATTCTTTTGCCCCACTTGGGAATGTAGTGTGTGTGCTACAATTCAGCAAAGCAAGGAAACACTCAGGCAGCTGAAACAACACAGGGTAACTGAGGCTGGCAGAATGTAGTTACCTCAAATCTGGAGCTCCCTTTTTTCTAAATTCCAGGGAAATGCCCCATGTGGGGTGTTTTGTTTTTTTTTTTTTTTGGTTTTTGGTTTTTTTTATTTTAGTGTTGTCTGAGGACAGATTCAGAAAGGTCTTGGGTTTCATATTAAAGGCTGTTGCATGCAGACTGTCTCATTCTTATACCTGTGGATTTTTGAAACCCTGGCTTACTCCTCCTAAGAGATCTTCGGATGATCTGTTAGCAGAAGAGATCTTGAAAGGTTCAAATAAAATAGCTTATGCCTGGTGTGTTGAAGGGAGAAAAGGCTCTATGTTATTCTTTAGTGTTTGTAGGGTATGAGAAGTCTGTCACTAAGTAACAGCCTTTAGTAAATAGTTGAGGAAAGATTATCTGAAAGAAGATAGATTTTTTTCAAATATAAAAGATACTAGGATTCTGCTCTTGTATCACAAAGTGCCATCATTTGTGTGAGAGAGGCTGGAGTGGTGTGGATGAGACTTAAATGTGGGAGCTGTTAAGAAGCAGTTCTTTGTTTACATTTGACCTTAGATAAATAGTTCTTGGTTATTCGTTTGTGGATTATCTTTGCCTTTAAGGTTTTGCTTTCTGCTGATCAGTTGTCTTCTAGCATTATTGTAAACTCGTTGTTTACCCACTCTTTCAGAAAACAGCAGGAGGTAATAGGTTAGGGAATACCAGAAATCTTTACTTCTCTTAGTCTCAGACCTTATCACAAGGTAAGTCTTGAAAAAGGAGTCCGAAACTAAGACTAAAATTAGGTTGAAGAGCTCTCTTTGGGTCTCACATATTCATTCTTCATTCGTTGAGATGTTTATGAGTAAGCTATATTGGTTTTCCCTTGAAATGAACCTTTGAGGATGCTTTGTGATTCTTGCTGAGATTGAGTTAGAAGAGCCTGTTGGGCTGTTTATGTTACTGACAGCAACTAACCTGGGTAGCTACATGTTGCTGGAAGGACATGAAAAGTTCAACTCATTTAAGAGCATGAGCCTGGGTTTTGTTTTGTTTTTAAGATGGAGGATTGTTTAAGCATTTTAGAAGGGAACTAAAAGTGCCCTGAAATCCCTGGAAGAAAACTCTGGTCTTGGGGAATACTACCTGTGTAGTGGGAGATCCCATCACATGATGGCTCATCTTGCTGAAATAGTAAGTGCTGTGTTCAATTAAACCTGTTGATACAAACTGGATGTTTACTCTGACCCAACAGGAAATGGAAGAGCAGGCCTTTTAAAGGAAATACTTAATTCCAGCTCAACTTGAGGACGGTGTGAACTAGCAGTTCTTGGAGATGAGCTTGTTTTGCTTTCGATTGGTACTTTCACTGCAGCTAAGATGTCCTATGTCTGTCCACAGCAGTGGGATGTAAGAGGAAGCTTGAAAGAGGACAGTGGGGTTGCAGAAGGTGGAAGCTTTGAATGTTGTTTTATCTACTCCACAGGAACATTGTACTCTGTAAAAATTGTTTCAAATTTCCTGACTTTAAAAAGTACAAAAGCACACCAAAACCAGTCAAACCGAGGTTCAGGTTATTTGCCACGTGGCTTATTAGTTTACTTTTTAAAAAATAATTTTGTTTGGTCGTGTCGGGTCTTAGTTATGGCGCACAGTTTTCTCTCTTGTGTGGCACGTGGGCTCAGGAGTTGTGGTATGGGCTTAGTTGCCCCCATGGCACGTGGAATCTTAGTTCTTTGACCAGGGATTGAACCCATGCATTAGAACCTGCCCCCAGCATTGAAAGCCAGATTCCTAACTACTGGACCACCAGGCAAATCTCCTTATTAGTTTCCTTTCATGAGGAAGGTTTAACTATTGCATGAGGATGAGAGTCCAGGGTCCGTGTGGTAGAGTGAAGTAAATGTTTCTTAACAGGTTTTTTTCAATTGACTCCACATCTTGTTCTCTGGGCATAAAGATTGACCATGAGTTATTAGTGCTCTCAGATAATTTGGTTCATGTCAACATTAAAGTTTTATGTTGGTAGCATTTATCAAACATTTACTGAAAATTATTTTATGCACAGCATTGTGGTAATTTCTGTTGGGGACCATTCCTTATATTTTTCTAGCGCTTTACAGTTTACAGAGAGCTTTGACACATCTTGTTTCATCCTCACAACCATGCTTTGTGATCTTCAGAGTGTACTTTTTTTCCTTTTAGTTTAAGAGATGAATAAACAGGCTTAGCAGTTTAAGTGACTTGCTCTAGGTTATATGGCAAGTAGCGTGGGAACCAATATTTTTACATGCCACCCTCTGAAATAGCACTTAGCAAACATCTCATTTACTTCTAACGATAGTTCTTATGGTGTGGGTACCATCACCATCTTCCCTGATAGCTCAGTTGGTAAAGAATCCACCTACAATGCGGGAGACCGTGATTCGATTCTTGGGTTGGGAAGATCCGCTGGAGAAGGGATAGGGTACCCACTCCAGTATTCTTGGGCTTCCATTGTGGCTCACCCTGGGTTGGGAAGATCCCCTGGAGAAGGGAAAGGCTACCCACTCCAGTATTCTGGCCTAGAGAATTCCATGGACTGTATAGTCTATGGGGTCGCAAAGAGTAGGACACGACTGAGCGACTTTCACTTTGACTCACCATCACCATCTTACAGAAGAGTAAACTGAGTCTCAGGATGAGTCACTAGTTTAAGGTCATTCAGTTAGTGAGTAATTAAACTGAGATTTGAACTCAAGTCTGATGTTTTGATGGCAAAGTCCCATGTATTTTCTGCTTCTGTGTGCTTACCCAAAGAACTTACAGAGTAGGTTGGTGAAATGAAATGAGTATGTAAGTGTTTAATCCTAAGTAATATTTCTGAGTAAAGAGAAATATCTGTGTTTTATGGTCAGAAAGAACATTAAAAGCAAGTGGGTATGTCTCTTATGTCACTTCTCTGCCTGTTAACTTTACTAAGCATCAGTTTTCTCACCATAGAAATGGAATCATGTTAGTACCTATCTCATAGAGTTGTTTGGAGGATTGGTTCAGGTTGACCAGCGTTGACACATGTTAGTCCTATTCTCCCACATTAGCTATGTGCAGCCAGTGGGTGGATGTTCCTTGAATTATGGTTTAGGAGTAGGATGGGGGGAGGAGGGCATCATGACAAAGGAAAGCAGCCAAGAACATGGGCAGGGTTAGTTACTGTGTCAGTCTTTCCTGATACTGGTTCTGACATGCATTTAGGTATCAGAACTTGCCATCCCAAGACTGGGGAAAATCAAAATAGTATATGGATTCCTCTTGTTGGTGACCAGAATTAATTTGAATTTCTAGGGCAGTGTTATCGAGTGACATAAGTCTGAGTACAGAAGATTAGAGTGAGCTGTCACAGAACCTAGGAGGTTGTGCTTTCCACTTCTGAGACTCTTAGGTAAAAAACTCATCGAGACAGCCAAGGCAAGTGTATGTATTCATCTGTTTAGATAAATGCCTTCAGTACATCAAATGAGGTATAAATTGTCTTATCACTTTGCTGACTTGGAGAAGACTTTCTGGAGGAGATGTTTGTATGTTGTGAGGGGAGGCAGGAAAAGAGACAAAGCATGGAAAATGGAACTTCACAGATAAAGCATCTACCTCCCTTACCAAACCACTGACTGGTTTATCAGCCTGCTGTGAGTGTTTCTTACCCATTTATACCTTACTAAACAGTGGTGATTAAATGGAGAAGAACCAGGAAGAAGAGACTTAAAGAGTTTTTCATCAGCAAGTGGTAATGAAGAATAAGTTGGCTGCCTTTGGATAAAAATGACACTTGGAGATTGGTCTGTGGAAGGGCCTGGAAAGGCTGAGAAAATGGTAAAGTCACAAGGTTCACTTTTAAAAGTAACTGACCTCGCTTACCTTTAGGGATGGTGTCACACAGGGAAGACTTCACTTGGTTTTTGTTCTGAGTTCTAAGAAGTTTGAAAGCTAAGATTTAGCTTAACGTTATGACTTTTGTTGATGTGAGGGATAATCCTCAAGTATAAGCAAACTCCTGAGGTAGTTGGTAGCTACTGCATCGTGGCCTGTATTCATGGATGTAGTCTGTTAACTGGGCCCTTGACCATATCTTGACCCTAATGTATTGAGGTATGGATTTGACAGCAAGTAGGATCAGATGACCTAGCCACCCTGTGCGTAGGTATAGATATGTTAGTAAAAGGTAGAATGTGTTCATATTATGTATAAAAGTAGGAAGGGAAGGAACTTCCGTGGTGGTTCAGTGGCTAAGACTGTGCTCCCAATGCAAGTTTGATCCCTTCTCAGGGAACTAGATCCCACAGGTTGCAACTAAGGTTCGCATGCCACAACTAAAGAGCCCTCATGCCACAACTAACACCCAGTGCAGCCAAATAAATAAATTAAATATTTAAAAAAAAAATAGGAAGGGAAGTAACTACTTGTCTAGGGGAAGCAAGACTCTTCTATCAGATGAAAATTTCTGGCTCCTGGAAGCTACATATTACCTACTGGCTCACTTGATTAGAATATGTTGTCAGGGCCGCAGTCCCAGGTTAGAGCCCACCAGTAAGTTTTGCATCTGGCTTTGAGCAGACAGCTGCTTCCTCACAGAAGTGTCATGAAGATAAAAGTGTAGGGTGAAGAGGAAGACCCTATCATTACTAAGTTAATGGGGCCCAATAAGTAGTGAGTGGTGTGAGATGAAATCAGAGGTAGAGTGATTGATGCCACTTTAAAAATCACTGGCCTTTGAAGGAGGTCACGTTTAGTAGCATTCAAACTTTGGGGTCATAGCCATAGTAGGGGATGTAGCATTCTAGGGTAGAGCTCATGACTCAGTTCAGGCTATAGTGCACAGCAGCCTGCTGACTTGGTGGGGCCTCCTTAGGTCGAGTTTGTTTCTGAAGGGGGCTCTCTTGACATCACGGGGTGGGGAGATGGAGAGGAGGAGATTCGTCCACTTGAAGACACAGATTGCTGGGCCCAAGCGACTGGCAGAGATGTGCCATGTGTGTTGTTGCAGCCCCCTCTACATTCTGTCTCTGACACCGGGATGATTCAAACTAAGCACTTTACTGATGTCAGCGGTAGTATCTCTTGCAGTGTTAAGAAAGGGGCATTCTAACCGAAAGTTTCCTGGCAGAGATCAGGCTTGGGGGGAAGAAAAAACAAGTAGTGCAGTCAAGTTATAGCATTGGAATTTAAGACTAGCTTAGGTAAATACCAGAAACTACCCTGGAGAGTGAACCAAATTGTACATGACCTAGAAAATTAGTGGGGTTATATACCGTGCTAAAAGCTAACAGTCTGGTGTGGTAGCATGTGGGGAGTTTGAAGAACTAGATTCTTTTCACAGCTGGGCTGCTAATGAATTATGTGACCGTGTGTTAGTCATTTAACGATTGGGAACTGTTAGTTCTGTGAATCTCTGATAGTCAAAGTTTCTTTTCCTTTTATCCTACTTCCCTCTCCCTACCCCGCCCCTCTGGTGCTGGGTATGTCAGGATGACTAAGCCACTGCTTTTGCCCTCAAGAATCGCATGTTTGGGAGTGGTGAGGGGCAGTAGGGTTTAACTTTTGCAGGGAGCAGCAGACTCTTTCTGTTAAGGGCCCAGTAGTAATTTTTTAGGCTTGGTGCACTGTACATCTCTGTCACAACTGTCAGCTTTGCCTTCGTAGCAGAAGCAGCAGTGGGTGATACCATTCCAGTAGAACTTAACTGAAACAGGTGGTTGGATGAATTTGGCCCACAGGTACAGTTTGCCAGTGCTTGGCATAGAGGAATGAACATTTTAGGGATGGCTTCTCAGATGTGACAATAGAGTAGGGTCTTGAAGAATAAATGACAATTAGTTAAATAAAGGGAGGGAAGTTAAATGGAATCAAGCTGATTTGGATTGCTATCAGTTTGTCCATCTCTGTAGTTTAAAAACTTTTGCTGTTTTGCCAGTGAGTTAAACCAGTGGTGGTTCTCGGAAGGGAGAGGACTAATGCCACTATACTGGCACTGGTAGTGTTAGATATCTTAATGAGCTCCAGTAACAACCTTTAGGATGAACCCCCATGAATGGACTGAGGCTCAGGAGAAGTTATACATCTTGCTCAGATTCATGCAGCTAGGGAGTGGTAGGTGGGGGTTTGAGCTGGAATCTCCTTTGTTTGGGGGTAAGAAACAAGGGGGTGGCTTTTCTTTTTTATGTTGCTTTTTCTGCCCTCTTTAGAGCCCAGGAAACGATAGTACATGGTTCTTTCACTATCTGAATAAAATCAGCTCTTTATTCTATAAGTGAAGCGCCTATTTTGGCACATAAAGTGCATTTTCCAACTTACTATTCCAGTTGTATTTTGGAAGAGATTCTGTTAAGGATTTATAGCCTCTCTAGCAGCTCTTACAGAAAGCAGAAGAGAGTGAGCCCTGAGCTCATTGGCTAAAGGAAGGTTGGATTATATGAATTTTTTTTAAATAACCTACAGGCCACCTTCTCTGTGCTAATCATAATGATGTTATAATACTAATGTTAACAGTGCTATTTGTACAGTGCTTTACAGCTCACCTAGTGCTTTCACCCATGTTATTCTTCATGGCCATGTGTGAGATGTTTAATATGAGCGTACCCTCTCACAGATAGGTTGTTGAGGTCAAATTTCAGCTTACATCCCAGCCAGTTGTTTCTCTTTCTCTGTCAGAGTCCTGTGGAGGTTCCACAGTAGTGCTGGTGTCAGGGTTTCAGGACTAGAAAATTACCTTGTTGGTGTCTAGGAAGTTTAGTTGTCTGTTGTAACTGTGAACAGCTTTTGGTGACCTAATTACAAATAATCAAGAAAAACTATCGACTTTGCCAACGACTAATTTTTGTTCGAAGCCAGGTGAGCCATAGACTTTGCTTCTGGCCTGTGCTGACTGACTGGGGGCTGACCTCCGTTATATGACAGCAATATGATGGCCAGAGCCTGGAGACTGAGGTGGCACTGTGGCCTCTGGGTTTGCAGAGTGTTTTTCATCACAGCTTAAAGCACTTAAGGTACCTTAACTTCCTAGTGCAGGAATCCTGCTTGACTTAGCTTCTCTAGTTTTGGCTCATCAGGAAATGATGGGTACTTATTGTTACTGGCCTGAAATGCTTTCTCACACAGGATCTGTTTTCTTAAAAGCGTGCCTGTGAATTACCTTTAACAAAACAAATAAAGGATGTGCTTGAGATTTAGGGCAAGACTAGGGCCCTTCACTAAAAGGCGGACAATTGTGTTCTGGACAGGGGACCTTGATGGAAATGTCAGAATTCACTGATAAGAAGAGAAGATGACAGCTGAATCTTTTAAAATACTTTCTTTTTTAAAAAACATTTCTTTTACATTCAAGTTTATAACTGTGTTTTCAACAATTTAGACTTATTTTTCTTCGGTGGAACCGTTTGGGTATAGTGCAGAGTTCAGAACACACACTCTGGAGTCGGTCTGTCTGGGTTCAAATCTAGACTCTCCCACTTGTGACTTGGTAAACTTAGGCAGGTGTCTTAACAGCTGTGCCTTAGTTTCTCCATCTGTTCAGTAGGCGTAATTTTAGTCCCTATTTCATAGAATTGTTGGGCAGATTAAATGTTTAGTACATGTAAAGTGTAACTTAGTGCATTGCAGGGAGTAAGTTCTCACTTCGCAAGTTAGCTCTCAAGGATTTTAGTGTTAACTGCCAGGCCTCTTTGGCTCTACTGTTCCACCGTTTGATTCAGTGTTTTGGTTCACTGTTAGGTATCCTGGGACATGCTTTCAAGCAGGGTTCTCTGTTTTTTGAGTTCTTAACTATCTGAGGTTGTAAAGAACAGTATTTTATTAGAAATTTTCAGACAGGACCTTTCAACTAGGGAGCAGGGAGACTTGGGAATACTGATAGTTGGAAGACATAGTTTTGAGCCTGCCTGTTGCTGACTAAGAATGAGGGCTTTCCAAGAGTACTTCCCAGAATGAAAACAGCAGGAGCAAGTGGGGCCCTTCGGATGACAGTTGTTCTGGCCTGCCGCCCTTCACCCTCCATCAGGCCTTGCAGGCAGCACTGGCAGTTCGGGGCAGCTGCTGCAGTGCTTCCTAACCCCTCTGTGAGGACAGCTGGTTGTCTACACAGGGAAGACAAGCCCAGAGTGGCTCAGTGGAGTCAGTAGGTCATATCCAGCAGGTTCTTCTCTGGACTTTGCTTCCCTTGTTGGATCAGCTGTCACAGCCTGTTAAATACTTGCAGTAGGAGTCCCTCTGGATTCCCCACAGCACCTGTGCCTTCCTGGTCTGTGTATGTGGAAATATGATGGCCCAGCTGGTGACCAAGTAACAGATGAGGCGAGATGCCTGGATTATGTTGTTGTTGGGGCTGCTTCCTCTTGTCACAGTGCAGGAAGAGAGATAACGTTAGTGTTCATTGATTCACTCACTCGAGGTTGCCCAGCAGCAGGCGTGACTAGAAGCCTTTTGATATTGATGTGCTTTGGTGTCAAGTTCATGCACTTTTCTCTGTTGCCCACATCAAGGTCCTGTATATAAAATGGCCAAGGGAGGAAGCATTGGTTTGTAGACAAGGAGTAAATGTTTTCATTGGGAATCATACAAAATAAAAGGAAAGGAAGGTAAATGCAGGTTGTCTTGTGCAGATATTTCAGTTAGGCCACATGCACATTAGTAACATGTATTTGTAGATTTAGGCAATTAGTGAAGCACTAATCTAACCAATTAGTGCTTCAGTTTTAGTTGGAAGAGGCTTGCATTGAAAATGGGGGTAGTATGGTGATAGTTATTTAATTTAAAAATTGCAATCCTGATGACCCTCCCAAGCTTAAAAGGCACATCTGACACCTCTGTTGGGAGCCGCTTTAATTGGTTCTCTGGCGATTTGACAGTAACCATAAACTTAATAATTTGGAGTAACTGGACCATTTATAGATATGCATTAATTTACAGAAATACAATGTGGGGAAACATAGAGCTACAGCTGACTCGAGCTTGGAGAGAGTCACTTGCTTTGCAAAAGGAGGCTTATCCACATTTTTCACAGGTTTTCAAGAACTTGTCTAAAAAGAGCAAGGTAATCTCCCTTCCCCTTTCACCCCAATTTTGAGAAAAAACATTTCTAGATTCTTTTTGTGAAGGTAATCTTCCTCATGCTCACTTGATGCAGTCCTCTCTGGGAGAAATTTACCCCATTTATACAACTTCTTAGTGAAGCAGATCTCTGTAGTTGAATATTAGATTTAAGCATTTTCAGATTGCCATGAAAATATAGTTCATAAACCAACAACTGGAGGCTTCAGGGTTTGCTGTGAATCTTAAGTCCTCAAACCACATTTGCAGGTGCAGGTGGAATAGTTGAGGGTATTGAGGTAACTTGAAATACGGTCAGTTTACACTGATTTCTGCTGACTTTTTCAAGGCTCTCCTTTGTATCATTTAGTGTTTGGGATCAGTCTGCACCATGGATTGACATGAAGAATCATCTGGTCCATTCTCCTTTGCTTAAAAAGTCTTTAGAAGAGATTGTGCAATGTATTTGGGGAGGGGGTAGTGTGTACTTTCAAATCACTGTTCTATAACATTGTGTTGCTTTTAACTCAGGCCATCCAGTCAGATCACTTCCAGCTGAGATTTATGTCCATTTTATTTTGCCTCTGGCAAAAATTCAAAAGTGGTTCTTCCAGTGGTTCCCGCCACCCCCAGCTTAATTTGTCAATTTCACTCTTAAATATTCTGCATAGAGCCTGGTTTTCCGGAACCAACTCTTGTCTTCCTGAATGGGTGATGTTACTGTCTAGTCAACACAAGCTTTATAGAAGCAGCTCTGTCTGACCCACATTGGGAGGTGTGTTTGGTCTTCAGGGACAAATATTTTTAAAAAGACCTCAGAGTGACACCCTTCTGCCTTTTCATGGGGTAAACATCTGCCTGACCACGAACCACTTCCCAGGAGGTGTGCAGGAGCTTGGTGAATCCAAGGGCATGCTGCTTCCCTCCAGTTTTCACTTCTTTCCTTGGAGACTTCAGATTTTCTACAGGGTTGTTTGGAAAGTGAGACTCAAGGAAACTCCTTGTTATCAGGGTTTTCTTGGTGACCGAGTAAGGTTTGCTTGTTGTTGCTTAAAAATGCACCCCTAGCTGTTCTTGTACGGTGGAGGCTGACTGCTTTCAAGCCACAGGCTTCCTTGCCGCAGTTGGGATTGCCAGTGCTCACCGAAAGCTGTCAGCCCTGTGCTTTTCCTTCTCTGTAAAGTTATTGCCTGGTGGGTCCAGAGTGGCAGGCCCTGGTTTGAAAGATTATTTACTGCTGCTGTATCTGTCTCTCTCCATGTCCTGGGGACCAAGTGAAAAGGGAGCTCTGGCTTTCAGTCCCTACAGAGTCTTGGCTTTCCTTCCCCCTTTTACCTGAGGAGACCGAAATGACAGCATGTGTGACTGCTCACACCCCCTCCTCTCAGGCAGTCTTTGAAACTCAGAGGCAGTTGAGACTCCTCAGTTCCCCATAACCTGATTGAAGGCTGCTTTCTCTCTTCTTCATAGTCAAACTCACGCTTAATAAAGTGCTTCATTTTGCCAACAGTTAGACGCTTTGCTTATTTCCCCCCTGGTGGATCTCTGTTTGGTTTATGGTGTCAAGGGTTAGTCTTAAGGCAGAATATGAATGTTTAAGAACTCCAAGCATCTAGGTACTTTGCGAATGTGCTGGAGTTACGAACTCTCTTTGCGTTAAGGAGTTGATGTTGGGGCCAGGTTGTCTGTGCTCATGTGTATGTTTGTGCACGTGTCTTTAGTAGCTGCAGCATCAGCATAATAAATATATGTTCTTGTTCATGGATCTGAAAAATCTCCAAGTCATTTGTTTGGCTTTCAGATGCATTATCTGTCTTTTGTTTTAACTATCAGTATATTTATTTTGTCTTCCACTCAGACACATTTGTTCTTTTGTAATCCAGCAACCAATAGTGTGTGGTGGGACCAGAAATGTATTAGAGGGGCAGCAGGTATTGACATGATACCCACCCCTACTGGAAGCGATTTACTGGATTTGAGTAGACTGTTAGATTTTACTGCAACTCTTGATCAGCTTATGTTTGTTTCACTAGTGGGCAGTTAAGGAACAGACATGAGATAGAATGTAGATTGTTCTTTTTTTTAAGAGCCTGGTAGCTGTAGCCCAAGTCAGCGGTGCCTGGTTAGGTTTCCTTGAGTCCTGGCTCCCCATGTGAGCACAGATAATGGTACTAGAATGGTTGAGTCTTTAAAACCTCAAATCCTGGTCTTTGAAGGTGTGGTAGACATTAATTTCTAATCCTGAGGCTCCAGCACAGTAGCTGATAAATATCCTTAGTTCTCTCCTTTCATAGAAATGTGTGCATTGCCTTTTGTCTCTGACTCTCACTTTCTGTCAGGTGACCCCGCCCCCAGTCCTGCTCTTAACAACTGTGCCCTGCTGTTTTCTTCTGAGCGCTTAGCCCTGTCTGAAGTTACCTTGTTGATGTTTTTGTTTATTGTCTGTCTCCCTGCCCCTTTCAGTGCTGTATCTTTGGCTTAGTGTAGTGAATGTCTGGCACATGGTAGGCATTCAGTAAGTATCGGAAGGAATAGGTGTTTGCCAGGAATAGCAGTAACTATTTAGGTGTATTGTGTGTGTTTTTGTTTGTTTCACTTTTTAAAATTTAAAAAAAAAAAATTTTTTTTTGGCCATGCTGTGAGGCATGTAGGATCTTAGTTCCCTGACCAAACTAAGGAATCGAACGTGTGCCCCTTGCAGTGGAAGTGTGAAGTCTTAATGACTGGACTGTCAGGGAAAAATCCCTTGTTTGTTTCACTTTTGATCTCTGAGAAAACTGACTCTATCCAAACCAGTCTTTTCCAGCATCTTTTCTTCAGTTTACATCCTGATGTTGGGAAGGATGAAGGTGAATGTTTTTCTGAGTCTCTTTCCTCTCGCCCACCCTAGCTTGCCAGCAAAGCACGGACAGAGAAGGAGGAGAAGCTGAGCCAGGCCTATGCAATCAGCGCTGGTGTCTCCCTAGAGGGCCAGCAGCTCTTCCAGACCATACACAAGACGTGAGTTGGGGGGAGCATAGGGGTCCCTTGCCCTGGGGATGCTGCCTGGCTGAGCTGTCTGGTGGCTGATTTGTGGGTAGTTGTGTTTCTGAATGTCACCAGGGAAGTTGGGTAGTGTGTTGGCAGTATCTTGCATCCAGGGATGTGGTGCTTGTTGCTTTTCCATTTGGAAGATCACTAACAGGTTATCTGTTCTGGGCTTCTGTGTCTTCATCTGTAGAACTTAGTTTTGGATTAGATTATCCCTGAGGGTCCCCTCCACACCTTGTATGCCATAATTTAGAACTAGTGATTTCTTTCTCTTTTACTGTTTTGATCTTGTACCTTTCTGTAAAAGCTGATGCAGTTTTAGTAAGGGAAAGTTATATCTATTTCACTTTTCCCAATTATACATTGGGGTGAACATAGGGAATTAGGGAGAGCAGAAGGCCACCTTATTACCACCTCATAAAAGACATTTTGTCACAGCAGAAGTCATTTGACTCTCCACTAGCTTCCCTAGCTGCTGAAAAACTGAAACATTTGACCCCCCCCCCCCCACCCCTGCTGCCTTCTGTTACCCTATTTAACCACCTGGGTCTGGTGCACAGATGGCAGCTGGCATCAGAGCCATTTGAGGCCGCGGTGTGAGTATCTGAACATTTACAGGTATGTGAAGGAACTCTCTTAGTAATATCAGCTGCCCTGGGTTCCCCCAAGTGTGAAATGGGATGGGTTTTCCCAGTCTGGCAAGTACGCAGCTGTCTGATAATTGAGAGGGGCCTCTTGGAGGAGCGGCATTATGGAGTAGGGAGCAGAGTGAAGATTGCAGTAGGATGCGGGAGTTTGTTCTCCTGTCTTTTTAAAGGTGCCATTTCACCCTAGGCCAAAGGTTGGCAAACTGCAGCCAGCGGGCCAGAACCCCTGATGTGTGTATGTATCATCTGTGGCTGCTTTTAAGGTACAGCATGCAGAGGAATAGTTGTGACAGAGAGTGTATGGCCTGCACAGCATGTAATACTTGCTACCTGACACTTTATAGAAAGGATTTGCCAACTCCTGTCCTAGGCTGCTATTTAAACTGGATCTAGTGACCTGAGCCTAGCTGTTTATTTGTAACTCAAATTAGTTTGGACTTCTGAGGCCATCACCAAGTTTTCTGTGTTTTTTCAGGCCCCTAAAACTTCAGAGTAACACTCTGGACCATCCTTGGAATAAGTGTGCATCAGTTCCATTGCTTTTCCTAGACAGTGGTACCCAGGAAGTGTTTCTTGGCTGCTCCTCCCTGTGGGCTGCTGGCATCTAGTTATTGACTGAATAGTAAGCTAGGAACTTGGGGTTAGCTTTCTGGAGTGAGTTATTCATCAGGCAGGAAGTGTGGAATGCCTCGCAAGAGGTAACTTTCACCTGCTCTCTTTTCCTTCCAGCATTAAAGACTGTAAATGGCAAGAAAAAAACATCGTAGTCATGGAAGAAGTTGTTATTACACCCCCATATCAAGTGGAAAACTGTAAAGGCAAAGAGGGGAGTGCACTGAGCCATGTACGCAAAATAGTAAGTAAAGGAGCCGAGAAACCGTAGGGAGAGAGTGACTGCTCGGCCTTCTCCCCTCCAGCATCAGGGCAGGATGTTAGCCACAGTGCCTGCCTTCTGATGGCCCGTCTGTGAGCAGCCTTGACCACCTTGCCTCCCTGCATGCTGGTGCTCTGCAGCCATGGTGTGGGTACTCTTGTGGGGATGGAACCAACAGGCAATGCAGAATAAAGCGAGTGGTCAACCCTATGTCTTCTGCACTGTGGCTTTTTGGAATTATTCAGAGCATTCCATGGTTTTGGGCCTGAGCAGTTCCTCTCCTCCCAGTCTGGATTCTTCTCAGGAAGGGCTGGTTGGTATACATCAGTGTCTGTTGGAATCCATGACCCTGCATATGTCATCTGACTTTCTAGATTGAGTTGAAGCATTTGTAAAAACAAATTGAGTATTGGGAGACCAACATGGTGGATATAAAAAGTTTTAAGACTGTAATTCCCTACCTGCTTTTCATTTTGCAGTTGTGTAAGGAGCAGAGAGGGAGTTTGGCTTAGAATAGTCTCCCTTCGTGTTCTACTTTATAGATTTAACTTCTTTTAGACAGTCTTATCTGAAGCTGCAAAAAATGTGGCTGATAGAAGAGGACCCCCACCTCCCTTGTTGGGAAGGCCAACAGACAGGGAGCAAGGGGAATGGTGCCGAATGATCCATGAACTGGACAGCCAGCACGAGGCTGGTGAAGTCTAGAGTGAACTCTGTGGGAGGCCTTGTGTGCCCATCTGTTTTTCTGATCTAGGCTGACTGATGTCTTTCAGGTTGAAAAACATTTTAGAGACGTGGAAAGCCAAAAGATACTGCAGCGTTCACAAGCCCAGCAACCACAGAAGGAGGCTGCCCTGTCATCCTGAGTCCACACATACGGAGGACTCTTCCAGCATCCAGCCAAGGAGGCGATGGTGGTGGCTTCAGCGGAGGCAGGCCGGGGGAGGGAAGGGATCCTGTATTTCCTGTTGGCTCTTGTTAACAGAGGGTCAGCATTTCCAAATCTTAGACTTGAACAAACAAAACACCCAACAAAAAAGAACAAGAGAATAATTTAAAAGTTGAATCATTACTTGACTAACAGACTTCGGTCCACCATGTCCTTTTCACAGCCCCCTTCTGGAACAGTCACCTTGTTAATTTTATTTTGAAAATTCCTTTCCTGCTCTGCCCTTTCACCTCTGACTTTCCTTTCCCAGTCTGTCTCTGCCATTCTGTTTTTATAAGTGGCTACACTTGCCTTCCGAGTGATTGAAAGAAACTTTTACATCTCCTCTTCCAAAATAAAAGTAACAAGCTGACTGTGATACTTAAGTTGAGACTAGAGCAGCAGACAAAGGTCTCACTTTAAATTTTTCTTTTTTTTTTTTTTCTTTTTTTCTTTTTTTGCACAGGGCATGGCTTGAATTAGTTTTATTTTTCTTAACTTTAAATATATATATGAAAATATATATTAAAATGTTCTCTAAATATTTTCTGCTTCTTGCAGGTCTCTTTTTACTAGATCATGGCCACTCTTCCCACCTCATCCCTCTGAGAATAAAAATGTGTTGTCCTCCCCACCACCCATAGCCAGGCACCTGACTTAGTGCACAGCGAGGACCTCCCGCAGCACTTTGTAGAGCCAGTGTTTGCAGATGGGCTCTGGTTTTTCAGTCTTCTGACTATACGTGTACCAGTCTCACATTTGGCAAAAACCTCAGGATTCTCCTTCTGCCTTTTTCTTACTTCATGGTACTAGAAGAACTTTCTCACCACCCTCCTGTCTCCTCGATGGGAACGACAGCTGCCCCGTCTCTTGTGCCCTCTGTAGGAAGAACTGTTTTGCATGGCACATCTCAGCTCCTCCTTGAAGGAAGGTTTTCTTTCATAAGAAACCCAGAGTCCGCCTATCCTGACCTCTTTAAGTCTGTATCCAGAGCCACTAGCCCAGGAAAAAGTTTGAGTGACCTGCCGTTTCTCTTCTGCCAACCTACTGCTCTTATGACCTTCCCCACCACCCCTTCAATTTTACAAGCTTATGACAGTTTGTATGTGCTCAGCCAATGGGCAGAAAACCTGGGAAGAATTTCTGGACTTTAGCCCACCAGTTTGTCTGGTTTGACTAACCTGCTGAGAGCTACCTGGCACCCTTGCCTCTGTACCTAGGCAGTCCAGAGGGGCAGAGTGTGTATCAGGCACTGTGGCGTGGGACATGGGTGATGCTCATGTGACTGGCTAGAGCTTTGGGGGTGGGGTGGGGGTTAATGAATATTTTTTTGGCCATGATCTCTTTCCCCTTCCTTTTTTTTTTTTTAATTAAATAAATGGATCAAAATTAAATAATTCAAGCCCTGCCTTCAAAATGAATTTTTTTTTTTTTAGTATTGTTTAGCAAAAACAATAAAACCCAAATTTTTTTAACCATCACTCATGTCTCGGGTTTGTGCGTGCTTTAGAGGCCCCAGAGGGAGGGGTCTGAGGATGTGTGTGTTTGGTTTGGTTAAACTTTCCCTTTAAACTCTCTGCTTCCTACTCTTACCTTCTCTTCTTCTACTCCTGAGAACTCATCCAGAAATACAGTGCCAAGTGTATAAGAAGGGGATACAGGGTTGGGAGTTGTGTGTAAGTGGAGTAGAGGAAAGAATTGGGTGGGTACACATGTAAGACCTTTGTTCCAGGACTGGAGGAGAAGTGGGAGAAGACTGAGAAGTATGCTTTCGTATCGCCTGCCATTGGCCAGAGCGTGATGTAAAGTGCCACGCCTCTGGTTTAGTCTGCATGGAAGTGTAGACTTCCGGAGAAGGTAAAAGAGGGAGCGCAGAGGAGACCTACCGTGCAAGGTCTAGAAAACCTGAGAGATGCATTTAAAGAAGTGAATGTGATAACGGGAAATGGCAGTCCTGGAAAGAAGCTCTGTGTCACGTGTCCCATGTCATTACTTCCTCCCCATTAATCTCTAGGTCTGTGAATGGGAGGGAGCAGGTACCAACTGTTTCTGGTAGGAAGCACTTTTGACTGGTTTCAGTTTACGAAATGATGTGGGGGAATGTAGAGCAATTCAAGAGGTGGAATCAGTATGGCAGGAAAGACAAGCAGTATAGAAGGAAGAACAAGGGCTTTGGAGACAAAAACAGTTGGCTTCAAATTGTCGCCCTTCCATCTCACTTCCTGACTCTGGATAAGTCGTTTTACTTGTCCAAGCTTTGGTTTCCCCAGTTGTGAGCATGAAACTAAGACTCATCTCCTGGGGTTGCTTGTAAAGGTTCAAATAGGATGGTTTAAAATGGTTAATACTTAAAAGGTCCTTTGTAAACGTTAGTATGCATTTTAGCTTGTTCCTAGGATGGTTAAATCTGGAGATGAGACTGGATTAACTGGTTTTCAGAAACTCCAACTTTGTTTTAGAAGTCTTTGTCTAGATGTCATTTTCAGTGAGACTAACAGGTAAAACATTTGGGGTCTTAAGAGCCGTGCCCTCTCAGTCTCTCAGATCTCATCTCTACCTCTTTACTGAAGCTTCTGAGGAATTTGATTATATGAAAACCACTCATTTTACAGAAAGTGAGTGGGTTCCACCAGGGCTAAGTGACTTGGTGAGAGTACCACCGCTGCCCACAGTGGCAGAGCTGGAATGAACCCCAGGCTTTATGCACTCATGGGCTCTTTAATGCTGCCCTGGGACTTGGCGAACCAACGGCATTTCGTATTGCTCACTTCTGTTAGCCAGGTTTGGGGTGGAGTACAGAGAAGACTGATGAGTGTGGTAAGAATTGCCGCCTAGATTTGAAGAAATGATGTAGTGTTGAGGGCTTGCATCTCTGATAGAACATGAACTGGTGGTTTTGCTGTGTCTTCTTGGTTTTGAGGCATTCTCTTTTCTCCTCAAACACACACACAAACCCTTATATCCCAGTGCCTGGTCACCACCCCACAGCCACATCTGTGCCTTTGGGTTTTCTTCTGTTTAGAACATCTGGTCAGTACGGTGTAAACAGCCTTCCCACAATGAGTTGATACTGAATCTGTACTGTGTAAGTCTGAACAGCTCATTGCTGATTTTTGTTTGGTGTTTTGAAAGTTGCTCAAGCACTTCAATATTAGTTAAAGGGCTGCAGCCTGGGGAACCGCTGATTCAAGGGAAAGGCTCCTTGACGTTTTTGAAGCTACAAATTGTGTCAAAATCTGTTTTCCCATAAGACATAAAGGAAGATCAGGGACACTTTCAGTCATATAGAGACGCCTGTCCTGCCAGTATGGCAGATGCTGAGAATGTATAATGAGAATGTTGGCTACTAGAAGCTGCAGTGTACGGGTTGAGTGGTGGGGACCAGAGTTTGGGAACTGGGATTGGTCATTTGGGTTGGAGGATGGTCATTGTTTACATAGCAGATTTGCTTTCCCATCACTGCTGGAGGCCGCTGGTGCCAGAGCATTCCCCTTTAAGAAACTTGAATTCGGCATGTACTGCCTCAACTTCAGGGGTTTAACGTAACAGCATGACGTACCTTACAGGTGAGAAAGGGGTGCTGTGGGGCTGCCATCCACTGGTGATAGACTGCTGCTGGGTAATAAAGTTTCAAAATGAGTTTCTTTTTTTAATATTATAAAAGCCTTACATGGCTCATTACAGGAACACAAGAAAGCAAGGCAAACATGTCCCATCCAGGATCACCCAGAACATTATTGACATCTTTCATGTCCTCTTGATGTTAACACCCTTCTCCCTGCCCCTTACATTTCTGAAAACACAGCACGCTTCACTGAGTCAAGAGAAACCTGCCAACCAATTCCCTCATCCCCAGTCCACAGGTGCACTCTGTAATCTGTGGGCATCTTGAGAGTTAACATATATGAAAGGCATGGAGGCTGGGTGACCTCTGAGATTACAGCCTCGATAATCTTCAGTTTTTATCTTCTCTATCTTTTCCTACAATGCCTTGCTTCAATGCCACCTGTGAAGCCATCCTTGACAGTGAAAATGGAAAGTGATTCCTAAAATTTGTGTCACTCATATGTGGCATTTATGACTTGCATTGTAATTATTGTGGTTTATTATTAATGGTCTGATGGGGAGTTTTGAGGCCCTAAGATAAGGATAATGTAGTATTCCCTAGCATTCAGCCACTGACATAACTGAAGTCATTTTGAGTGTCATCATTTTAAGAACTGGATGAGTTGCCTGAGCCAGGATGAAAAGTGGTCCAGGCTGACAGTTTTGAGGAAAGCTTGGAGTCAAGTTGAGAAAAATGATGAGGGACCAGTAAAAAACATCAGAGGAACTGGGAAGGTGGGTATAGCTGGTTTCAGCTTGAAAAGCAGCAGGTTTCTCAAGAGGAGACTGGCAGCTAGGACCAAGGCAGGTTGGACTGTGGCCTCCCCTATTTCTAGTTTATTGAAAAGACGATAGAGTAAGGTGTGGGTAAGGCAATTCTCTAGTGACTTTTCAGCCAGCCTCTCTTTCCCTAAACGAATCCTCATGCTGACTCCAGCAGTTAGTCTTTAGCATAGGGACTAAAAGGTGGTGGCTCCTTTTTCTGATCTGGCCTCCTTTCTGGTCTGTCTCCTAAATTAAAGTAGTTGCTTATGCTTACTGTGTGTAGGGAGGTCTGTGTACTACTCTAAAGAAAATATTCTGGAATGGCCTCTGAAGTGTGATTTAAGCTGAAATCTGAAGAACAAGGAGCCAGGCAAGGGTGCTTGGATAGAGGGACCAGCAGGAACTCAAGTTGAGGTTGACAGGAACTTGGGGTGTTTGTGTGTGTGTGCTCAGTCACATCCTTTTATTTGCGATCCTATGGACTGTGGCCCTCCAGGCTCCTCTGTGGAATTTTCCAGACAAGAATACTGGAGCAGCTTGCCATTTCGTCCACCAGGGAATCTTTCTGATCCAGGGATGGAAACTGTGTCTCTTGCATTGGCAGGTGGAGTCTTAACCACTATGCCACCTGGGAAGCCCTTGGAATGTTTAGGAACTGCTAGACTATACGCACCTGAAGCCTAGTGAGTAAGACGGAGAAATTGGCAGGAGCCAGATTATGCAGGGCCTTGAAGCCATTGTTTTAGGGAGCGGAATTTGTTCTTGACACAGTGGGAGCTGTTAAAGGGTTTCAAGCTATCAAGGGATTTAGGCTAATGTTAAGTGGCAACAGTGGAAGTAGAAAGACTTCGTTCAACTGTATTCCAAGATAAAAATTAAATTTAAGGAAAAAAAAAGACTCTTGGCACTACGAGGCTATTGCAGTGGTTCAGGTGAGAGTGGTGACAAACGTGAGTGCAGGACTGGACTGGCTGACGGACTGGATGTGAGGACAAGGTGGTCAGGGAAAGAGGAACTAAGGGTGACTTCTCGGTGAATGATGAACAGTGGAGAGGAAGAGGTTTGTGGGAAAATAGGGTTCTGTTTTGTTATTTTGTCTCACCCATGAAACACTGAAGAACAGATGGCGAATGGGTTGCGAGCTTTGAGTTCAGAGGATAGGACCAGATGAGCTAGACATTTAGGAGTTGTGCCCTTGTCCTGAATGCTGAGAAATGGGTGAGATCCATGGCCACAGTAGGGGTTTTGGCCTCTGATTGAATGGGGCCCTTCCTCCATAATAAACAGGAAGGAGAAGATAGTACCATTGCAGGTGTGTTTGTGGATATGGCAGGGAGATGAGGGTGAAAGAGTATGTGGCTGGTGGCTCAGTAAACACACACGGGAACTCCCATGAGTTGCTGAGTGCGCTTTAGAGGTGCATACTCATGCGTCATGCTGTAACCACGTGGCCACTGGGTGAGTTGTACTGAGTGACTTGGTGTAGACAAGTGGATTCTTTGGTATGAGCGGAATAGGAGGTTTATCAGGGAGTTCAGCTGAGGATGTTTGCAAGAGGGTGATTACAGCAGTGGCCCCTTGGCCCCTCCATGTGCATAAGTAAAAGTGAAGTCGCTCAGTCGTGTCCGACTCTTTGAGACCGCATGGACTGTAGCCCGCCAGGCTCCTCCATCCATGGGATTTTTCCAGTCAGGAGTACTGGAGTGGGTTGCCATTCCCTTCTCCAGGGGGTCTTCCCGACCCAGGGATCGAACCCGGTCTCCCGCACTGCAGGCAGACTTTACCGTCTGAGTCACAAGAGAAGCCAGGTGCATGGCTGATGTCAAATACAGTTCAGTTCTAGTTCAGATTAGCCTTTATGAAAGTGTCTTGCTGTCAGTCGCATGCGCTGGCTATGGGAAGGATATGTAGCCATGTAACTCCAGAAGGCAGTATGTGAACAGTGCAGATAGCATGCTTCTAGTTCTAGGGGTGGCCCATGTGTGATATCTGAAGCTCAGCACAGGTATCCTAGCACTTAGATCTTGGCGCTTCTATGGATATTTAAACTGCCTCCCAGTTTAAATATCCTCGCTTACAGCATCCTTGCCTGGCTGCCCCTACTTGAACACCTTCATTGGTGGGGAGCTCCTTACTTTGAGAAGCAACATGTACCAGCTGTACCACACCCTTTTGTCCTCCCTGCAGCGGCTCTAGAACTAAGGCAAGAGCGCCCGTCTCCTGCACTCTGGTTCTTGCTCTTCATTCCTGTGAGTGAGGGGCGCTGAAGCAGCCAAGCAGGCAGATAACGACTGGGAGCTGGCTTGTTTTCTCCAGTGCAGTAGTCTTTCTAAGCCAACTATTTCAGCCTCTTCTAAGAACTTTTAAAAAATCTTGGTGCTACAATCCAGTGTACAACTTATCTATCCCAGTGTTGTGTTCCAGTTTTTATGAACTGTGTTTTCATATTATCTAAAGGGATAGCATAAGAGACTTTAATAGGATCCAGATGTTTGTGATAGCCATCTAACAACTCTATCAAAAAGGGAAATAAAGTTGTTTGGGTATAACTGGTTTTTAGTGGACTCATGTGGGCACCTAGTGGCCATCATGTTTTAGGTAACTGATGAGACTTTCATGAGCCCTCTGAATTTTGTTAACAGTTATTCTACTCAACTGACTTGTAAAAATTGATACTTGTATTCTGTTCTAGTCTCTGACAACCTTCTGTTTGTAATGTTTTCTCAAAGATTATTGACGATGATTCCTCAAGTTTTTCTGGTATAATTTGCTCGAACCAGATCACTTGAATTAAATCAAAGGGGCTCAAGTCTGATCAACCACAAGCTGAGAGTAATATCCTAGGTTGATGGTGGCTCAGCTGCCCTTACCATTCTGGGCATCATATGTACTATTCACCTGTGACCTTGACATCTTAGAGGGGTGTTTAGACGGCACAAGGGATGATGGCCCACTCTTTGGGTCACTATAGCTTAGTGGTTAGATGCCTGCCTGGATTCAGATAGGCCTGAGTCATGTCAGATTTCACCTCTGCCACTAATTAGCAGTATGACTTGGCAACTTACCTAAACTTGCCAAGCATCAGTTCCCTCATCTGTGAAATGAGTGTCTCAGTTGAGGATTAAATGAAGCCTCTAATGAGCTGCTTGGCCCTTGGTAACCATTTCTTCCATATGGCCGTTATTCTCTTAAAGAGTTTGCTGGGTGGAGCTCCTGAGTGCACTCGGGAACCTAGAGAGAAAGTAAATGTTTGGCCTCCCAGGGCAAGGCAGAAGCACTGGGTACCCTGAACCCAGGCCCCTGTTTCAGAAGGAAAGGCTGGGCACTCCTTGAGGGCCAGAGAGGAGTACTTTGACCTTTGGCCTAGTGAGAACAAGAGAGAACATTCCCCTCCTTTGTGCCCAGTTGTCTTAGGCAGGAAGTAGCAATGAAAAAAAGAGACACCTGTTTGCTTTATGACTTGAGGGAGGGCTCCAAGGCTTCTCCCAATTGCCATGGTTGACAAGAAATAGAGGAGGGCCTGGGGCTCCAGAAGAGAGAAGGAGGTGGAAGGGGGAACCCCTGCTCTAAGAAAAGCAGGGCAGGGTCCTGCTCCCCTTGATAGAAGGCCAGAAGGGCTTGGAGACTTCCTCAACCTGTCCCCTCTCCCCACCCTCACGATGATGGCTTCCTGAGAGCTGATTGCTCCTGCTTTGGGCGGTGGGGCTTGGCAGGAGGCCAGGCAGGCAGGTAACTAGAGCTGAGATTCCTCTTCCATTCCTGAGCTGCTGCTGCTGCTGCACTCAGCAAGTGTAGTGCCAGGGGTAGAGGTTGAGTACACAGGGGCTCTGCGGGAGGTCCTGACCTCGGTGGTCAGATTAGGCCAACATCTAGTTGAAGCTCTTTGCAGGAGGAGGAGGAGTTTCTGCAATCGTGTGGGAAATAAGTGAGGTGGAGTGTGGAGTGGGAGTAAAAAAGGTCTAGAGAATTGAAAAGGTGATCTTCCCTGATTGCCTTTCATCCTAGTAGGAATACTAGGATGAGGGGTGGCTGGGGATGGGAGGGTCAGGAGGCTGGGATCTCAGGCTGAAGTAGCTTTTGCTATTTACCTAGCTGTTAGCTGCTAGGTAAGCAGGTAAGATCTTGAGAGATGGAGAGAAGGTATCCTTGAGACCACATTGGGACCCTGACATATGGTGAGGTCCTGAGTTGTGTTTGCATTTATTTTTCTCTCCTAGCATCACCACGCTTCCCCAATATCTTGGATGGAGGAGAGTAACACAAGCTCTCAGCATCCATGACTGCCTGGTGCCATCCTCACTCCATCCCGTCATGGGGTGAGGGTGGAGCAGGTGTGGCCACGGCCACAATGGGGCATCAGTTTTGCTTGGGGGCTGGCGGCAGGTGGCCAGCACCATGAAACTGCCCAGCCTTGGGCATTGTGTGGGCTGTGGAGGCCTCCACCTGCTTAGACCCTTCCCAGGTTCCCTGATAGCTTGGCTGTCAGAGCCGAGCCACAGTGGTCTCGGCCACTCGGCAGGTGGCTCCTTCCAGGGCCTGTGTGGACTGCGGGTGCAGCTGCTGTCTCCCAGTGTCCTGTGGGACTTGGCTGGTGGAGCCCAGGGGGGCCTAGGTGTCCTGGAGCAGCTGTATCTCAGCCCCACCAGCTGGCCCCTCTGCTCCCAGACTTTTCCATCACCCCGTGCTGTCTACTCTGTTTAGACCTCTCACAACCTGCTTGCCAGCCTGGACCCCTGCAGCCTTTGGAGCCTGGGAACCTGGGGCATCCGAACCTGAGCCACAACCCGGCTGAGCTGGGCACCGCTGGGGTTGGGGGCCTCTTCCACCTGTGCTGGCAGAGCTGGCTGGGAACCAGGATAGCAAGTCAGGGGTGCAGCCCTGGCCCCCATGCCAGCCTGGAAGTGCTCCCTGGCTGGGACTGACATCAGTCAGCTGGAGGCCGAGGCCTTTATAACCCTGTGAGCACTGGGCCTCCTCTCTGCTGTAGGCAACTGACTGCAGCATCTCAAGTTCAAGATATAGTGGGCATCTGGACAGCAGGCATGATGCTGCTGCCTCAAACCCCTGGGTATGTGACTGTGACCTGCAACAGGCTGTTGGGAACCTGGATGACCTGTGGCACTTATGTGTAGCCAGCCTGGGTTACTTGACTTGTGGCCCTGGGCAGCTGGTGGGGTGGTGCTGAGCAGTGTGGATTCCCAGCTGGGCTGATCACTGTGGCTGTGACCGTGGTTATGGTTCAGTGCAAGTGCAGGCGAGGCCCGGGAGGAACCAGAGAGCAGGGGAGCCCTGGAGAGGCAGCTGGGGGAGGGAGAGAAGAGGGAACTGGGAGAAAGGAAAAGGGATGGTCCTTAGAGGTCTTTGGGGCTCAGTTGTCTGCCCAGGCATGGTGGGAGGAGTGGTGGGAGGGGAGAGAGAAATGGCTGTGTTCAACTCTCAGGGCCTAGGACTGACCACCCCTCCCTCACCTGCTTCCCCCTGACCTAGCACAATGCTCTCATCTTTCTCAGCCCTGGGAAGAGCAGCCTGACCTCTAGTCCTCAACACCTCTTTGGGGAAGAGGGAACTAAAAGAAAGATCAGAGGGAACTGGGGTGGGATGAGTGCAGTCAAAGTCCCTCAGTCGTGTCTGACTCTTTTTGAACCCATGGACTGTAGCCCACCAGGCTCCTCTATCCATGGAATGCTCCAGGCAAGAATACTGGAGTGGATTGCCATTCCCTTCTTTAGGGGATCTTCCTGACTCAGGGATCAAACCCGGACCTCCTGCATTGCAGGCAGAGTCTTAACCATCTGAGCCACCAGGGAAGCCCTATAAGGAAAGCATTCATCTTAATCTCCTTTCTCTTACTCACACATGTTCCTGGCCTCTGCTGCTGGGGACTTGATCATAAGCTGGTTGCTCAAGTTATGATGGAAGTAGGGTGGGTAAGGGTATTGTTCCCATGGGCACAAGCCAGGCAGGCTTCTAGAACTATTTTGTGGACATACACTGATCCCAGTTCTCAGCACTTTTGCTCCTTCCTGATGGCTGTGCATTTTGTCTCATTTGAATCGGGGATAGGTGAGGAGATTGGAAAAAGAAAAACAGTTGGAAAGTTGATACTGTAGTGTGTGCCTGTATTTGTGTGTGTGTGTGTGTGTGCGCGCACACATGCCTGTATTTTGGTAAAAACTTGCCTCGTGGTGGTAGGGGGTAGGAAGGGTAGGCAAAATAACATTTAACCCATTCTTTTTCTCATTCCCTTTGACTGGAGTTTTCCCACCCTCACCCTCAACTCCCCACCCCAGCAATCACACAGTCTCATTTCCCTAGTTTTTTGCCTGATATATCCCTTTCTCACATTCTTTCTGATACACCCAGACTTTAATCAATGACTTTGTAAAAAAAATCAGATGTGAAAAGTGTTTTGTTGTCCAGCTTTCACTGGCTGATTGGGAATTTTAAACTCATATCTTCAGAAATGCTACTTGAACATAAGCTCCCTCTCCCTTCCCCAGGGAAATGGAAATACACCTCCTGAATTAAAGGACCTTACTAAAGTGCTTATAGAGTCTTTAATATTAGAAGATGAATTTGTATGTTGCAGGGTGGTAGAGGGGGTGCAGCAAGATAGGTGGGGGTGGCCGTGTGGTGGCAATCCCAGAGTGCCCCGAACTTTCGCTCATTTGTTCAACAAATAGTTACTGAGACATGACATAGTGGTAACACGTTTTGTTCATTTACTTATCTATTTGGCACATATTTCCTGAAGGCATCCCGTCTACCTGGCCCTGACGATATAATAGTAGGCAGAAACCAGACATTGTCCTTGCCCTCATGGAGCTCACAATCTAGTGTTAATCTAGTCATCAATAGACAAATCACAAATATACAATCGCTAATGTACTAAGCGAGTCAAGAGAGAGGTGCCTGATGGTTAAGAGAACAAAACAGAGGATCTGAGAACAAAGGAGGCAAAAGAAACAGTGGGGGAGACCAGTCGGAAGCTTGATGCAGCTAAACTGACAAAAAGTGGTAGCTTGGGCTAGAGTCGGAGCACTAGAGCTGGAGAAATGGACTGCTTGAGATGACCCATATGTCCTCGTCAGGTCTCTTCTCTCTCAGGGGACAGAAGAAAGGCAAACCAAGACCAAATTTCTCTACAAGTGGCTCTGAGGAGAACCTCTTACTCTAAACTTAGAAGCAGAGGGATTTCGTGTGTGTGTGTGCTGTGTACACCATTCACTGAAGCCCTACTATGTGCTAGGACCAACACTGTCAACATTTAAGCTTCACAACCCTGTGTCGTCGATGCCATTCCAGTTTCCCAGATGAATCTTGGGAAATATAGGAGATATGTTGAAAGTCACAGAGTTGCGTTAGAGTTGGAGCCCAGGTTTAGCTGTATTCAAAGGCTAGTTCGCTTACTATTCCTTCCTCTACTCTAGTTTTCAGTTTTGCAGCTATAAGAAAGGACTCTTGAGCCTCCTTGGGCAGAAAGAATAACGGAACCCTGCAGCTACAATACTTTCTTCAGTCCAGAACTAGAGAGTGAGAGCTTTGTTTCCCGACGGAAGTGGAGGGAAAAAAAACCCGCGAGACCCGGAAGTTGTGCGTCGCATCCTCGCGCCGGCCTCCCTGGCCGCCGGGTGAGGCTGCGGCGGACTGCCCTTTCTCAAAATGGCGTCGAAGATGGGTTCGCGACGGTGGATGTTGCAGCTGATCATGCAGTTGGGTTCTGTGTTGCTCACACGCTGCCCCTTCTGGGGCTGCTTCAGCCAGCTCATGCTGTATGCTGAGAGGGCCGAGGCGCGCCGGTGAGCGGGTTCGTGCGGTCGCCGAACGCGGTGGGGGCGGTCCGGCCCGTCCCAGGAACGGGGGTGCGGTGAGGTGGGGAAGAAGTTGCGGCCTAGAAGTTGGGATCTTTGGACTGGGAGGAACTGGGACCTCGGACTTGTTAGGGACTCTCGTCCGGAGCATGGTGGGCATCGAGCGTAGTGCGGGGGTCCTAGCCGTGAGACGGGGCTCAGGTTTGGAGAAGCGGTGGAGCTTGCGGAAGCCCTAGGGGTCTCAAGGCTCTTCTTCCCGCTTTATCCTGTGCTTCACTCTGTCCTCGTTCCTTCCCCCTTCCCTACTCGCAGGAAGCCCGACATCCCAGTACCCTACCTGTACTTCGACATGGGGGCGGCCGTGCTGTGCGCTAGCTTCATGTCCTTTGGAGTGAAGCGGCGCTGGTTCGCTCTGGGGGCCGCACTCCAGCTTGCCATTAGCACCTATGCCGCCTACGTCGGGGGCTACGTCCACTACGGGGACTGGCTGAAGGTGAGCACCTCGCCCCTAGGCGGGACTTGGCTGTAGTGCCGGTGGAGCCGGTGTCTGGGTCAGCTGGACATTGCCTGGTACTAGCCAGGAGCACAGTGCGAAGCCTGGGAAGGTTGAACCCCTTGGTTTGTAACGGTTATTACAGACCACAAGAATGGAAGGACCTTAGAGACCAGCAAACCTCCCCCTCAGAGTGCAGAAATTGAGGTCCAGAGATGGGAAACAGACTTTCCCAAAATTACACCACAGTTAGCATTACAGGTGGGACCAGAACCCAGGTCACCTGGTTCCCAGAACTCTACACCGTTAGTTTAGTTATCAGAACCAGGGCGAAAGGAACTTTAGAGAGTACCTAGTCCACCAATCAGATTTTATGAAATTTATCTAATCAGAAGGCAGCCTTTAACCCTGTAGATTCCAGGACCTGTGCCAGGCACTCCAGGCTTGGAGATGAGCCTGGACCAAGGCATTACCCGCAGGGAATGGACTGGGAGTCAATTAGGGGAGGCAGGTGTGAGAATAGCTACTGGACAGTGAGATCATTGGTTAGTTTGGGGAACAGAGTATATTCTATGGCAGAAAGAATATTGAATTTTGAATGTGCAGACCTGGGGATGGGGAGAGGGGCAGTGCTTGGTATCTGGGTTCTGCCACTTTGTATAGGACCTTGGACAAGTTTATTACTCTTCTGGGCCTCAATTTCCACTTCTGATAAAAAGAATTATCTTTTTCTGCTCTACCTGCCCATGGTAATGGTAAGAGGGTTCATCAGATGAACCGGGATGTGTAGAGATGGGCAGTTCTGCGCTTGGGGCAGCCAGGAGAAGTGCAATGGCTTCAGTTTCTGATCAGGGTCCCCTCGCCTTGGCCTAGGTCCGTATGTACTCACGCACAGTTGCCATCATCGGTGGCTTTCTTGTGCTGGCCAGCGGTGCTGGGGAGCTGTACCGTCGGAAACCCCGCAGCCGTTCCCTCCAGTCCACCGGCCAGGTCTTCCTGGGCATCTACCTCGTCTGTGTGGTAGGTTGGGGGACTGTCGACTGGAGGTGCTTTACTGAGAGTGAGCTGTGAACCGAGGCCTGGTGCCTGGCAGAACCCAGGGAGGTGGACAGAACGAGGCTTGCATGTAGTTCCTGAGGGCTTAACTCCCAGCAGTTGCCCCCTCCAGCTTCTGGGCTTTGGGGGACTTTCAAGTGCCTGAGACCTGGCTGACAATCCCTTCTTCCAACATTATTGGCACCAGGGGAGAGAAGAGGGTGGATTGACCATTCAGTCCCAAGCCTGAGAGCCAGGAGGACAAGAGGGCCTCTTGGCTTCACCCCCCAGAGGACAGAGAGAGGACAAAGAAGAGGTTTGGTAGAGTTCAGGTCCCACCTGGGGCTCTGCCACTTAGAGCTGATGGGGCTGCCTGGTACAGCCCTGGTAGCCTCCCTGGTACTGGGAGTGGGGCCAATGTGGAAGGGAATGTCAATGGGCCCCAAGTTACTTAGCTTCATCTTAGATACAGAGCACCATCTCCCATGTGCAGAGCTCTGTATTCAGAGGTGAGAGCCCCAGTCTGATTGTGGACCCTCTTTCCTTCTGAGCCCCCAGGGTCAGGAGAGACAGACCCTGACCTCACGGAGCTCCCTCGTCCAAGGGGAGACACAGGGGCCTTCCTTTCAGAAAGCCCCAGGTCTGAGAGGGGAGTCCACAGCCCACCTGGTAGGGGCTGTCTTGCATCTCAGGGGTGGCCTTCCCAGAATAGGCTTCTCAGCCTATTCAGAGCCTCAGAGGACGGTGTGTCTCTAGGCCTACTCGCTGCAGCACAGCAAGGAGGACCGGCTGGCGTATCTGAACCATCTCCCTGGCGGGGAGCTGATGGTCCAGCTCTTCTTCGTGCTCTATGGCGTCCTGGCCCTGGCCTTCCTGTCGGGCTACTACGTGACCCTGGCTGCCCAGATCTTGGCTGTCCTGCTGCCCCCGGTCATGCTGCTCATTGACGGCAATGTGGCCTATTGGCACAACACACGACGCGTTGAGTTCTGGAACCAGATGAAGCTCCTTGGAGAGAGTGTGGGCATCTTCGGGGCCGCTGTCATCTTGGCCACTGACGGCTGAGTTGCGCAGCGGGAGTCTGAGAATGGGTGCAGGGAGCCACTGAAGGCCACCCTCCATCCCTCCTTGCTGGCCCAGTTATGTTTATTTATGCTTTTTGGTCTGTTTGTTTGATCCTTTGTGTTATGTGCATGTGTGTGTATGTTGGTAAGAGGCAGGTCTCTTCCCCAGTTCCTGGGCTCAGGCCTTGGTGGGGTGGGAGCCCTGATGACTCTGCCCTACGGGTTTCTTTTTCCTGTTTGTTCTGAGGAGAGCTGAGGCCAGCTGTTCTCCTGGGTCTCCTGTCCCAGGAAACGGAGTAAGGCAGGGCTATGGGGGTGGGGGGTGAGGGCAGGGGACACTGAGAGTGGGAGACAGAGGGAGGAAGACCAAGAATCAGAAGTGAGCCGGTGTGAAAGATCCCGCTTTGAGCCTGGCAGAGGCAGCTAGGCTCTGCAGTGCTTTTCTGAGACTGAGACCGAGTGTGTGTATTGACACATGGATCAGGCCCAGGTGGAGTAGAGGGGCCGGGCACTGCAGAAGTTGTGGGCTCTCAGGGTGTGCCAGGAGCAGACACGGCACTAGCTGTCACCCACCTCGAGGGCAGAGCAGGCCCCAGTCTACTCTGGAGTGTGCAGGGGTGGGGCAGGCAGTGGCCAGCTTCCTGCCTCTGGCCTTCTGTTTCCAGCTGTGTGGTTGGCCTGCTGTGGGTGAGTGCCCTCCCAAACACCAGACCACACAGTCCTCCAAAATTAAACATTTTATATAGACGTTTGGCTTTGCTTCTCTGTTCTCCCCACGGGGCACTTTGCCATTGGCTGGGATTGATCTTGGGTTTCTTGAAAGCCCATACCCGGGTAAGCCCCACCTTGACCCGCCCGTGACCTTTCCCCTGTCCTGGGGCTCTCTTTTCCAGTCTGCAAACGCTCCCTGCAGTACATGCTTTGACCTTTCACTCAGTCCCCCTCGTGGCTTGTCTTTTCCTCGCTATTTGGTGCCAGCTCCTTTCAGAGAAATCTTTGGCGAGGGCAGCTAGAGGGAGCGGACTGATTAAAGGTCCACTCTGAGGCCGAGGAACTTTCATTTTACAGGTGAGGAAATGGAGGCTCAGAGAAGGTTGAGCCGCTAGCCTGAAGCCACAGAACTGGATTCCAGGCCAGGTCTGCCTAAAGCGCACACCCAGTTGTGTACTTGACGCCACCCCTCTCCTCAGGGAAGACAGGCTGCTCTGGGGGGGTTGGTCTCTCAACAGCCCCTGGTCCCTCCCTACACATCCACACACCTCCTGACAGAAGGTAGCCTCAGCAGCCAGTGTGGAGCCTGGCACATGGTAGGGGTCAGAAATGTCGAATGCAACCACAGGCTTTGGACTCTTCGCCTGTCTGAGATGTCCCGCTTCTGCAAAGATGGAGACACAACCTCCAGGGGGACCAAGGGGAAGACCTCCGAGTCTGGGCTTGGCTCTGAGCCCTGCCTGGCAAGGGAGATGGGGCTGCTGTCAGTCCGGTTTGTGGAATGGAAGACGTTTCCTCACTAAGGGGTAGGGACGCCCCTCTGGGGGCTGCTGACAGTTGGCTGAGGGAGGTGGTGGCAGCGTTCGTCTCGGGGCCTCGGCCTCATTTAGCTCTCCTCTTCCCTCTAGGAGTCCCATGGTTCCCCAGCCCTCAAGGTGTTGCTCCCAGAGGGTCAGTGCTAATTTCCTTTCAAGTGTGAGCTGACTTTCAGACAAGTACTTGCATTTTAATCAAGGCCTCCTGAGAAGCTGCAAGACCCGAAGGAATTAAAATGAATGGTGGAATATAAGGCAGATGTGGGTGATATTTTGGGCAAGGAAGCCTCAAAACAGCACAGTGGTCAAAGACACTGGTCCACCCTCAGCCTTGAGTAGAGCCCTTAAAGGCAAGGGCACCCTCCTCCCTCCAGATTTCCTAGACTGGAAATTCAGGGCCATCTGGTTGTGGCTTTGGAGCAAGTAGGGGGTCTTGGGCAGGCCCTTTTCCTTCCTGTGCTTGTCCTCCCTTGGGTGCCCTTCTCTGGGCAGGTAGAGTAACAGCTGCTGCTGCTTCTGCAGTTCACTCAGCCAGCATGTCTGGTCCGGCCTGTGGCTGCCTTGGGTCTCCTCCAGCAGGCATGGCCTTTAGTCCACACTGGCTGTCCCAGGGCCTGAAGGGCTGGTAGAGAGGGTCAGCTGCCTGGGTCAGAAGCTGGCTTGCAGAAGGAGTCTGGTAGCCCCTTGGCATGGTTGACCAGCTCATAAGAGTCCCGAATATCGGCCAGGCCAAACCAGAAGAAGATCCAGTGCTTGTTGGAGAAGCTGCCATCGCTGTGTTTGAAGTACCTGGTGGGGTTGGGAGATTGGTTTTAGGCAAGACCAGGGCTCACTACTCACTGGTTCATTTATTGAGAACCTACTATCGGCATACCACGTTTTGTGTTTCACTAAGGTGGCACTAGTGGTAAGGAACCTGCCTGCGAGTGCTGGAGACATGAGACCTGGGTTCAGTCCCTGGGTCTGGAGGATCCCCTGGAGGAGAGTATGGCAACCCACTCCAGTATTCCTGCCTGGAGAATCCTAAGGACAGATCCTGGCAGGCTACCGTCCGTAGGGTTGCAAAGAGACATGACTGAAGTGACTTGGCATGTTGTGCTTTGCAGATAACTATGTTTTTTACAAATTGAATGTTTGCAGAAACCCTGTGTGGAGCAAGTCTATCAGTGTCATTTTTCCAACAGACGTTTGCTCACTTCATGTCTCTTTGTTGCATTTTGGTAATTCTTGAAATATTTCAAATCCTCCACCAGCAAAAAGATGACTGCTCACTCAAGGCTCAAGTGATGGTTAGCAGTTTTTAGCAATAAAACTATTTTAAATTTGAGTATGTACATTTGTTTTTTAAGACATAATGCTATTTCACACTTAACAGGCTACAAAATAGTGTAAACATTCATATATACCAGGAAACCAAAAAATTCATGTGATTTGCTTCATTGCAATATTCACTTTATAGTGGCAGTCTGGAACCAAACTGGTAATATCTCTGGGGTATGCGTGTATATGCTGAACACACTGCTAGGACCTGAGGTTTGTAATCTGATTTTATTCTCATAGCACCAGTCAATAGCCTGGTGTTATGCTCTTTTCACAGAGGAGCAGCTAAGGCTCAGAGAAGTTAGATAACTAGCCAGAGTCACACAACTAGGAGGGTTAGAGTGAGGCCGCCTTTTCCTCTCTCCACACTGCCTTGGTTGTGCAGCCCGGGGAGGGGTCCTTGTTCTGTTCTTGGTGCCCGCAGAACAGAGTAGTGAGGGAATGAGGGGATAACTGCAGAAGGAAAGAGAGGAGGGGGTGTCCCCCTGGAGATGCAATAGGGTCAGAGCTCTGGGGTCAGAGCTTGGCAACTGGGCCTGGACTAAAATGGTAAGGGGCTGAATTTCTCCAGACCCTGGGAGAGGCAGGCTGTGTGCCCGGTGCAGACTGTCTTCAAGGCATCTACCTTAAGAGGACAAAGCAGAGTTAAGTGTGCTCTGCCTCTAGGGAAATCTCAGGCTTCGTGTGTGGTCTGCTCCCTGGGGAACGTGGGGCCCGCACTGAGCGGGCCATCTCTCATGGGGGAGGGGTGGCTAATGAAAGGGGAGGCCCAACCTTCCAGGCTGGTGGATCCCCGGCATGGCTGGTGAGAACTGGAGAGGGGCGCCAGAAAGGGCAGGACCTACCAGGGATTGATGGGGTTGGTGACCCGGGAGCGCCAGAAAAGCGTCTTCAGATCCCGCCGCAGGCACGCCCACAGCATCTGGCCGGAGCCTTGGCCCTGGCGGCTGGAGCTCACCACAAACTTGTCTAGATACGGGGTGCCCCCCAGTACCGGCTCCGTGGTCAGAATGGCTGCCGCGTTGTACCTGGCGCAGCGGGGGAGAGGCAGGCTGGGACCTCTTCTTGACCCAAAGCTCTCCGGCGTGTCCCGTGGCCCCTGCCCTCTGGGGCCTCAGGCTCACCCCTCAGAGAAGTAGATAGAGTGCAGCCTTGGGCGCAACGAGGCCAAGTAGTCGTCCCGGAGCTTTTTGCCGAAGCTGGCGTTGACCAGGTTCACGAGGCGGCCCTGGTCCAGGCTGTCCAGGCAGCGCACGCGCAGCGTCCGCTCGCCGGTCTTGAACAGCGTCCCCGAACCTGGGGGTGGGACGAAGGAGGAGGGGTTCGTTCAGTCCAAGATCCAGGTCCCCTCCACTCCTACATTTGCGCAGCCTGGTGGAGGTTCCAGACAGGAAGGTGGCTGGTGGGACAATTACCTTCTTGGGAGCTCTCCACAATGAGATGCTTCCTATGGTCTGCATAGACTTGTCTGTGCTTTTCACTCAGGGAGATGCTTTTCCTAGGCAGTTCGTCCCTCGAATTCCCCCCCTCACCTGTGGTTCCACCTACTTCCCCTAGTCCCGACCATCCCTGCCCACCCGGCTCCTGGCCCCGCCCACCTCTCCTGTGCTGTGCGTGTCCAACACTTTGCGACCCCTTGGAGGTAGCCCGCCAGGCTCTTCTGTACATGGGGATTCTCCAGGCAAGAATACTGGGATAGGTTGCCATGCCCTCTCCAGGGGATCTTCCGAACCCAGGTCTCCCGCATTGCAGGCGGATTCTTTACCGTCTGAGCCACCAGGAAGCCCGAGAATATTGGAGTGGGTAGCCTATCCCTCCTGCAGGGTATCTTCCCGACCGAGGAATCGAACCGGGGTCTCCTGCCTTGCAGGCAGATTCTTTACCAGCTGAGCTACCCATTCCACTGGGGTCCGCTGGGTCTGTGGTTCCTCCCACCCAGCCAAGTCCCGCCCACCTCCCTAGTTCCACCCAAGTTGCAGCCCAGGCCGGTCCACCTCCTTGCAAACCTCCCCTAGGTTTGGCAAGGGCAGGAAGCCTTTACTGTGGCTTCTCCTGCCCGCCCCCCCGCCCCCCCAACGCCAAACACCGGCGCGCCCCTGCCCTCGCCCTCACCCTTGTTGCTGAAGAGCTCTGTGAGCAACATGCTGGCGGCGGTGATGACGGCGGAGGAGCGATGGGGCAGGCGACTGAGTATGTCCACGATGAGCCGAATCTGCTGGCGTTCTTTAGTGCCCACCCAGTCGGCATTGGTCACCAGGTCCAGGTCGGCGGGCAGGTTCACGTTACTCAGGACCTGTGTCCCGGACTAGGGGGTGAGCCTCCGACCTGCAGCCGCACTAGGACTGCGTCCCCGCCCTACGGACCTCTTCTCACTTAACCCCTTTTCCTTACTTCCTCCCGGAGTCCTCCGCCAGAGAGGGCTCAGACCTGAACACCGTAGGCTGAATCCCTCCCTGACACTCCATTCCCGACCCATGCGGCTTCGGAGAGACTGACTCTGGGGCCCAAAAGGGAGGCATGCAGGAGCCCCAAGAGAGATGCTCAGCGGAGGCGCGGAGGTGCAGGGACTGGGGCCCGAAAGGAGGAGACACACCTTTTGACTGCCGTCGTGCAGGCCGCCTGTGGTGTTGAGGAAGATGATTTTGGTGGGCCGCAGCGCCTTAGCCAGAGAGGCGGTCACCTCCAGCGAGTCCAAGAGCACCGAGCGGCGCGCGGCGGTCTCCCCAATGGGACACAGGATGGGGATGCTTCCGGACTCCAGGCACCACTGGAGCAGATCGGTCTCCACGGAGACGATGCCGCCGTAGCTGTGGGCCAGACGCGGGGCTCAAGGAGATCGCCTCCAGGCCCCGCGGGGCTGGGGCTGCGCGGGCTGAGCTGCGTGATCCGAGGACGCTGGGACAGGCAAGGTCGGCACTCACCTGGCGTGAGGGGCTGGCTCAGCAGCGCTCAGCACAGACCCACCGCCAAAAAAAGGCACGGCGGCGGCCGCATTGTGCCGCAGGGCGTCCACCAACACCTTACATCTCTGGGCGAGCTGTGCCTTGGCCTCCCAGAAGGAAAGACAGCCCGAGGGCGCCGTGGGAGCAGGCAGCCCTAAGACCACCAACGGCTTCATGTCCATGCGCTGCAGGAACGCCAGGGCGAAGGCCAGGCTGGATACGGCCTTCGGGCACTTGACCACCTCCTCCTCCACCTGCGGAGGCATGGGCGTTCAGGGGGCACGACGCCCACCCTGACTCCTTCCTCACTCGCTTGTTCCTCCAGCCTGGTCCTCACGGTCCCCTCTGGGCGGGGGGGGGGGGTCCCCATCCTGCCCAGGAGTTCTCAGACCCCATTTCTGGTCACCTGCGCCCACCTGCTCTGCCCTTTGCCCCGTTGGGTCTTGCCATCATCCTCTTATCTCACAGTAGCGTTCCTCTCTCGGCTCCTCCCTGCGACCTTGGACTCTAGGACACCTTAGGGGGAGGGGTGACGCAGGCGGCTTCTCTCCAGGTTCCCCAGTGGCCAACTGATCCCCTAACTGTGCCTAGGGTGGGAGGACTACTCTGGCGCATCATATACCACGGGCTGGAGACCCCAGACTCCTCACCCGGGCTGGGAGCCAGGCTTTTCGAGGGCCTCGGTCTCTCCCAGTCCCGGGCGCTCGTTAGGGCTCCGTTGATCCCCCTCCTGGTTCCCCTCCCCAATCGACAGCCCATCCTGCCAGGCCCGGCGACACGTCGGCACAGAGCCCCCACCCCCGGTCTGTGACCCAGCCGACGCCGGGCTCGGCTCACCTCGATGACGGCGAAGGGCCTGTCGGCGGAGTGATGGCAGGCCTGGAACTGTGTGAGCCAGTGGCGCGCCTCCCCGGGACTGGCCCCGCACTGGTTCAGGAAGGTCTGGATGTCTCGCTGCAGCGGCGAGCGGCCGGCGGGGGGCCCCGGGGAATCGGGGGGCACCGGAGGCGCGGGGGGCGGCGTCCACAACGGCTCCTCCGCTGCAGACGGATGGACGTCGTCCTTGGCTCCCTCGGCCTCCTCTTGGGCTAGCTGGGCCGGCCCCCAAGCTGTACTGAGCCGGCGTCCCGGGCTGGTACCCCTGGTCGCCTGCCGCCGTGCGCCGCAGCTCAGCCTCCGGGCGCTCCCGGTGCCTCGGGGGCCCCGGAGCCTCCCGCCCGCAGGCGCGGCCCACAGGGCCCAGGCCAGCCGCACCGTCGCCATGACAACCAGACCGGATCGCCCCCCCACAAGTGACCGTCTGTCAGGAGCTCCTGCCTTCAGGAGCCTCTTAACCTGCAGGGGGGTGGGGCTGGGCCGTCCGGGGCGGTGCGACGACGGGGTTGGGAGCGGGGGCGCGGGTCTGGCCATGGGTCAGAGGGCGGCGCTGACAGTATCCCCCGCCCCTTTGGGGGGGGGGTGACGGAACCCACTAGCGAGAGTCACGAGGCCGAGATAAAGGGTGGCTGCATGTCTAATCTACTGCCAAGGCCGGTTTCAGAAGGGCGCAGGGGCCCCAAAGGTGGCTCTGGCGCTCTGCGGGGTCTTGAACAATCAAGGAGGAGTCTGACTAGGGCAAGAGGGCAGAGCAGCCACCTGACCAAGGAAGGAGGCTTATGGAGGTTACCAGGGTTTGCCAAACCCCAGCCACTGGGTGCCACCTTGAAGAATTTTGTCTTTGTGGAAATTTAAAATTTATCCACATCAGGACTGTAACTAGAAGGCCGATGTCACTTGTAAGAAAGCCTTACAAATAGAGAGGTTAAAAAATCTTATATATTCCAGTTGGATAGTGTTGACTGCTTCTGTTGGAAACAAAGATGGCTAGGAAGTGCCAGGTGGTCAAGATCCCATAGCAAGCTTGAGGCTTCTTCCTTGGTAGAATAGCTGCTGACACAGGCAGAACACCAGGCCCTTGCACAGCACTTCACAAATAGTAACCCACTGAAGCCTTACAATGACTCCAGAATGGACACTCTTACTACACCCATTTTATAGATGAGGAGACTGAGGCACAGAAATATGTGAGGGCGAAGGTCACTCAGTTCATGAGCAGTGGAGCTGGTCTTTGAGGCAAAGCAGTTTTGTTCCTGACTCATGTTATTAAGCAAGATGTGCAAAGGACTTGAAAACTTTCATAGGATATGATTCATTATTGCTTAATACTGTAAACGTGTACTGCTTAAAAACACCCAGTGCGCAATCAGAGGTACACATCCTGCCCTCGGGTACACTATGCTCTGATGGGGTCCCACCCTCTGTCCTTATGGAGGGTGAAACCAACTGCAGAGGGGCGACAAATTGGCTGAGGTCACACAGCTTGTTAGTGTCACGGGCAGACCCTTGGCGTACGGAGGTCCCCCCACTCCACCCTCACATGGCTCTGGGTGCCCTCTGCTGGAAGTTAGGACTCCTGGGGCTCTGGCTGCGTTGGGAGCATAGTCTGGGTTCTTCTCTCCTGAGTACCACAGAGGATGCCGGGTGAGTGCACCGACCCTTCCTGGGCCTCCCCCATCAAAAGACACGTTCCTATGAACAGGTGCACGCTACACAAGCAGTCACACACGCACACAGCACAGTACATGCACGTAGTGACCTGGGCAGGAGACTCCTGGCAGCAGGAGACGGGAGCTGACCTCTGTGATCTCCGCTGAATTTTCCATTTTCCTGCTTTGAAATCCTGCATTCCAACAGAGAGTGAAGCAATGAGAGGGAGGGTTTGTACACCTTGCCCTGTGGGGCCACCTCCAGGGCAGCCTTTCTCTTCTCTCTTTATTGCTGCCCCCTCTCCCAGAATCCACTGGGGCATCTTGATTTTCCTTCTTTCTGCTCTCAGAGAGCCCCCCCCTCAAATGTGCTTTCCCTTCCTGGTCTCTCCATCCAAGCCCCTCCGCAGAGTGCCCACCCTCCCCAACCCCTCTCTACTTCTGGGTTTCCCGCTTCTGGTCTCTCCCGCCTTTGCTGCTCTGGATCCCTGCCTCTGTCCTGGCCCCTCATCAATTCTTCCAGGTCCTTTGCCCCCAGCTGCAGTTGAGTCCTGCCTCTTGCCAACTCGGGGCCCCTGTGAGGGCAAGGACGACCTCTCTTCTCAGACTGGGCTCCCTGAGGGCAGGGTTGATGTCTCCCTCCTCAGCTGGGGGGCTTCCCGAGGGCCCACCAGGCCCAGTAGCCAAGAGCATCCACCCTATTTCCCCTGGCCGGTGGGGCTGATGCTGGCTGGGGATCTCCTTCCCTCTCCTTGGACTTCAGCCCAGAGGGCTGTGTCTGCAGACAGCCAATGGGACCCAGGGATACCCCAAGTAGATGATTAACTCCAGGCCAGATAACCCTGGGGCCACTATCCCTGGGGCAGGCCAGCCTATGGTTGGGAACTGACCCTGCCTTCTGGAGGAGACGTCTGTGGGTGTGTGGGGTCAGCACCCTCACCTAACCCACCCCTCTGACCTGAAGGCCTGCAGGGGCACTGTTGGTCTATGGTCCCAGCTTAAATTTTGTTTTTCCCTCTGGAGCTGGCTGAGGTTTCATTTTTCAGAGCAAGACCTGTTGTCAGTGGGCTCAGAATTGGGCTCCTATCTTTTTTTTTTTTTTTTAAAGATTTATTTATTTGACTGCGTCAGGTCTTACTTGCAGCACATAGGATCTCTGTTGTATCATGTGGGAGCCTTTGTTGTGGCACTGTGGCATGGGACTCAGTAGTTGCAGCAAGCTACACTTAGTTGCCACGAGACATGTGGGATCTTAGTTCCCTGCCCAGGGATCCAACCTGCATCCCCTGCAATTCAAGGTGGATTCTTAACTGCTAGACCATCAGGGAAGTCCCAGGGCACTTATCAGGTCTTGGGTCCTCAAGATGCTGGGAGCAGACACAACCTTCTAATGTCCCCAGACGCCTCCCCTCAGCAGGGGCCTCGGCCCTGGGCACAGGAGCAGGTTTGAAGGGTCAAGGTTTTCCCTCCCATTAGAAGCCTCCTTGGCTGCGCCTTAGTATAAGTGGACACTGAGGTAACAGGAATCTGGGCAGGTGAGGGGCCAGGGTTGATAGCTGACAGTCTCAATCATGGCACAGGAAGAAACACACACACAGATACACAGATCAGACAAAAGCAGAGACCCACACCATCCATTAAGATGCACACAGATGTCCAGACACAGCATACATAACCTGGAGACTCCCAGCATCTATAGTCTCACAGACACACATGTGCACATGGAGAGATACACAAGTGTAGACACACAGATGTACAGAGACAGTTCTGCTCAGACACACATTTGCATATTTGCAGAGACTTTCTCAGCAACTGTCATACATAGAAACACATGCACATATATGTGCTGAGGTACTGAGAGCATGTAGGTATACACCCAGTTGTAGTCATGGACAATTTCAGGGATATGTAGATCTGGAGATTCAAATGTACACAGACTTGTGTACACACACATGCGCACACACACACACACAACATCCAGAGTTAGAAGCCCAACCCACTCCTCCTTGAGACCACACCCATCTACCCATGTACAGAGGCACACAGCCACACTCTTTCACATGCCGTGATGGCACCTGGCATGTGAGAAGTGTCCAGCAACTATTTATTGGATGAATTAATGAAGAGAGAACAGAGAGAAAGAAGCAGAGGCTGTGTGAGACTTCCCTGGTGGTCCAGTAGTTAAGGACTCCGTGCTTCCAATGCAGGGGGTGCAGATCTCATCCTGGCCAGAGAACTAAGATTCCACAGGCCTTGTGGTGTGGCAAAAAATAAAAATAAAAAGCAGAGCCCGTGGCAAGGAAAGGTTGGCTTCGTGGTTTGCCGGGTCTGTGGAATCTGTGTTCACAGGCTGCCCTGAGGCAGCCCTCTTCACTGTTCAGTACGTGCCTGGTACTAAACTAGGTGCTCTGAGGATGAGGTTCCATTTTTTTTTTCTGGATGGAAGACAGGAGGCCTGGGCTCTGCCACTTCTTTGGTTATAGAGGTTTGGGCAAGGCATGTATTCTCTGAGCCTCAGTTTTCTCACCTGTAGAATGGGGGAAAGATCATAAAACTTGATCTCATTGCATCATGGTGAAGATGTAAAGCTCTCGGTGCAGTCAGCCAATTCCTGGCAAATTTTGTAGGATAAACAACCTGGTTTGTTCAACAAACTTCAAGGAAAAGAGGAGGAAGGGAAAGGATGAACATACAAGTCAAAAGATGTATTTTGAAAGTCCCTTTTTCATCCTTATTTGGATTCCTTTTTTAAGAAATTGAAGTATGGTTGATTTACAATGTTATGTTAATTTCTGCTGTACAGGAAAGTGATTCAGTTATATGTGTGTGTGTGTTTGTGTGTTAGTTGCTCAATCATGTCCAACTCTTTGTGACCCCATGGACTGTAGCCCGCCAGTCTTCTCTGTCCATGGGATTCTCCAGGCAAGAATACTGGAGTAGGTAGGCATATATATATTCTTTTTCATATTCTTTTCTATTCTGGTTTATCATAAGGTATCAAATATAGTCCCTTGTGCTATACAATAGGACCTTGTTGTTTCTTATTTGGATTCTGATTCAAACAAACAGTAAGCAGTTTGACAAGCAGGGAAATTGGAGCACAAAAGATATTTGGTATATTAATTTTTAGGTGTGATATGATTGTGCATTAATGTTTTTAAATGGTTCCATGTATTTTAGTGTATATATGGGATATTTATAAATGAAATGATAAGATGCCTTGAATTTGCTTCAAAAAAGCCAGGAGAACGGAAAGTGGGGTGGAGGAACAAAGCCACAAGACTGACCATGAGTTAGAAGCTGATACTTGTTGAAGCTGGGTGATGGCTACAGGGGATTCACTATACAATCTCAACTCTTATGAATGCTTGGACATTTGCAAAATACAAAATTCAATGAATTCCCATATGGGCATGTTCCCAGTCTGACATAATGTAAACACTTAATAAAAACTAGTTTTCTCCTTCCAAGCGGTTTTCCTCCAAGGCATAAATATGTGAAATACTAAATACTCCACAAATACATAGTACAAGGTGGAGGAGGAAACCCGCAGATTTATGGATTTAAGATTTTCAGTTCTAAGTGTGTCATGAGCCTCTTGTGCAGCAGGGGGCTCTCTACTCTCTGTCTCTCTCACCCTGCTGTCCTGGGGATTTGTTAAAAGGAATAAACTATCCGCAGTTTAAGAAAGATGAGGCTGGCATGCAGATATGTTAACATCTGATAGAGCCCTTCTATCTGAGATGACAGAAGGAGACAGAGGGAGAAAGTCGGATTTGTCCATAACCTTATGATAAGAAGGGTCTTTCTCGAGTTTATAATCTCTAGGTATTGAGGATATTTATTTCAGGAAGGGCTACTATAATAATGGACTTCCTAGGTGGCACTAGTGGTAAAGACCCCCGCCTCCCAATGCGGGAAACATAGAGGCGGGTTCATTCCCTGGGTTGGGACGATCCCCTGGAGGAGGGCATGACAACCCACTCCAGTATTCTTGCCTGGAGAATCCCACGAACAAAGGAGACCGGAGGGCTATAGTCTATAGGGTTGCCAAGAATGGGACACGGCTGAGCGACTGAGCACGCACTATAGTAATAGCAAATTCTGGGAATGCCCAGGTAGTCCAGGTAGTGGTGCTTTCATTGCTGTGGGCTGGAACTAAGATCCCACAAGCTGTGCAGCGCAGCAAAACAAATAAGGCAAACCCTTCCTGTTCTAGGCATGTGATATGTATTAACTTGATTCTCACACAAGGCCACGAAGTTAGGCATTAGTTTTTTTTTGGCTGTGTCACACAGCTTAGAGGATCTTATTTCCTTGACCAGTGACTGAACCCGTGCCCTTGGCAGTGAAAGCACAGAGTCCTAACCACTGGACCACCAGGGAATTCCCACCATTGTTACAGAGATCCTAGGAGGCTGGTTTCAGACAAGTGGATGTAAGGTGCTTTCAGGGCATAGGCAGAGCTTCCTAGCAGGCAATTGGAAAAGGGGCCTGGAACTCAGGAGAGAGGTCAGGGCTGGAGAGGCATGGAGAGAGTGATAGATGAACCCCTGGTCCTGGGCATGAGCTGCCAAGGAGCGCTGTAGGAAGAGGAGAGGTTAGAGGGGGTGCAGGGCAGGAGGCCCACCAGGAATCACTCTGAATCCATGTTTCGAGAAGGAAGGGACAGCCCTCTGTGTAGATGTCCCAAAGCCTGAGAAAGGGCCATTGGCTTCACTCATCTGTGACTGTCCAGTGGGGTGGTGGAGAGGTAGGGTGGGGAGTCAGGTGGCAGGGAGTTGGGAAGGGGCATGGGATAAGACCATAGCATGGAAGTCCTGGGGAAAATGAGGCTGGAGAAAGAAGCAGGGCCACGGAACTCAAAGTGTGGTCCATGGTATCACCTGGGAGATGGTTAGAGATGTCCAATCTGGAGTCCCCTCTAGGCCTACCAAGTGAGAATCTGCAGTTTAATGAGACCCCTAGGGGATTCTATGGACATTAAAGTCTGAAAAGTAGTGCTGTAGAGACATGGGCTGGTCCCTAGAGTGGTGATTTTCGATATGGGGAGGTCCCCAGTGAGTTTGAGGAGGAGGAGAGGGAGAGGTGAAGAGGCTGGGGTTGGCGAGCTCGACCCAGGGGTGTTGTGTGTGTGCTTATGGTCCTCTGGGGACTGAGGTGTTGTGTGGCACTCAGGGCTAAGGTATTGTGGTGTTACTTGGTATTTCTGTGTCATTTGGCTGGAAGCTCTTGTGTGTGTGTTGCATGTATGAAGATAAGATGTGGGACAGAGTTCATACGGGTCATTTGTACTGAGATGTTTTTGTGTGTTCTTTATACATTAAAAAGTTCAACTAATGGAAATTTCATGGGGTTAATCCTGAGATGTGCATGTCTAGAGGTGAGGTTAACGTGTAGGTAGAGGGTTAAGGGGCAGCAAGGTTCAGGAAACTGTCCTAAGGGTGAATAGTCAGCCTTCCGGACTCAGGGAACTCAGGGCGCAGCTCCACACCCCAAACTTCGAGTCTGGTCCTCAGCGGGTGGTGGACGCGGATTTCCCTGAGCGCCCGCAGGCTGTAATTACACACTGTTGCCACAAGGGGGTGACGCCGGCCCGGCCACGCGGTACGAGATCCTGGTGAGCCTCCCACTGGCCGCGTCCCATCCGCCTGTGCAGCGCGAGGGGCCAGTGGGAGCGCACTCTGAGCGGTGGAACTGTGGTGTTGGAGAAGACTCTTGAGAGTCCCTTGGACTGCAAGGAGATCAAACCAGTTAATCCTAAAGGAAATCAATCCTGAATATTCATTGGAAGGACTGATGCTGAGGCTAAGGCTGAGGCTCCAATACTTTGGCCACCTGATGGAAAGAGCCGACTCATTGGAAAAGACCCTGATGCTGAGTAAGGTTGAAGGCAGGAGACAACAGAGGATGCGATGGTTGAGTGGCGTCACCGACCCAATGGACACGAGTTTGAGCAAACTCTGGGAGATGGTGAAGGACAGGGAGGCCTGGCGTGCTGCAGTCCATGGGGTTGCAAAGAATCAGACACAACTGAGGGTCTGAACAGCAACAACAAATTCATTTGCTAGGATCGCCCTAAAAAGTACCATAAACTAGGTGATTTAAAACAGCAGAAACTTCTTGTCGCTCAGTTCTGATGGCTGGAAGTCCAAGATCAAGGTGTCGCCAGGGCTGTGCTCTCTTTGAAACTTGTAGGGAAGAAGACTTCCTTGCCTCTTCTGGCTTTTGCTGTTTGCTGGCTATCCTTGACATTCTTTGCCTTGTTGACGAGTTCCTCCAATCCCTGCTTCCACGGTCACCTGGCTACTTCCTCCCTGTGTCTCTTCTTCTTATAAGGACACCAATCATATTGGATTAGGTGCCACCCTACCCCGTATGATCTTGTCTTAATTAATTACCTCTATAACCATCCTATAATGTGACCCAGTAAGGCCACATTCTGAAGTACAGGGGTTAGAATTTCAACATATCTTTTTGGGACACAATTCAACCCATAGTAGTTCCTAACGGTGCCTTGTAGTGACTGCTTAAGACTTCAACAAGGGTAAAATTCTCTCATTTATGACTTAATCAGCTTTCTATTATTAAATACCTAATTTGCATCCAATGTACATGCAATTATAAATAACATCCTAGGACTTCCCTGAAGAATCCTATGGACAGGGAAGCCTGGCATGCTGCAGTCCATGGGGTTGCAGAGTCAGACCCGTCTTAGCAACTGAACAGCAACATCAAAAATAAAAATAAACACAAGAAGACATCAAGGTGCCCACGGACCATGAAGATCAAAGTAGAAACCACTGTTCTCAGCACAGCTTCCTCTCTGCTTTGACAGAGGGTTGAGCAGCTGGGGGTGCAGGGAGCAGTCAGGGGTGACAGCCGATCCAGAGGGACCCAGGAGTGGGTGAGAGGTGGGGTGGGGATCAGGGAAAGTTCCTTTTGGGGCTGAATCCAGAACACATTAGGAGTTAGCCTGGCAGAGGGAGGTGGTCCAAGTCGTAATGTTGGCTATGCTTTTATGACGGGCACACATGTTTAATGGTTCCGTGAGCACGGCTGCTATTGACCTTTCTCTCTGTGATTTCTTCCAGTGCTTTTATGCTCGCTCGTAAAGAGCTCTTTCCTCAAGAGGTCTGATCATCCTGTTTCTTCCTGGTTTCCTAGGGTTCAGTCTATTTTTGCATTTAATTCTCTGACCTACCTGGAAATTATTTTGGTGGTCGATGCAGGGATCATGGACCCCAGTGGAAGGGCAAAGAGACCGACAGGAGAGGTTGGGTGGCTGCAGGGAACCCCGTCTTCAGTCCTGACGCGGTGGCTCCCAGGCTCCCACGGATCACCCTCTACTCCCTGTGGTTCCTTTAGGTGGTAGCTGGGGTGGGTGTGTGACTGAAGCACTGGGTCATCGGAGGTGAGGATCCAGTAAGACCATGTTGGCCTAACAGGATGAGAGATGCAGAGCAGACTGCCATAAGGACTTCCAGGATAAGGGTCAAGCAAGGTGGGGAGGAGGTGCATGTGCCATCTCTCCTAGCCCATCCCCTGCCACTCAAGCTATCATTCTCTCTCTGCTCCCACTCTCCACCTCCTCAGAAATAATTTTATCTATCTGTTTGTTTGCTGGTTTGGGGCTGTGTTCCTGCTAGACTGTGGGCTCCTAGAGGACACACACACCTTGTCTGCCTTGCTCCTTGTCGTGTTCCCAGTGCTGGGAACAAGGATTGGCACCAAATAGGTGCTCAGGGAATATTGGATGAATGAAGGAAGGGTTGGCCTCTTCGGGCTGGTTCTATGGGGGGTGTGGGCAGGTAGGGAGCCAGGAGGAGCTGCCATTCAGAGCATCTTCTCCAAAACCTGAGGGCAGATTGTTTGGGGGCACACTGAGGATCCAACCTCCCCCTAGCCTGGGGCAGATCTATTGTGTCTGGTTTTCCGGTCTGGGAGGTGGAGGGAGGTCTGGGAGGTGGAGGGGCTGGGGGTCTCTGTCCCACAGATGCTCTCTAGCTGAAGCAGGTCAGAGGCAGAGGCTGGGCCTGGGTCTGGATCCAAAAGGATGGGACTGGGGGGCGGGGCTGAGTCATGGAGGTGGCCGCTCCTGATGAAGTTTCCTGTCTGGGGGCTCCGAGACATTCATTACAGCCAGGAGGAGAAGTAATTAAGCCAGAGAGCAACAGAGGTGGGGGGAGAAGGGCATGATTTTCTCAGGAGGCTCTCGGTATAATTAATCAGAGCACAGGAAGGCAGAGCTCTGCCCAGTCTGGGAGTATAAGTAATAGAGACACAGCTTCACGGCCTCAGTCACCCATGATTGTGCTGACACCAGAGGGGCAGGGGCCCAGGAGTGCGCTGGCACCTGGCTCCATGAGGCGGCCTGAAGCAGAGGAATGAGCTCTGGCCAGGGCTCGACTGGCATGGCCATCTGCTTGGGGTGGGACCTGGGGCAAGTTGCTTCACCTCTTTGAGCCTCAGTTTCCTCATCAGTAGAATGGAGCTAATATCTCTGACCTCACAGGACTGCTCTGGAGATTAAAGGTAAAACAATGAGCAAAGTGTTTAGCGAGCAGCACACACACGTAGAGCTGGGATCCAAAAAGTGGTTTGTGACAGCTGGGTGTGAGAGTCCCCCGGGGAGCAGATGACCGGGTGGGGAATAGAGAACTTGCAGGCTGCCCTGATGGTGGTCTGTGGTTCTGAGTCCTGGGACAGGCACAACAGCCTCGGGTATTGCTAACAGACGCTTACTCTGTGGGGTTTTTTGTTTGTTTGTTTTTTTCCCATTATGTGAAAAATATAATGGCAAATTATGTGTAGTCCCTGCAATGATCCTTGTAAGGGTGTTCTCATGCCCATTTACAGATGAGGAAACTGAGGCTCAGAGAGGCAAAGTGGCTTACTGAAAACCAGAGGGTTGTGAGCTGGGATTCTAGCTTAGGCCTGTCTGGTACCATATTCCTCAAATGACCCTTTCCTTTAGGCTGCAAGGCTATAGAAACTTGGGGTTCACAAGGCCCCATCACTTCCATGGGGAGTGATGGGGCACCCAGCCTCCTCCTCAGTCACCCAAAAGGCCTTCTTCCTGGACATACACTTGGGCGTGTGTCTTCAGGAGAGAAAGAGCTGGATACTCACTTCTCTGTGGGCCTTGGGGGTGTACCTGCCCCGTTACCTAATCCTGGTGAATCGTGGGTCTCTCCTTTTCCCTGGTCTGGAGTCTGGTTGCTACTGTTTCCCAGTTGAGACCACAGCCCCTCTGGGGACTGGTCCTAACTTAGGCTCCTCATTCCTGACCAGAGACTGGAGGAAGTGGGAGGGAGGCCTGGACTTTGACACCGGGCCAGGAATGCGGTGGTCAGTTCCACACTTTTTGTTCTCATTTCTTTTGTTTGTTTTTAATTTTTTCAATTAGCACTTTTCTGATTCTAAATACATATTCATTGTAAGCTAGAAAAAGTAGAGAAATTTAAAGGAAAAAAAAATCTATAATTCCATCCCAAGAGATATTTACTCTTAATATTTGTTTTAATTTTAATTTTTAAAAAATGTTTTATTGGAATATAGTTGATTTACAATGTTGTGTTAGTTTCAGGTGTCAACAAAGTGAATCATTTATACATATATGAGCATTTTAATGTATAGTATATCCATGCAGGATTTCTTCCTAGAAATAGATACATAGAAACATTTCTTTCTGTAAATATATATGTATGTGTTAGTCGCTCAGTTGTTTCCAACTCTTTTCAACTCCATGGACTGTAGCCTGCCAGAGTCCTCTGTCCATGGAATTCTCCAAGGAAGAATACTAGAGTGAGTTGCCATGTCCTCCTCCAGGGGATCTTCCCAACCCAGGTATTGAACCTAGGTTATGTATATATAAGTACATATATATACATAATATATTTACAAACTCAGAATCATTCTATATGACTGATTTTTGTACTCTGCTTTTCCCCCATTTAAGCACATGTCATAAGCATTTCCATATCATTTAACATTTTTCTAAAACATAATTTTTAATGGCTCCATTAAAATGGTACATATTTCCTACATACTATAATTTTCCTGTTATTGGACATTTTGGGGCATTTGTGTTTACCTTATTGTGTGTGTGCTGTTGTTAATTGCAGCTGTGATGTGTATCCGGGTGCTTATCTCTGGATGTATCCACTGGTTACATTCACAGAAATGGAAACTCGGGATGAAAGATTATACACATGTTACCAGCCTTCTGAAAGTTCTCTTGTAGTCTTATCTCTAGTGTTTGCAAATGGGCCTGGGCAGCGCTTGAAATTATCATAAAAAAAAATCTTTGCCAAAAATTTTTAATAGAAAAAAAAGCATCGATTTGTTTTAATTTGCATTTTTGATTAATAGTGGAATAGAATCAATTCCCATTTGTAAGTTATTTGTGCATTACCCTTCCTCACAGTTTAAAACAGGGGTCTCTGACTTTTTCCATGGACTTATTTAACTGGACTGGATTTAATTAAGAGCAAAACCGAGATGTAACAATGTTGCAGGTCCAGATCTAGACTTAGATGATCAATATCAGCAACCCCCCAGCCAAGCTGCTGCCTGAGGCCTGAATGCAGTGGGCAGGGCACAGATGTGGCACACCAGGGCTCTCTGGGAGTTGCCTTCCTCCAGTTGCCTCAGTTTCTCCATCGGTAGACTCAGGAGGCTGGGTGAACCTGCTGGTTTCTTGTGAGGAGGTGGGTGCAGGCTCTGGATTCAGGCAGCATCAGGTTCAAGTGCTGTGTGCTAAGCTTTTCAACTTCTCTAAGTCAGCAGTTTCCACTTCTGTGAAGTGAAAGTCACTCAGTCATGTCCCACTCTTTGCGAATTCTCCAGGCCAGAACACTGGAGTGGGTTCCCTTCTCCAGGGGATCTGCCCAACCCAGGGATCGAACTCAGGTCTCCCACATTGTGGGCAGATTCTTCACCACCTGAGCCACCAGAGAAGCCGGAGAATACTGGAGTGAGTAGCCTATCCTTTCTCTAGCAGATCTTCCCAACCCAGCAATTGAACTGGGGCCACCTGCATTGCAGGCAGATTCTTTACCAGCTGAGCTACGAGGGACCAGGGCGAATAGCAATGCCTTCCTTGCTCAATTGTTGGACAATGGCTGGGAAGATGAAACCAGATGATAGTGATGCTTCTCAGGCAGCCCTGTGCCCCGGTTAAGCTTTGGTCACGTTAGATATTCTTTTGATGATGATATTATTTAGTAGCAGTAGTAGTTGGAGCAGCAGCAGTGGGGGGTGGTAATATTTAGGAATTCCTCTGGAGTCTCCTGCTCCCATTCATTGAGAATCCAGGTCAAGACGTGGGTACCACAAGGGGAAGGAGGCCAGCACAGCCAGGCGTCCGAGGGGCAGCCAGGCTGATGGCCACAGTCCCGGCCGTCTAGAGAGGAAGGGGTCAGGGCTGACCGAGCAGGTATGGGGCAGCTGCGGGGGAGGCGCTGGAGGGATTCGGGCCTCCCCAGGGTTGGAGCTCCACTGATAGGGATCCGGTCACTTTTCCTGGCCCCCCCTGGGCGATCGGAGGCCGTGGGGTGCCGGGGAAGGGTGGTGCCCTCCACTCGACCCGCTTTTTATCAGCGATGGCCGGATGAGCGTGCCGGACGAAGAGTTCCGGGCCCGGGCTTAATGCAGGCAGGCAGTGGGTGCCGTGTTTGCGAGAGATAAGCGCGCAGCTCTGTACACAGATGCCACTTAGCTGCGCAAACAGGCGCCGCTCGCCTGGCCGCTCAGAACCCCAGGCAGGCGCGACCGTGGCTTCCTGGCCAGAACTGAGCAGTGCGGGGGGTGGGAGCGCGTGGTGGGGCATGGGGCAAACTGCGGGGCGTTGTCAAGTTTCTGGAGTGTGTCCCCCTGAGCCCGAGGGAGTGTGTGTGCGGCGTCCATGTCCCTGAGGGTGAGAGCTGGGTGCCGGCGCTTGCAGGAATGTTGGCAGTGGGGCTAGTAGGCCTTCTGTGGAGTGTAAGCCCCTAGGGCACAGGCTCACATCCAGCACGTCCCCTCCAGCCAGGCCGCGGGGACCTATTTGTCCACTGCCCCTTGACAAGCCTCACCTTCCTGCCCTTGGGGACAGGCACCCACACCCCTGGGTTTCCAGGAGCGGGAGGCTCAGGCTGCCTGTGTTCCAGCAGGGCTGGGACTGGGGGACACTGAGCAGACCCCAGAGTTGGGGGTGTCACCAGGCAGGGGTCAGGGCCAGAAAGCCCCTGGAAGGCCACCCCCATGTCTCGCTTCCTCCTCTGTCCCAGGGCTGTCAGCTCTGTTCCCACATCCCTCCTTTGGCCCCCATCTTCCACTCCGAGCTGCCTTCAGATCTCAACATACTGCTGGGGACCTCAGATTTGGGGCCACCACCCTCCTCTTCCTCCTTAGGGTACCCCCTGCCCAGGGTTGTCTGCGGGAGAAACCATCTTATCTAGAACAAAATGAGCAGCTGCCCCAGACCAGGGAAACCTGCCAAACATAGATGGGTCATAGGCATACGGCCCAGATTCCCGGTTGAGTACAGAATCCAGTTTGGCCCAAGCTGGCCAAAAGAGTTGGACACAGCTTGGTGACTAAATAACAGCAACAGAGCCTTACTGACATCTGATTAGGTTGAAAGATGGTCCAATTCTGTCTAGTCATGTCTGAGCAGACACAGGAGCCTGCCACATACTTAAGTCTGTTTTTGTATTTCCTTACTTTGGCTAGAGCCATGGCTCAAATTTTGTCTGATTTTGCCCTATTCCTGCTTGAAAGCAAGACCGCCAAGTACTAGGGTCCAGGCTGTGCACTGCACAAGAGCATTGATTCTCAGGGGCACCGTTCACGTTGTAGACATAGAGTAGTGTACATGAGCATGCGGCAGCTTCCGCATGAAGTCCTTGATCAGGAGGGGAGGCCACACAGGTACCCAGGGCCATGTATATGCATGGGAGAACACATTAATGACTCACACACGCACAAGTGGTCTGATCCCATCTAATCTGTGCTCCAGAGTCTTCTGGCCTTTTCTGACAGCCTGCCACTCTGAGATGTAATTCTCAGCCCATTCACTCTGAAGTGGGGATGTTTGCCAATTAGTGTTGACCTGCCATTCAGATTTAGGGTTGGGGAAATGTGTGTGGGTGAGAAAGTGGGTTCAAGTGTGCATGTGGCTAGAGCTTCCATCCTCTGGGGTTCTGGAGACCCCCGTCCCTGCCCAGGCAGAGCTGGACAGAGCTGGAGGAGGGTCTATACAGTGATAATTTCATCCAGTTCCCTAAAGAATGCATATGTTCTTTGACTGCTGACTTAGAATGTTTATGGAAATTGATAACATTGGACTGTAGTGATCATACCACTAAGAGAGTGGAAAAGCAAGCCACAGAGTGGAAGAAGAGATTTGTATAGGACTCATATCCAAATATATATAAAGAATTTCTACAAATCAATAAGAAAAAGACAATTTGATAAAAAAAATTGGATAGAAGGTGTGAACAAGAATTTCACAAAAGAAGTCAATAAACATATGAAAAGATGTTCAACTTTATTAGTGATTTTTGTTGTGGTTGCTTAGTTGCTAAGTAGTGCCTGACTCTTTGTGGCCCCATGGATTGTAGCCCTCCAGGCTCCTCTGTCCATGGGATTTCCCAGGCAAGAATACTGGAGTGGGTTGCTGTTTCATTTTCCAGGGGAGTCTTCCTGACTCAGGTATCTAACTGGAGTTTCCTGCATTGGCAGGCTGATTCTTTACCACTGAGCCACAGGGGAAGACCTTATCAGTCATTAGGCAAGTGCAAATTAAAACCACAATGAGCTTCTACTACACATCCATCAGAATGGCCAAAATGCTATGTATTGACAGGGATGTGAAGCAACGAGGACTCTTATCCTGCTGGTGGGAGCATAAACTGGTACAGCCATTTTGGCAAAACTGTTTGTCTTCCCTGTCTACTAAAGCTTAACATATGCATCTATAATCCAGCAGTTCTACTCCTAAGGCTATACTCTCAACAGAAATGTGTACACATAGGACTTCCCTGGTGGTCCAGTGGTTAAGAATCTGCATGCCAATGCAGGAGACACAGCTTTGATCCCTGGTCTGGGAAGACTCTGCTTTCCACAGAGCAACTAACCCATGCACAACCACTGAGCCTGTGTTCTAGAGCCGGTGTGCCACAACTTTGGATCCTGCCCACCCTAGGTCTCTTGTTTCGCAGCTAGAGAGTAGCCCCGCTCACTGCAATTACAGAAAGCTTTTGTGTGATAACGAAGACCTAGCACAGACAAAAATAAATTAAAGAAAGAAATGTGTGTACAGTCACCCAAAGACACTTCCAAGGATGTGTTCATAACCTCAGTTTTCATAATGTCCCCAAACTCGAAACTACTCAAATACCCATCAGCAGTAGAATGAAGAAATAAATTGTGACATATTCACACAATATTCACAGAGTATTATAGAGATGAGAATGAACAAAGTATAATTACACACAAGAATGAATGTCACAAGCATAATGTTTAGTGAAAGAAGCAAGACGTAAAAAAAACAAAACAAAACAAAAAAAAAAGAAGCAAGACGTAAAAGAATACCTATGTGATTCCATTGCTACATAAGAAAGTAAAGTGACTAGGCAGGGATGTGATGGGAGGGGGCGCTGGTAGTACCTCTGGGGGAGCGCAGTGGTAATGTGCTCTGTTTGTTGTGCTGGATGCAAGTTGCACTGGTGTGTTTAGTTTTTGAAAACCCACTGGGGGACTTCCCTAGTGGTCCAGTGGCTAAAACTCTGAGGTCCCAATGCAGGGGCCCCAGCTTCCATCTCTGTTCAGGGAACTAGATTTCACCTGAGATCCCACGCTGAAACTAAGACCTGGTGCAGGCAAATAAATAAATTTTTAAAAAAAGAAAAGAAAACACAGTGAAGTAAACGTTTACAATTTGTGCATGTTAATGTGTGGGTACTATTCTCAAATAAAAAGTGGATTTTTTTTTTTAACATTTATGGAGCTCCTGTTTGGATGAATTTCAGCTCCACACCACTGATTAAACTCTCTCTGCTCTGTCCCCACTGCCATCCTCTCGCCCTCTTCTACTCTTGGACCTCATCTAGATGCCCACATTCTCATTCCCTCCAGGACCAGCCTGCTTCTGGTTGCTAAGGTTATATAATTATATCCAAATAAATTAATATTTTTTGTTAGAGGAAGGAATGCTTTAAATTTGTTTTTCACAAAGATGCTGTATAGGCAAGTTCAGTCCTTGCCTGGAAGTCTTATTTCCCGTTTGATGTTTTATCAGTCGGAATTAGGTTCACTTTGAGTGAAGATAAACTCAAATCAACAATGCCTTAAACCAGGGGTCCTTAAACTAGAGCATGCATCAAAATCACATGGAGGATTTGTTAAAACACAGATTACCTATTGTAAATCAACTATATCTCATTTTTTTTTTTACAAAAGTAAAAACAATAAAATGAACAGTGTGAGATTTAAAAAAAAATCATATTTCTGGACCCCATCCCAAGATTCTGATTCAGTAGGTCTTGGATGCGCCTTGAGACTGTAGTTTTAACAAGTTGCCAGGTGATAATGTTGCTATTATCTGGAAACCACACTTTGAAAATGACTGCCATAATTACACAAGCTTTTATTCTCTCATATAAAAAGCCTAGAGGTTGGCAACCCAAGTGGTGTGGCAGTGAGTTGTCAGGGACCCAGGGTACTTTAAACTTTTCTTTCTGGTTGCCTCATGTGTCACTTGCCTCACGGTTCATTATGGCTGCTTGAGCTCCAACCATTAGGTCTTCCTCCAGCAAACAGGAAAGAGGAAGCAGCAGGAAAAAAACAAAAACCAAAAAAACCCTAAAACCCATGTCGTTATGGTGCCTTAAAATGTCTTTAAAGAGACTTCCTGGAAATTATCATTTTAATCAGCACTTCCATTTGCAATTGATTGGCCAGAACTAGGTTGCATATATAAAACTAACTGCAAATGAGGCTGAGACTGTTCTTTCCGGGATGACCAGGTGACAGCTAAGTCAGGAGTCCTCTGACTTATGAAGAAGAGAACTGGGGGTCACCAGGAAAAGTCAAAGAGCACACCCCACCCTTTCTGCCCAGAAACAGGGAGCCAGGGTCAGCAGTTAAGATTAGGTGACCTCAGGTAATGCAAGTAAGCAACTTCCACGTGTCTCGTATCTTTGTGAAATGGGGACTCATTCATGTCTTCATCTGACACACATTTACTGAGGCTTTTCCCTGCCCCGGCACTGGGCTGTGGCCAGGATGGAGAGGAATAAGTCAAAGGCATTGCATGTAAGGTGCCCACGGTCGAGGGTCCAGATGGACAGATACCTCTGTCCTCCTGATGTGGGGTGTGGAGGGCTATGCTGTGAGGATCACAGGGAGGTGCCCTGAGCAACTTATGTATGGGTGTATTCACATTTATATGTGTGATTTTGTGGAAACTGTGCTGCCACTGAAAGTAAGGATGTGAATTCATTCATTCAAGTATTGCTAGACCCCCACTATGTGGCAGACCCTACTCTAGATACACATATGTCTCTGAAGAAAACAGACAAACCTCTGTCCTCATGGAACCAACATTCTAGTAGCATCTTAGTTGGTTCGGCCTACTGTCACAAATCACTGCAACCTTAGTGGCTTAAAAAGCAAAAGGTAGGGACTTCCCTGGTGGTTCAGTGGTTCAGACTCTATGCTTCTCCTGCAGGGGTTACAGGTTTGATCCCTGGTGGGGGAACAAGACTTCACATGCTACACAATGCAGCCAAAAAAAAACATTTTTTAAAAAAAATTACTCATGGTTCTAGAGACTGAAAAGTCCAAGATCAAGGCACTTATAAATTTAGTCTTTGGTGAGGGCCCCCTTCCTAGTTCAAAGAAAGCTATCTTCTCACTGAGTCCTCACATGGCAGAGAGGGGAGGGAGCTCTTTGGAGTTGATTTTATCAGGGCACTGATCCCATTTGTAAGAGCTCCACCCTCCTGACTCATGACCTCATCACCCACCAAAGGCCCCCACCTCCTAATGTGGTCACAAAACTCCCTAAATGATGGGGTTTGGAGAGGTTCCGAGTTGATGACAGCATCCATGTGCCGGGAGGGTGGCACACCCCAACTCCATAGAACAAAATCTCTTGCACTTGGGACCTGCCAGACCTCGCCCTGTGTACCTCTTTATCTGTGTCCTTTATAACGTCCTTTATAATAAATCAGTATGTAGAAGTAAGTGTGTTCCCGAGTTCTTTGAGCTCTTTTACCAAATTATAAAACCTGAGGAGGAGGTGAGGGAATTCCCAATTTACAACCAGATGGCCAGAAGTACAGGAGGCCCAAGACTTGTGATGCTTCTCGAGGGCTATGGGGCGGACAGTCTTGTGGGATGGAGCTCCTAAGTTCTGGGTCTGTGTTAACTTCAGGTAGTTACTGTCAGGATCAAATCGAATTGTTGAACATCCAGTGAGTGTCAGGAGAATCAGAGAATTGGTTGTTGGTACTGAAAACATCCCAGAGGTGGTTAAAACCATAGGGGTAGATAATATCCTCATGGTGGGAACTATACACCCCAGTCTCCCTCCCAGCTTGGGGTGGATGCAACCAAGTTCTGACCACTGGGGTAGAGTTAGAGGGAAGGTGTGCAGCTTTCCCATCAAATTTTTAAAAGGAAAGTGCTTGCCTTCTACTTCCTCTTTTCTCATTTCCATGAGCTGGAATGGGGGTGTGGGGGGATGAATGTTCTTCAACCATGCAGATGGGTGCAACAGTCTTGGCGTAACAAGAAAGGAGGAGTCTGGGCTCCTTGTGGATCAGAGGCATCTACCCTTTGGACTGTCTGCCAGCGTGGACCCTTATGTGAGAGAAAATTAAACTTCGGTGGTATTTAAGCTACTGCTATTTGATCTCTATTAAGGCAGCTATATCTTAATTAATGTGTTCGCTGTTGATTGATTCAATGACCATTTCCTAGTACCAACGATATACCAGCCCATGTGAAACATCGTTAATCACAGATACAAGGTCTGAAAATGCTCGGCGATCAGGAACTGACTGTCCTTCAATTCACACCGTTTTCAAGATGTGAGTTTCTGCACCAGCAGCACAAATTTCCTGTGACTGTTGGCCCCTGAGGAGTTTCAGACTCAGACAGGAGGCTCATTCCTAAGAACAGGAGTGCTTACACGGTCGGGATGTGCACAGGGACCTGGGGGTGGAGCAGGGCTGGAGCCCGGGGCCCCTTACAGTATCTTGTTCCAGGATTCACGACACAGGCCAGCATTTAAAAATTTTTTTAGTTAAAAAAAATGTAAGTGATTTAAATTATTAAAGTAATGTATATACACCTTATAAGAACATTCAAGCTATAGATCAGTCAATTCAGTCACTGAGTCGTGTCCGACTCTTTGTGAGCCCATGGACTGCAGCACAACAGGCTTCCCTGTCCATCACCAACTCCTGGAACTTGCTCACTCATGTCCATTGAGTCGGTGATGCCATCCAACCATCTCATCCTCTGTTGTCCCTTTCTCTTCCTGTCTTCAATCTTTCCCAGCATCAGAATCTTTTCCAGTGAGTCAGTTCTTTGCACCAGGTGGCCAAAATATTGGAGTTTCAGCTTCAGCATCAGTCCTTCCAATGAATATTCAGGACTGATTTCCTTTAGGATGGGCTGGTTGGATCTCCTTGCAGTCCAAGGGACTCTTAAGAGTCTTCTCCAACACCAGAGTTCAAAAGCATCAATCCTTTGGTGCTCAGCTTTCTTTATGGTCCAACTCTCACATCCACACATGACTACTGGAGAAACCATAGCTTTGACTAGACGGACCTTTGTTGGCAAACTACAGATAGAGAGTGGATAAGATAGTGGAGAAGTTCTTGTTTGGAGACAAGCAAGACTGGGGCATCGCGTTTGAAAAACTCAGTTAAAGTTGCCCAATCAGAAAAAGAGACGCAAGCATGCCTGATTCATTTCCTTTGGACTTCAAACATATCACACACATTCAGGTACCCACCTCTCTCTGGATCTTCTGACTCGAGCTCCCCTTGTCTTTCCTGCATAATTACACTGACAGTCCCACAATCCATCACTTAGTATTTCCTGTTTCACTAAATGGGCTGAGAATTTAAAGACACATGTGAAATTCTCCCACACAGAATTGCCTTGATTTGTTAGGATTTTCCCTGACTATTTTACAGTCATCTTTCACACCTCATCTCACATTTCAGTCATTCCTTTTGTTGAGTCTTTCCAAAGCATTCAACTTAGTTTTCTAGGAACTGATTGTTTATGCACTAACATTTCATCGGTGTATGTAGTAATAGATTGTATGGTTATATGGTATCAGTGAAAGTATACCTGGTCTAAACAGCAAGAGAACACAGCCAGCTTACTCTTGGTAAACAGACAACTCAGTACAGAGAGAGTCCTGTGTGTTCACACCAAGGGTCAGCAAACTATAGTCTGTGTACATGTTTTGGTATATCCTGTAGGTCAGGAAAGACTTTAAATTCTTCTTTTAAAAAAAAAATTAAGGTAGAGTTTATTTACAATGATGTGTTAGTTTCAGGAGTCCAGCTTGGATTCTTATGAAAGAGAAAAATAAACCTTGGTGCTATTTAAGCTACAGTTATTTGGTCTGTATAAGGCAGCTCTGTCTTAACTAATGGGCTTCCCTGGTGGTTCAGCAGTAAAGAATCTGCCGGCATTGCAGGAACCGCAGGAGATGTTGGTTTGATATCTGGGTCAGGAAGATCCCCTGGAGGAGGGCATGGCAATCCACTCCAGTATTTTTGCCTGGGAATCCTATTGACAGGGGAGCCTGGCAGGCTACATTCCATAGGTCACAAGGAATCAGACACGAGTGAAGTGACTGAGCACGCATGCATCTTAACTAATTGAATCATTGATTGATTCAATGACCATTTCCTAGATCCCCATGATGTGCCAGTTCCACCGAAACTTCAGGAATCACAGATACAACATCTGAAATGGCCTCCCTAGCTCAGCTCCTTCTGACTCTTCTCATTGTTCATTCCACTCCAGCCCTACAGGCCTCCTCACCATTCCTCAAGCTGTCAACCTGACTTCAACCTCAGGGCCTTTGCACTTGCTCCTTCCCCCACCTGGAACATTCCTCCTAAGGCAGACTCATGATTTGCTTCCTTATATCCTTCAAATGCCATCTTATGGTGAGGTCTTCCCTGACCATCCAACATAAAACAAGACCCCTGCACCCAGCACTCTATCCTTCTTATCTGGATTTTTTTCCTATAGCACTTATTTTCTCTCTCTCTCTCTCTCGTTTAAAATTTATTTTAATTGGAGGCTAATTACTTTATAGCACTTATTGAAATCAGACCATACTATTAATACATGATTTCTTGTTTATTCATTTCCTGGGCTAACTTTTAAAAAAATGCACAACATGAGGTTTGCAAGTTACCTTATATTGGGGCAAAATGGAGACAATAGCCTGGGAGGCAACATTTCAGGTAGCTCTTAGAAACTGCTCCAAAGAGGTAGGAGGGGAAGGTCAGTAAGTGTGTGATTTTGGTAAAAGGGGAGTACATACGAACAAGCACATATTTTTCTGCAGAAGGTTTCTCTTAGTCACAAGACACAGTTGTCACCATGAAGGACTTTTCGTGCTTTTCTAGATATGAGGAGATATGAGCATTGGGCTCATAAACTCGGCTCCTGAAAATATCTAACTATCTGAAGATCTGTTCCGCCAGATTTTCTCAGAGCACAGAGTGCCTCATTTCTGCTCCACCCTGATTTCCTTTCTGGGGGGTGTTGAAGGTCAGGAGCTGCAGCAGAACATGATTTAAATCCTTGTAGAGGTAAATGTCAAGTGCGGATTCCAAGTGCCATATAGGTGATAGCTGCCACTAGAATGTAAACTCCAAGAAGGTATGGATTTGCCTGTTTGTTCCCTGCTCAGTCCTGGGTGCTTAGAAGAGTGTCTGGCACAGAGTAGGGGCCCAATAAGTGCTCACTGAGTGAGGATTGATCACTCTTGCTGCATGGCCATTTGCTGTGTTTAGATCCTTGGGCACGAGGCCCTGCCTTTAGGGTGGAAGGTAGTGGACGAGTGCTGCTCAGTGGATGGGATATCAGAGACGGGGGGAGATAGGGGAGGGTGGGCAGGTGGTGGGATATACAAAATTAAGACTTAGGGCAGGGATGGCATGGACTACCCTCTCCTGATGAGTAGCCCTTGAGTCCACTGGGCAAGAGCAATGGTCAACTGGGGTCTAAGATCATGGCCTCCTTGACCCCTAAGGTGGCCTTGCTAGGTGTTCTGAAAATGGGGATCAAGGGAACCCTAGTGATTCTGTCCCTACTTCCCTTTGAGGACAAGTTGGAGGCAGAAGCCAGATACAAACCAATAATAACAACCATTTGGAAGTTTCTCCACTCACAGATGTCAGTCCCCCATCCTCCAGACGTATCTCATAGTGACTGAATCATGGGTCAATGATGGCATTGAGAGTGTGTTGGGGGTAGCTGAGCCCATTGATCAAGGGCTCTCTCCACTAATCAGCAAGTTAATACTCTTCAATGAGGCAGTGGTGATTAATGAATCAATAGGTTAATCCTGTAATTGTGGAGTGGCAGTCAGGCTCTTTCCCTCTCTTTTAGTGGTATGGGCAGGTGGGTCGGGTGGGGCTGTAGACCCCATACTTACTTAGCTTCCCTAATTCTGATCCCATACCTGACTCCTAAGCCCCATGGTTATACAAGATAGTAAGCCTTTCTGTCCATCATGATTGAGTGGGCCTCTCCCTGGGGTCAGCCTCAGCCCTTTTCTCTGCTTTGTATCCTGGGTGACCTTGGCTGTTGCTTCCTTACCTCTCAGAGCATTAGTTTCCTCATCTGTAAAATGGGGAGAAACGCAGCTCATTGTGTTGTTGTCCCTGAAATCATGTACTGCCCAGGACACAGGAGGTGCTCAACAAACAGGAGTCCTTCCCTAGGTGGGGATCTTTGACCCTGAGCCCAGTGGAGATTGTAATGGGCTAGGGATGGTGGCATGTTGTTGGGCATTCCTGGCATCTCTCAGTCCTGTAAGACACCGGTGCTCAAGTGACCCCTGGGTGGAAATGGGGGCACATTGCCTTGCAGGGGGTCTGTATGCCAGGCTTGCTGGACCTGAATGTGTATGTGTCAGGCTGGGTGTACAGGTGGCTGACTCAGCTGTTTCTGGGGAGGGGACTGACCTTTGCCTCCTCCCACCCCTCTCCCAACTCTTGAACAGAGGGAGACATAGTGGAGTGTCCAGAGGGGTCCCTCCTCCAAGACTTCACAGACAGCAGGTCAAGAGTCAAGGTTATACCTCCCATCCTGCCTCCAGTAGAGAGATTTGCCCCCCAGAGGTCTTGTCACTCCTCAGTTCTCCTCCAACATATGAAGCAGGGGCTGAGAAGACTGGCTTTTTGCAGGTGTGACTACAGGTCCCACAGACTGGAAAAAATATTCTGGCCTCCTGCCTGCATCTCCTCTCCCCCACCATGGACAGGCTAGAAAAGACAGAATGTCAACCCTGGTCCTAGGGGTCTTCCCAGGAATCTAGACCGAATGGTTCACTTCCTTAGGAGGCTACACCTGCTGTGGCGGGGGGCCGGGGCGGGGGCGCGGGCTGTAGGGTGAAGATGGGGTTCTGACTAGGCATCCTCTCCAGAGGTACCCTGAGTACAAGTGTGGGGCTCCCTCTTTGGCTACTTGGAGGTGGAGATATCATGTACTGTCTGAGTGTAATCTCAGCAATCTGCTGTGGGGTTGGGGGAGGAAGGAGGAAGAGCCTCCTCCCTTCAACTCCCTTCCTCTTTCAGACGAGGATATAAGCCCCACAAGGAAAGCACTGAGCTGAGGAGGCCACAGCCCCACCTGCAGAAGTCCAGCCCTTAGGACTCCTCTGGCCTTCCATCCCCTGACCACTCTGCCTCTGGAGCTGTTGCTGTGAGTGGCCTGGGACCCAGCAATGGTCTGGTCGGGGGATCCCGGGCTATCATGTGGGTAAACTGAGGCTAGCAAGGTGGAAACGGACTGAGTGTTGAGAAGCTGATTTGGAAGGGGGTCAGCAGAAGTGGGAAGGAGAAAAGCCGGGGAGTCCCCAGTGCCAGCATAGCCTTGTTCCTCCATCTGCCCTTCTGGTGGAGGCAGGCAGGGCTTATGCCCTTTTAACAGATGAGGAAACTGAGGCCAGAGATCGTGCAGTGCCTGAGAACACACAGCCAGCAGGTGGCTGAGCCTTGGTAGGGAACGAGCCACAGACAGGTGGCTGAAGCTTGGACCACATGGCAGCCTCAGACTTCTGCCTCAGGAGTAGTTGCTCTAGCTGACTCTAGTGCCCCTCTCCAGATGATGTTGGGGCGCAGATCGTGGCCCGCCATGGCCACAGTGCTGCTGGCCCTGCTTGTCTGCCTGGTGGAGCTGGTCGACGCCGACTCCAATCCCCAGCCTGAAAAGGGTGCAAAAGCCTCCGGGGCTAAGCACAGTCACCACTCCTCGCTGCGCCACATTCTCAAGCTGGCCAATCGGTAGCGGTGAGCGCGTGCGCGGGGTGGGCGGGGCAGGTTCTATGACAGGGGCGTGATCAATCATGACCCCGCCCATCTCTGGCCCCGCCCCACAGACTCGCGCATCCTGATATCAAAGCTCTCCTCTCCAAATGGCTCTACAAAGATCCCGAGGGTCAGCACGTAGAGGTAAAAGTGACCCACCACATGGCTGTCCCCTGGAGCGTGGCCTGATCCTCCTTCCACCCTAGCCCCGCCACATACTACTTTTCCCCAGGCTCATCTACCCAAATCCGACACCGACCTTGGTTCCTCTCCTTTCCCTCCTGCAGGGCAAAGGAGCCTAACTATGGTGAAGACCACCACGGCCTCCAGAGAGAGGTGTGCTAAGACACCGACCCCATTTCCGTGTTTGCTCTTGACCCCGGAACCTGGATTCCTCTCCAGGCTTGCTGTGTCTGAGGAGTGTTCGGGGTGGGGTCCTCATTCCCTTTCTCGGTGTGCCTTCCCTTGGGCTGGAGGGCTGTGAATGGTCCTTCCTTGTTCCCTAAATAAAGTGCAAATTTCTTTGAAATGGAAAGTGTGCTTACCTATTTCCTTTACCTAATCCTTGGTGGAGGTGGCATCCAGGTGGGAGTTGTAGGGTGGAGGGGAGGATAGAGCTGAGAGGATAGAAGATGACTCCTAAGACAAAAGGAACCAGAGGTCAGGGCTGGGGCAGAGTTCAGGCTGGGGCTCTCTCTGCTCTGAGCTAAGAGAAAATGCTACCGCCCTGCAAGGGGAGTGGATGGCACCCAGACAAGTGTCCTCTGGCACTCTAGTCAGGTGGGATGGGGGCAGGTTGAAAATTCTTCCAAAGGGTTAGGGAGGAGCAGGAAGAATTGCTGCTGGAGGGTGAAGGGTGTGGACAGGAGCAGGCTGGGCAGCCCAGGGGAGTAGCTGGGGGCAGAGCTGCACCATCCCCCAAAGAGGGAAGTGTCTGGAGAATGGGCTTGGCACCAACACCCCGGGTTACCCCGAGGAGATGTATCACTAACCCCGGGGGCTGTAGTGGCTGGGAGTGGAGATGGGACCCCAGCTGGGGCTGTGGAGGGAGACTCATTTGTGGGTTGAGATGGGTGTGTGTGCTGGGGGAAGGGGTCACTTCCAACACCCCCATTGCCTGGACAGGAGCAGTGGGAGTGTGGAGGCTGCCCTTTCTCTCAGCTGCCGCCCTCCCCTTTCTGAATTCACACTCAGGAGATAAGTCACCAAGCATGATGTCCTGGGGACAAGGTCATGAGAGGGATTCCCTCCTGAGGTGGCTCTGGGAGAGGAGCTTCAAGCTGGCTCTGCCATCGCTGGAGGAGAGGCCCCTGCTCAGTCACCACCTGCCCTGGGGTCCCTGGGGCCCTGCCACCTTCCCTTCCCTGCACTGCCCTCTAGTCTCCCAGAAGGTAGGGTGGAACGGGGAGACGGAAGCAGGTCGAGAGCCTGGTCAGGTCACAGGCCGTGTAGACTCCAATGCTCTAAGCCTTTGGCCTTACTTATGTGCTAGACACTAGCTATTTGTTTTACATACGTTATATTGCTAGGGTGTTGATCTGATTTTAATAACTGAGACAGAATTAAGAATGACTTAAACAAGAAAGTATTTTATTTCTCTTATGTAAAATGCAAGTAGTATCCAGGGAGTTGGCAGCTCTTCTCCATTGGGAATGTCCAACAGCCCAGTTTCCTATTCTGTGGCTTCCTTTCGCCCTCATCTCTATGAATAAAGATGGCTCACCTGGCCCACAATCCCTGTGTCTGTATTTTAGGCACCACGGAGGGAGGAAAGGAGAAAGGGTAGGTGTGCTGGTTCCTATGCTGTGTAACAAGTGCACCTAAAACTTAGTGACTTAACCATTGTATTTCACTCATGATTTTGTGGGTCAGGATTGAGAAGGACCTGACTAGGCCATTGTGACTCGGAGTGCCTCATGCAGTAACTGTCAGAAGCTGACTGGGTCTGATCTCCAGGAAGGCTCACTCACATGTCTGGTGGGTTCTGCTGGGAGTTGGCTGGGAGCTCAGGCTGACACCTACATGTGTCCTCTCCAGCCTGGTGTCCTGGGTGGTTGGACTTAGAGAACAGTGGCTCCTAGAGCTAGTGGTCCAAGAGAACCAGCAGGTTGACTGCCTTGCTGTGTTAGTTTGCTGGGGCTGCCATTACAAAGTCCCACAAACTGGGTGGTTTCACCACAGTTCTGGAGGCTGGAAGTCTGAAATCAAGGTGTTGGCAGGCTTTGTTCCTTTGGAGGTCTGTGAGGGAAAGATGTGTGCCAGGCTTCTCCCGGTGGCTTCTAGATGGGGGTCTTTACCCTATACCTCTTCACATCATCTTCCCTGTATGCCTGTCTGCTTCTGTGTCCAAATGTCTCTTTTTGGAATGACAATAGTCATGTTGGATTAGGAGCTCACGGTACTGCAGTATAACCTCACCTTAATGAATGACATCTGCAGTGACGTTATTTCCAAGTATTGTCACTTTCCTGAAGTACTGTGGGTTAGGATTCCAACACATGAATTGGAAAGCGAGGAGAGCAGAACACACTTTAATTCATAATAATTACCTTTTGTGACCTGGCCTCAGAAGTCACATAGCATCTTTTTTTTTCTTTAATTATTTAATTTATTTATTTGGCTGGGCTGGGTCTTAGTTGCGGCAAGCAGGATTTTTGATGTTCATTGCAGCGTGCTGGGGGCTTCCCAGATGGTGCAGTTGTTAAGAATCCAACTGCCAATGCAAGAGCTATAGGAGATGTGATTTCTATCCTAGGGTTGGGAAGTCCCCTAGAGAAGGAAATGGCCACCTACTCCAGTATTCTTGCCAGGATAATTCCTTTTTTTTTATTGGTTTTTTTTTAAAATTTATTTTTATTAGTTGGAGGCCAATTACTTTACAATATTGTAGTGGGTTTTGTCATACATTGACATGAATCAGCCATGGATTTACATGTATTCCCCGTCCCGATCCCCCCTCCCACCTCCCTCTCTACCCAATCCCTCTGAGTCTTCTCAGTGCACCAGGCCCGAGCACTTGTCTCATGCATCCAAACTGGGCTGGTGATCTGTTTCACTATAGATAATATACAGGTTTCGATGCTGTTCTATCGAAACATCCCACCCTCGCCTTCTCCCACAGAGTCCAAAATCTGTTCTGTACATCTGTGTCTCTTTTTCTGTTTTGCATACAGGGTTATCATTACCATCTTTCTAAATTCCATATATATGTGTTAGTATGCTGTAATGTTCTTTATCTTTCTGGCTTACTTCACTCTGTATAAGGGGCTCCAGTTTCATCCATCTCATTAGAACTGATTCAAATGAATTCTTTTTAATGGGTGAGTAATATTCCATGGTGTATATGTACCACAGCTTCCTTATCCATTCGTCTGCTGATGGGCATCTAGGTTGCTTCCATGTCCTGGCTATTATAAACAGTGCTGTGATGAACATTGGGGTGCACGTGTCTTTTCAGATCTGGTTTCCTCAGTGTGTATGCCCAGAAGTGGGATTGCTGGGTCATATGGCAGTTCTATTTCCAGTTTTTTAAGAAATCTCCACACTGTTCTCCATAGTGGCTGTACTAGTCTGCATTCCCACCAACAGTGTAAGAGGGTTCCCTTTTCTCCACACCCTCTCCAGCATTATTGCTTGTAGACTTTTGGATAGCAGCCATCCTGACTGGCGTGTAATGGTACCTCATTGTGGTTTTGATTTGCATTTCTCTAATAATGAGTGGATGTTCGAAGCATCTTTTCATGTGTTTGTTAGCCCATCTGTATGTGCTATCTTTGGAGAAATGTTTGTTTAGTTCTTTGGCCATTTTTTTGATTGGGTGCATTTCTTTTTCCTGGAATTGAGCTCAGAGTTGGCTTGTATAATTTTTTTGAAGATTAGTTCCTTTGTCGTGGTTGCTTCATTTGCTTATTATATTTCTCCCTTGAAAAAAAAGGGGCTGTCCTTTTCACGCTTGGCTTATAGTTTCTTTGTTGTGGGCCAAAAAGCTTTTTAGCTTTATTGGTCCCGTACTCATTTGTGTATTTTTGCTTTTATTTCCAATATTCTGGAAGGTGGGTCATAGAGGATCCTGCTGTGATTTATGTTGGAGAGTGTTTTGCCTATGTTCTCCTCTAGGAGTTTTATAGTTTCTGGTCTTACATTTAGACCTTTAATCCATTTTGAGTTTATTTTTGTGTATGGTGTTAGAAAGTGTTCTAGTTTCATTCTTTTACAAGTGGTTGACCAGTTTTCCCAGCACCACTTGTTAAAGAGGTTGTCTTTTTTCCATTGTATATCCTTGCCTCCTTTGTCCAAGATAAGGTGTCCATGGGTTCGTGGATTTATCTCTGGGCTTTCTATTCTGTTCCATTGATCTATATTTCTGTCTTTGTGCCAGTACCATACTGTCTTGATGACTGTGGCTTTGTAGTAGAGTCTGAAGTCAGGCAGGTTGATTCCTCCAGTTCCATTCTTCTTTCTCAAGATTACTTTGGCTATTCGAGGTTTTTTGTATTTCCATACAAATTGAGAAATTATTTGTTCTAGTTCTGTGAAAAATACCGTTGGTAGCTTGATAGGGATTGCATTGAGTCTATAGATTGCTTTGGGTAGAATAGCCATTTTGACAATATTGATTCTTCCAATCCATGAGCATGGTATGTTTCTCCATCTGTTTGTGTCCTCTTTGATTTCTTTCATCAGTGTTTATAGTTTTCTATGTATAGGTCTTTTGTTTCTTTAGGTAGATATACTCCTAAGTATTTTATTCTTTTTGTTGCAATGGTGAATGGTATTGTTTCCTTAATTTCTCTTTCTGTTTTTTCATTGTTAGTATAGGAATGCAAGGGATTCCTGTGTGTTAATTTTATATCCTGCAACTTTACTATATTCATTGATTAGTTCTAGTAATTTTCTCGTAGAGTCTTTAGGGTTTTCTATGTAGAGGATCATGTCATCTGCAAACAGTGAGAGTTTCACTTCTTCTTTTCCTATCTGGGTTCCTTTTACTTCTTTTTCTACTCTGATTGCTGTGGCCAAAACTTCCAACACTATGTTGAATAGTAGTGGTGAGAGTGGGCACCCTTGTCTTGTTCCTGATTTCAGGGGAAATGCTTTCAATTTTTCACCATTGAGGGTGATGCTTGCTGTGGGTTTGTCATATATAGCTTTTATTATGTTGAGGTATGTTCCTTCTATTCCTGCTTTTTGGAGAGTTTTAATCATAAATGAGTGTTGAATTTTGTCAAAGGCTTTCTCTGCATCTATTGAGATAATCATATGGTTTTTATCTTTCAATTTGTTAATGTGGTGTATTACACTGATTGATTTGCAGATATTAAAGAATCCTTGCATTCCTGGGATAAAGCCCACTTGGTCATGGTGTATGATTTTTTTAATACGTTGTTGGATTCTGTTTGCTAGAATTTTGTTAAGGATTTTTGCATCTATGTTCATCAGTGATATTGGCCTGTAGTTTTCTTTTTTTGTTTGCCAGGATAATCCATGGGCAGAGAAGACTGGTGGGCTACAGTTCATAAGGTTGCAAACTGAGCATGCATCCAGCAGGCAGAATTTTTTTTCTAGTTGTGGCATGTGGGATCTTTAGTTGGAATGTTTTAGTTGGGGCATGTGTGTTCTTTAGTTGGGGCATGCAAAGACTTAGTTGTAGCATGTGGAATCTAGTTCCCTGACCAGAAATTCAACTGCAATCCCTTGCATTGAGAGTGCTGAGTCTTAGCCACTGGACCACAAGCCAGTGGTCTTCTGTATATTTCAGAATTTATACAAGTACTTAATTTTCTTAAATCCAACTAGGTAGAGCTCACTGACAAATTAACCTCAGCAATGTTCTGCAAAGACACCTACTGAGACATACATATATCCAGGCAGACACAAGGTGAGATCTCACAGATCCATTTTCTAAAGTTAGTCATGAAGCAGCTATCACAATATGACTCACTAGTTGTAAATAATAATTGGAAGAAGTTAAATTTAAAATAATTTTTTCTCTCCTCTTTTCAAATTTTTTTCTCAGTCTCAGAAATCAGAGATTATCTAGACAAGATACTTTATCCTGAGAGCTCTGGTCTCAAGGTACAGGGAGAGAAAATCAGGGTCTTCTAGTAGGACTTACTCCCTCAGGGTCAGAATTCTAGAGAGAGATATTTCCCCCCTTCAATCTGGCTTTCTCTGCTGCTTGAGAATTAAGCAGGGGTAGGTGAAAGTTCAGCTAGCATTATGTAATTAATTGGCATCATTGAAGGTTCATAATTTTCATAGATAAACTCTTTACTTTCTTTTTAATGGTTTTGTAAAGTTGGTCAGCCTGTGTAATAAGAGTGTGTGTAACTCAGACCAACCTAAATTGTGCCTTTTGCCTAGAGTAGCCATATCCTCATCTAAGTCATCTAAAAATGTGAAGTCAAGCAAAGGCTCATTATGGTGGTTAGAGAATGATTCAGGTGTCAAACCAGAATGCTACTTAAAGGTTTTTTCAAATCGTTCATAATAGTCCAAAATGGATTCATATGATCTTTGCTTGAACTGCTGAATCTCTGTCCAGTCTACTATTTCAGGGAAAAGCTCTCGGATAAGTTTGAGCAATTTCTGGCTAATTCCTTGCATTCAGTGCGAGTTTGTGGTTCAAAATCCATTAAGGGATGTTTCCATCCTGTTTTCTTGCTTTATTCCCTTGCTTTCTGATGGCTTCTCTGATGGCTCAGCGGGTAAAGAATCTGCTTGCAGTATAGGAGACACAGGAGATATGGGTTCGACCCCTGGGTTGGGAAGCTCCCTTGGAGGAGGCAATGGCAACCCACTCCAGTATTCTTGCCTGGAAAATCCCATGGACAGAGGAACCAAAGGCAGTCCATGGGGTTGAAAAGAGTCAGACATGACTGAGCGACTAACACTTTGCTTTCAGAGAATAACAGATGTATTAACTGATACAGATCTGAAAACCTAGGCTCGCAGATCAGAATGGTTAACTGAATTCCTTATCATATATATATATATATATATATATATATATATGTTCTAAGTTCTGCTTGGTCCAGAGTGTGTCCATAAGCACTGAGGATGGTTTATCTCTTGTTATAATAGGTTTCTTCTTAAAGGGAGCTACAATCACTTCTGATTTTTTTTTTTAATCCTCCTTTACTAGAAAAAGGAACAGCAAGAGGCGAAAGAGTTGGAAGAGAAAAATAGACAGTGTCTGGGACAGACAATTCAGATAGAAGAGCATATGTGGGAGGAGCAGAGGGAGAGGCAGAGTCAGAGTGCTAGCAACCTTTTCAAGTTCTGATATAGTTTCAAGCAATTAACTGTTGATTTCCTGCAAAGAGGTTACTCTATCATTTCTCCTTTAGAATCTTCTAGGTACCAATCAAAGTAAGCATTTCATTCCGTCTGATCCTAGGCTTTTTCTAACTGTGTGCACAAAAAATAGCGATTTTGGAATATCTGAAAACTCCAATTTGGCCATTTTAGGTTGAGATCTCCTTTAGTATAATTTCCCAATTAATTACATACTTGTAACTGTGAGTTTTGTACATAGATAATTCTGGCTGGGGTGTTAGTTAGAGACTGGCTTTCTGATGCCGCTTGTTTCTGTGTTTGAGAGGCTCTGTTTCCCATTTTTAAAATTGAATTTATTTGTCAGGGACAAAATTTGCTAGTGAAATTGTGTGATGGGCCAGTGTGCTGCTTGTGAGCATAACTCCTGCATGTGTCACCCTAGCGTTGATTCAGTCCTCTTGCATGCCTTCGTTTCTCCCTTTGGTGGTCCAAAACCAACATGGGTGCTCAGATCACTGAATGTCCAATTCTTATTTGTGACCCCCAATGAGCAAATATTTTAATTAATGAATGGGGTTTCCCTATGGAACTACTGCATGGTATGAGGGCTCTGCCTCCACCACTCCCGTAAATTTCTCAGTCTCTTGAGAAAACCATAATCAGCTGGAAGGAGTCTTATCCCTTTTCTTTGGAGCTTTCATGTAGTATCTTCACTTTTATTCCAACAAATTCTATGAAGGCAGTCGAATGGAGGAAGTGCATCAGATCAGGCTCTTACCTCACCACTCAGCACAGACCATTCAGTTTCTTACAACTGAGCAATCCCTGGCATCCCACCCACCCCACCTCACCAGTATCCCTCACTGGAGTGGGACAGGTACCTGTTGCTCAGTCATGTCTGATTCTTTGCGACCCCATGGACTGTATAGTCCATGGAATTCTCTAGGCCAGAATACTGGAGTGAGTAGTCTTTCCCTTCTCTAAGGAAAGGCTGGGATCAAACCCAGGTCTCCCGAATTGCAGGCAGATTCTTTACCGTCTGAGCCAGAAGGGAAGCCCAGGAATACTGGAGTGGGTAGCCTATCCCTTCTCCAGCGAATCTTCCTGACCTGGAAATTGAACCAGGGTCTCCTGCATTGCAGGAGGATTCTTTACCAACTGAGTTATCAGGGAAGTTAGGTACCTGCTATGCACTGCTTAATAAAACTCAGGATCATCAACCAATATGGCAGATCTGAGAACCAGGAGAGACTTACCCAAACTAGTCTGAACTCTCCAAGGAGGCAGATGGGCACAAGGGACCTCCGCTGGTTTGAGGGCTCTGGATCCTCACTGAGTTCAGGCAAAGGACAGAAATCCACTCTGGGGCCCTTCCTCATGGTTCCCATAACAACTGACTTATTGAAAAATGTAAATGTGAGTTTCATGAGTTAAGTTTTATTTGAGGCAGCATTTCAGATAGCTCTGAAAAACTGCTCCAAAGAAGTGCATGTGTGTGTGTGTATGTGTGTGTGTGTGTGTGTCTGTGTGTCTGTGTGAGAGAGAGAGAGAGAGAAGGTCCGTACACATGCGAAATTGGTCAAGGGGGAGTACAGACAATCAAGCATGTATTTTTTGACAGAAAGTCTCTGATAGTCACAAAGGGCAGATGTTACCACAAAGGACTTTAATGCCTTTCTAGATATGAGGAATTGGTCTCATAAAATCTGCTCCTGAAAATATCTATCTGAAGAACTGTTCTGTCAGTTTTTCCCTGAGGACAGAGTGCCTCACTTCTGCTCTCCACCCTGAGCTCCTTTCAGGGGGTATTGAAGATCAGCAGCGGGAGCAGCACATGATAATCCTTGTAGAGGTAGATAGCAAGTGCCAATTTGTAACTGACATCTGCCACTAGAATGTAAACTCCACGAGGGTATGGATTTTGCCTGTTTGTTCACTGCTTGGTCCCTGGTGCTTAGGAGAGTGTCTGGTTCATAGTAAGGACCTAAGAAGTGCTCGTTGAGTAAGGACCAATCACTCTTGCTACATGGCCATGTGCTGTGTGTAGACCCTTGGACATGAGGCCCCCCCCCGAGGGTGGAAGGTAATGGACTAGTGCCGCTCAGTGGATGGGATATCAGAGAGAGGCCTTGTGTGTGGGAGGTGGGGAGGGTGGGCAGGTGGTGGGATATATGATATTAAGACTCTAGGGATGAATGGCATGGGCTACCCTCTCCTGATGAGTAGCCCTTGAGCCCATTGGGCAAGAGCAATGGTCAACAGGGGTCCAAGCCCATAAGCCTCCTTGACCCCTAGGGTGGTCTTGTTAGGTGTTCCGAGAATGGGGATCAAGGGAACCTCAGTGTTTCAGTCCCCACTTCCCTTTGAGGACAAGTTGGAGGAAGGTGCTGGTCCCAAGTCTACCATAACAGCTATTTGGAAGTTTCTCCTCTCTCAGATGTCAGTTCCCCACCATCCGGACATGTCTCATAGTGACTGAATCAAGTGTCAATGATGGTGGGTGTGTGAGTTGGGGGATAGCTGAGCCCACTGATCGATGGCTGAGATATCCTCTCCACTAGTCAACAAGTTAATGGACTCTTCAATGAGGCAGTAGTGATTAATGAATCAATCGGCTGGCCCTGTAATTGTGCAGTGGGAGTCTGGCTTCTGGCCCACCCTGAGGGACTTCTTCTAGACCCATTTGCTTTCACTCTAATAGTAGAAGGGAAAGTGATTTATTGAGAAGTTGAACCTGAATCTGGGCCTTTGCCCATGCCTTCTTAACTTCTGCCATCTACCCTCAGACTCCACCCTCCACACGATATCAGGGGGTTCCAGGGATGCCACAAAAACATGAGCATCTCAAAGCTCATGTCATCACTCTCTGCCTTGGTCCGAATGCTAGAAGCTCCCTGTCACCACCCTAGCTGGTGCTGTGGTATTAGCAGAGCACACAGCCCCTGGCTCAGATGCCCCTGACCCCTTTAGCCTGCAGGCTCCTTGTCTAGACCTTGACCCCGGGACTGTAGCTGTCCTCACCAGCTCTGTGGCCACCCTCTCCATCGCTACGGTGAGCACCTGTCTTTGTCTTCCCAAGGCCTCTGGAAGAGTGGAGTTCTTTTATTTCTGCTGTTTGCTCTCCAAACTGGACACAGACTTGTTCCCATGTTTTTGTCTGTCCCTGTGTTGTGGGAACTACTCCAGTTGGGGCTGCACAAGGGTGACGGAGTATCTCTGCCCTCAGATGGGGGCTCCCCAGTGAAGCTGCTGCTCCTCTCACCATAGACAGGGAATCCCCAAGAATGTGACCTGGGATTTCTGGAGAACAAGGTTGGGCCTCACCCTTTAGACATGACCTCCTAAGAAAAAAGATTTTCCTCCCCGCACTGAGGCTGGGGTTCATGTCCCCTCACCCTTAGGGCAGCTTCCACATCCATGCCCAGTGTGCCCACCTGGCCTTTCTTGGGATGTGTGGGGCCCAGAGGGCCGAACTAGCTGATAAGCAGCCATTTCCAGAGAGTACAGGCGACTGAACCCATAAAAAGGTGATTGAGAGAGCTGTGGGCTCCACTTCCAGAGAGAGCTCTAAAATAACACCCATGGCCATCTGTCTTGAGGGTGGAAGGGCTGGCCCAGAACTAGGGGACTGAACAAGAGGGTCCCTCCTGCTCTCATGGGCTGAGGGGAAGTCTGGAGCTGAGGCTCCAGCCAGGGCAGAGGAAGGGAGCTGGAAATGTTCACTGGAGACTTCCTTGTAGCGCTCTTTTTTCCTGCTAGAGGCATGTGGGTCTGATGGGGTTGGTAGACCCCATACTTACTTAGCTTCCCTTCCCCTCCTTGCATGCCTGACTCCTAAGCCTCACGGTTGCCTGAGATAGTAAGCCTTTCTGTCCATCATGATTGAGTGGGCCTCTCCCTGGGGTCAGCCTCAGCCCTTTTCTCTGCTTTGTATCCTGGGTGACCTTGGCTGTTGCTTCCTTACCTCTCAGAGCATTAGTTTCCTCATCTGTAAAATGGGGAGAAACGCAGCTCATTGTGTTGTTGTCCCTGAAATCATGTACTGCCCAGGACACAGGAGGTGCTCAACAAACAGGAGTCCTTCCCTAGGTGGGGATCTTTGACCCTGAGCCCAGTGGAGATTGTAATGGGCTAGGGATGGTGGCATGTTGTTGGGCATTCCTGGCATCTCTCAGTCCTGTAAGACACCGGTGCTCAAGTGACCCCTGGGTGGAAATGGGGGCACATTGCCTTGCAGGGGGTCTGTATGCCAGGCTTGCTGGACCTGAATGTGTATGTGTCAGGCTGGGTATACAGGTGGTTGACTCAGCTGTTTCTGGGGAGGGGACTGACTTTTGCCTCCTCCCACTCCTCTCCCAACTCTTGAACAGAGGGAGACATAGTGGAGTGTCCAGAGGGGTCCCTCCTCCAAGACTTCACAGACAGCAGGTCAACAGCCAAGTTTATAGCTCCCATCCTACCTCCAGTAGCAAGAGGTTTTCCCCACAGGTCCTGCCAACATATTACGGAGAAGAGGCTGAAAAGTCTGGTTTTTGGAAGGAGTGGTCATAGGTCCCACAGGCTGGAAAATATGGATTTGGACTCCTGCCTGCACCTCCCTCCCTGACCATGGACTGGCTAGGAAAGAAGGAATGTCAACCCTGGTCCTAGGGGTCTTCCCAGGAATCTAGACCGAATGGTTCACTTCCTTAGGAGGCTACACCTGCTGTGGGGAGGAGGTGCTGTAGGGTGAAGATGGGGTTCTGACTAGGCATCCTCTCCAGAGGTACCCTGAATCCAAGTGTGGGGGCTCCGCCTTGGCTCCTTGGAGGTGGAGATATCACTTACTGTCTGAATGTAAGCTCAGCGATCTGCCCCTGGGTGGAGTGAGAAAAGAGAACCCTCCCTCTCCAGTTCCCCTCCCCTTTCAGACGCGGATATAAGCCCCACAAGGAAAGCACTGAGCTGAGGAGGCCACAGCCCCACCTGCAGAAGTCCAGCCCTTAGGACTCCTCTGGCCTTCCATCTCCTGACCACTCTGCCTCTGGAGCTGTCGCTGTGAGTGACCTGGGACCCAGCAATGGTCTGGTCGGGGGATCCCAGGCTATTTTGTGGGGAAACTGAGGCTAGCAAGGTGGAAACGGACTGAGTGTTGAGAAGCTGATTTGGAAGGGGGTCAGCAGAAGTGGGAAGGAGAAAAGCTGGGGAGTCCCCGCTGCCAGCATTGCCGTGTTCCTCCATCTGCCCTTCTGGTGGAGGCAGGCAGGGCTTATGCCCTTTTAACAGATGAGGAAACTGAGGCCAGAGATGGTGCAATGCCTGAGAACACACAGCCAGCAGGTGGCTGAGCCTTGGTCGGGAACCAACCACAGACAGGTGGCTGAAGCTAGGACCAGATGGCAACCTTAGCTTCCTGCTTCGGAGTAGATGCTCGGACTGACTCTAGTGCCCCTCTCCAGATGATGTCGGGGCGCAGATCGTGGCCCGCCATGGCCACAGTGCTACTGACCCTGCTCGTTTGCCTGGGGGAACTGGTCGACGCCTACCCCGCCAAACCCCAGGCTCCCGGAGAACACGCCTCGCCAGATGAGCTGAACCGCTACTACACCTCGCTGCGCCACTACCTCAACCTGGTCACTCGGCAACGGTGAGAGCGTGCGCGGGGTGGGCGGGGCCGGGCTGCCGCCAGGGGCGTGGCCAGGCACGACCCCACCCATCTCTGGCTCCGCCCCGCAGGTTTGGGAAACGCGATTTCTCAGAAGCTCTTCTCTCCTTACTGCTCTTTCCAGATGGCGAGGACCGGCCGGTCAAGTCGCGGTAAAAGCGCGTCCCTTGGGGGGTGGCCTGGTCCTGCTGCCAGCCTATCCCCGCCGCCTAGTACTTTCCCCCAATCTCGCCTACCCAGATCCGACGCCGAACTTGGCTCCGTATGACTTTCCTTTCCCTCCTACAGGCCAGAAGGAGCCTACCTGTGGTGAAGACCCCCACGGCCTCCAGAGAGAGATGTGCTAAGGCACCGACCCCATTTCCATGTTTGCTCCTGACCCCGGAGCCTGGATTCCTCTCAGGGCTTGCTGTGTCTGAGGAGTGTTCGGGGTGGGGTCCTTATTTCCATTTTCTCCGTTTTCCCGCCCCTGGGCTGGAGGGCCGGATGTGGTCCTTCCTTGATCTCTAAATAAAGTGCAAATTTCACTGAACTGGAAATTGTGCGTTTCTACATCTTGTCTCTTGTCCTTCGTGGAGGTGGCATCCAGGTGGGAGTGGAGGATGGAGGGGAGAGAGCTGAGAGGATAGAAGATGACGCCTGAGACCAAAGGAGCCCAAGGCCAGGGCTGGGGTGGAGTGAGGGCCCCTCTCTGCTCTGAACTAAGAGAAAACGCTACCCCCCAGAGTGAGGAGTGGATGACACCCAGACAAGGGTCCTCTGGCGCTCTAGCCGGGTGGGGTGGGGGCAGGTTGAAAGTTCTTCCAAAGGGTTAGGGAGGAGCAGGAAGAATTGCTGCTGGAGGGTGAAGGGTGTGGACAGGAGCAGGCTGGGCAGCCCAGGGGAGTAGCTGGGGGCAGAGCTGCACCATCCCCCAAAGAGGGAAGTGTCTGGAGAATGGGCTTGGCACCAACACCCCGGGTTACCCGGAGGAGATGTATCACTAACCCCGGGGGCTGTAGTGGCTGGGAGTGGAGATGGGACCCCAGCTGGGGCTGTGGAGGGAGACTCATTTGTGGGTTGAGATGGGTGTGTGTGCTGGGGGAAGGGGTCACTTCCAACACCCCCATTGCCTGGACAGGAGCAGTGGGAGTGTGGAGGCTGCCCTTTCTCTCAGCTGCCGCCCTCCCCTTTCTGAATTCACACTCAGGAGATAAGTCACCAAGCATGGTGTCCTGGGGACAAGGTCATGAGAGGGATTCCCTCCTGAGGTGGCTCTGGGAGAGGAGCTTCAAGCTGGCTCTGCCATGGCTGGAGGAGAGGCCCCTGCTCAGTCACCACCTGCCCTGGGGTCCCTGGGGCCCTGCCACCTTCCCTTCCCTGCACTGCCCTCTAGTCTCCCAGAAGGTAGGGTGGAAGGGGGAGACGGAAGCAGGTCGAGGGCCTGGTCAGGTCACAGGCCGTGTAGACTCCAATGCTCTAAGCCTTTGGCCTGGCCACTCCCCCTGCTGTAGATCCCTTTCCCTCTCTTCATTCTGGAGATCAGTTTCAGGGTAGTGGCTGCCTCCTCCCAGAAGCCTGCCCTGCTTGCTTGGGGGGTGGGTGGTGGAGTTAGTTCTCTCTGGTTTCCTCTTCCTACAACAGTCTACCTTCTGAGACCCACTTTCCATCACAGTTCCTCCTGTCTTCTCTCCTCTCCTCTAACCATTCTAGCCAGTTGATCAAGCCCCCAGCCCAACCCCAGGAGAGGTAGGATGGGAGCATGCAATGGCTGCTACAAACTTCGGTTCATTTTGTGGTTGGAGGTGTGGGAGGATGTGAATTCGTGTTTGTGTCCATGGTCTCCTGTCTGTTGGTCTGCTGGGAGTTGTGGTCAGTTTGAAGCTAATAGAAGAGACCCCTGGTATAAATTATATGGCCACAGACAATTTCTGCCCAGCTCAACATGTCTGGTTCACCATAGGTGATATGGGTTTGCTTCAAGTCCACTGGGGGAAGTGTTGAGAGATTATTAATCCACTGCTGATCAGACTCAACCAGTGTTGGAGCTGGAGGGAACCTTAGATGTAACACTAATGATGCCAATATCAATAGTTACTTTAAAAAAAAAAAGGCACTTACTGAGAATTCACTTGTGGTGCAGTGGTTAGGACTTAGCACTTTCACTGCAGGGGCTTGGGTTTGATCCTTAGTCAGAAAACTAAGATCCTGCAAGCTGAACAACATGGCCAAAAAAAGCACTTATTTATGTGTTAGACAATAAGCTAATTGTTTTATATGCATTATATGGCCATGGTGTTGATCTGGCTTTTAAACTTGAGATGTAATTAAAAATTACTTAAGAAAGAAATTTATTTCTCTCTTATATAAGATGTGAGTTTCATCTTGGGCGTTGGCAGTTCTGCTCCATGGGGGTATTAACAGCCCAGTTGCCAAGTCTGTGGTCTCCCCAAGCCCTCATCTAAATTACTAAAGATAACCCATCTGGCTCATAGCTCCATCCTTGTTCTAGCCACTGGGAAGGGAGGGAAGGAAAAAGGGTAGTTGTGTTGGTTATTGTGATGTATAGCAAGTTATCCTAAAAGCAGCTCTATCTTACACCATGAGTCTTTCAAGGGCAGGAACCCCACAGTTGCTGCAGAAGCCTCAGAGACAAAAGATCTGGATTTGAGTCCCATGTCTATCATTCACTGGCTGTGTGACTGGCCTAGTCATTTCATGTCACTGCATTTATTTCTTCACTGATGAAACAGGGATCCTCGCACCTTAAATAATATTGGATTGGCCAAAAAATTCATTTGGGTTTTCCCATAAGTTTATGGAAAAATTCTAACAAACTTTTTGGCCAATCCAATAATAATAGTTTGCCGTTTTAAGGCTCAAAGAGATTATGTAAACTGCCAAAAGTCACACAGCTAATGAATGTCAGAGCTAGTGAGTAGGAGAGCTGAGTCTACAGGTCAGCTCGACACAGCCTGGCACATGCTTGTGAATATCCCCCTTCTTTTCCTTTCTTTTCCTACTCACTCTGAAAAGTGAAAGTGTTAATCACTCAGTTGTGGCCAACTCTTTGTGACCCCATGGATTGTAGCCTGCCAGACTCCTCTGTCCATGGGATTATTCAGGCAAGAATACTGGAGTGGGTTGCCATTTCCTTCTCTGCCAACGCCCAAGATGAAACTCACATCTTATATAAGAGAGAAATAAATTTCTTTCTTAAGTAATTTTTAATTACATCTCAAGTTTAAAAGCCAGATCAACACCCAGAATACTGGGGTGGGGTACCATGCCCTCTTCTGGGGGATCTTCCCAACCCAGGGATCGAACCCAGGTCTCTCGCATTGCAGGTAGATTCTTTACCATCTGAACTACCAGGTAAGCCCAAGAATACTGGAACGGGTAGTCTATCCCTTCTCCAGGGGAACTTCCCGACCCAGGAATTGAACCGGGGTCTCCTGCATTGCAGGCAGATTCTTTTTTGTTTCCTTTTAAATTCATTCCTTTATTTTAATTGGAGACTAATTACTTTATAATATTGTGGTGGTTTCTGCCACACATTGACAGGAATCAGCCACGGGTGTACATGTTTCCCCCCATCCTGAACCCCCTGCCACCTCCTTCCCCACCCCATCCCTCTGGGTTGTCCCAGAGCACCAGCTTTGAGTGCCCTGCTTCATGCATGGAACTTGCACTGCTCATCTATTCTACATATGGTAATATACATGTTTCAATGCTATTCTCTCAAATCATCCCACCCTTGCCTTCTCCCACAGAGTTCAAAAGTGTATTCCTTACATCTGTGTCTCTTTTGCTGTCTTGCTTATAGGGTCGTCAATACCATCTTTCTAATTTCCATATATATGCGTTAATATACTGTATTAGTGTTTCTCTTTCTGACTTACTTCACTTTGTATAATAGGCTTCAGTTTCATCCACCTCATTAGAACTGACTCAAATGCATTCTTTATTGCTGAGTAATATTCCATTGTGTATATGCACCACAACTTCTTTATCCATTCTTCTGCTGACGTACATCTAGGTTACTTCCATGTCCTCGCTATTGTAACCAGTGCTGCGATGAACATTGGGGTAAATGTGTCTCTTTTAATTTTGGTTTCCTTGGTGTGTATGCCCAGCAGTGGGATTGCTGGGTTGTATGACAGTTCTGTTTCCAGTTTTTTAAGGAATCTCCACACTGTTCTCCATAGTGGCTGTACTAGCTTGCATTCCCACCAACAGTGTAAGAGGGTTCCCTTTTCTCCACAACCTCTTCAGCATTTATTGTTTGTAGAGTTTTTGACAGTAGCCATTCCAACTGGCGTGAGATGGTACCTCATTGTGGTTTTGATTTGCGTTTCTATGATAATGAATAATGTTGAGCATCTTTTCATGTGTTTGTTAGTGCAGGCAGATTCTTTACCAGCTGAACTACCAGGGGAAAACTCACTCCTAACGCATCTCAAAACGGCTCTGACACTGCTTCCTTCCAACCACCCCAAGGGAAAAACCCCTCCTTCCACACTCAGCCCCTATGTGACCCAGAGCCCCTACCTGACCTACACCCAGTTTTTCTTTCCTCCCCATTTAACCATCCCTCTCCTGTAGTAATTTATTATATGGATTGGTTTAGCCTTCTCTTAGAAAGAAAGAAGCCTTCCTCTTCTGGAAAAATTTGATCTGACAATGATAGGATTTGCTTTTGCAGGCACTGTGGGCAGGGAGGACTACTGAGCACTCTTGAGCCTTCAGGGGACCCTGGAGGCAGATGGAATCCTCATGGTGGACAGAAGTGGGGACAGAACCCAGGTTTCAAATTAATGACCTGAGCCCTTAGTTGGGCCTGAGTTGGTCCTGAGCGGGTGGGACAAGGACCCCAGGTTTGTGTATGTGTGTGTGTGAGACAGAGAGATAAACCTCAACCCAAGGGTTTCCCTAGGGAATGGGGGACCCCTGAGTTCCTGGCATCTGGGGCTGGCCACCATTTCCTTTCCCTTCTCCCTCGCTGCTGCCAACCCAGTGTGAGAATAAGACAGTGGCCTGAGTTGGCCCAGGCTGCTTTGGAGGAATTCTTGGAGAGGGTATGTAATGCTAATCGCGTTCCTGCCTTTGCAGTCCCGTTTGTGGGGACCACCTTTGCCCTGTGACCTCAGATGTTTCTGGGGTCTTCCTTTCCTGGTCTTACTGCAGCCTTCACTCCATCCTAACACTGCCCAGTGGCCGCCGTCCCTGTCCCAGAGAGCGTGGGGTTGGGCAGGGGAGGGGGACCACTTTCACTTAGCCTGTCTGCACCTACGTCCTTGGTGCTCCTTGAAGCAGAGCTCCATGGCAAGCCCTGGGAACAGATGGTGAGTGAGAAGCATCGCCCAGTCTGGACGTGACCATACGGTTGAGAAAGCGCGTCCACTGCCCACTCCTCCTCAGTTGTCACAGCGTCGCTGAGAGGATCCAGAAGAGGAATGTCTTGTTGGCAAAGGAGAAAAATGAAAGCTGTAGGTTCTGCTGACATCGTAGAGTAACTGTCATTATTGTAGGCACTGACAAAGCTGTTTACCTCTGTGACAGGACACAACTATAGATGGCCTCAGCTTTGAGCCAATCTCCAGATCTACCGTGTGTCTGCAGGGGCTGGGCCCTGACCTGGGTAAGGGCCATAACTGGTCCCGCAGCAGCCGGAGTCCTGTGGGAGCTCAGACCCTTCGAACTATGGTTGGAGCCTGGCGCCCCCTGGTGGCAGCCTGCAGCCCCTGCCGGCCTCACCAGAGGCCCGCCTACTGGGGTGTGTGTGCTAAGTCACTTGAGTTGTGATCAACTGTAACCCGCCAGGCTCCTCTGTCCATGGGATTCTCCCGGCTAGAATACTGGAGTGGGTAGCTATGCTCTCCTCCAGGGAATCTCCATGACCCAGGGACCGAAGCCACATCTCTTATGTCTGCTGCATTTGCAGGCGCATTCTTTACCACTAGTGCCACCAGGGCAGCCCCAGCCTGCCTAGGAGACCAGCCACTAATTCACCAGCCTCGTTTTACCAAGTTGGACCCCGAGGCCCAGAGAAGGGCCAGCAGGGCTTTTGGAGACAGAACGATCTCCATTCTGCTTTGCGGAATTGGGTGGAGCGTTATTGTTCTTGTTGCCAGAAATCAGAATTGAGAGGAGAAAGGTAGAACTCTGGCAATTCCTGAGCCTTCCTTTATCCTCATTACCTTGAGGAAAATCAAAGCTTAGATCTGTGCAGCATCACCTCCAGTCCTCATCCCCACCCTACCCCACCCCACCCCTGCCCCTGGTCCTCTCCCAACACACTTGGTGTTGTGATCTGAGATGGCAGAACCTCAGGGGTGAGAAGTCCCTTGCCCACTACTTGGGCTTCATTGAGTCATTCGGACACAGTCAGTTACGCTCCTAGCCCTGAGCTGGGGAGGGAGCCAGGGGTGGGGGAAGGGATGCTGAGCAGGGAAGACTCACAGGCTCCTGGGACCAGGGCAGGGGGTGGGGCGGGGGTGATTTGCTGGCACTGGTGGGGTTGGAAATCTAAGTCAGAACTTGAGTCTTAGACAGCTGTGTGACCTTGGGCTAGTATCTTTGCCTCTCTGAGCCTCATGTTTCTTAGTTAAAAAGTGGGAAATTATAGCAATACTTTAACAGCCTTACTTAGAAAAAAAAGAGCACAGATTTTGGAGTTAGATTTTGTTTCAAACCCTGGATCTCCACTGACTAGCTATGTGGCTTGAGGCTAGTTACTTAATGTCTCTGAGACTCAGTTTCTGAATCTGTAAAATGGGTTGTTGTAGGAACTCACTGAGGTGATTGAGCTGGGAGCACTTTAGAAAATTCAAGGCTTTATCTTTACCCTGGAATGGAGGCACTGGGAAATGGCTACCAGACACTGGCCTCCCTGCCCCCTCTCCCTTGAACCCAGGAACAAGAACAGGCACACCAGTTCTCATTCCGCCTCTATCTGCTACCCAGGGAGAGGGTTTCTCCCTACCTGGGTCCCCACTCCTTTCCACATTCCCTGGTTCCCTGAGGCATCTCCCCCGTTCCATCTTGTTCTAATCACAGATGCACGGGAAGTCCTAAGTCTCCAGCTTTCATCCCTAGAGTCTCAGAGTCATAGCCTCAATCTTCTGCCTGGAGGGAATCTGCTTGAGTATTTGGGTTAATCCTGGGGAGACAGGCAGGGCTGTTCCGAGTTCTGCAATCAGAACCTTTCTGTTATCCTGCATTCCCAGGACGCCATCCTTCTTGAACTAAGCCTGGTCTGGTGCTGGAAGGCATTCAGGGGCCTGGAGGAGACTGATCGTGGCCCACTTTTACCCATTATGCTGCCAGTGTGACACCCACAACACTGCCCTGTCCCCTTCCTGTCCCTGGTCCTGGTGCTGGCGTTGCAGGCACCAGGGAGATGGTGGGAGGAGGGGGTGAGGGCTGGGGAGGGAGAGAGGCTGACAGGAGGCGGGGACTCGGGGGGCTGAGGACTATAAAAGGGTCAAGGACGGGGTGGGTTCCATCCAGCCTGAGGCAGGCACTGATTTGGTCCAGCGCCTGCTCGCTCAGGACTCAGGGTAAGTGGGCTCAGCCTGCTCCTAGCTCTGGGGCCAGGGGTGTGTTGTATAGAAGGACGTGGTGCTTTACAGGGCTGGGGGCCTCCAGAGGCCTGAGATCCTGCTTGGGTCTGGCTCTACACCTGGACAAATCCATCACCCTGGGAGAGCAGCCTGCTGCCTAGAAGCCTGCAGGTGTGCGCCGGGCAGCGGGTGGGGGCTGTGAACACAAGTCTGTGTGTGTGGCCATACCTCCTGTTCGGTGACACGGCTGCGGTGTCCTCTCCAGGACCTGCATCTGCATGTCTACCCTGGCAGAGCGGCTGGGGAAAGTGGGGTGGAAGGACAGCACACCCACAGGCTGTGGATTTCTGCCCCTTGGTTCACAAGTTCCTTCTGTGTGCCCCAACCCTGCAGGGGAGCTAAAGCGCCTCTATTTCCCATAGCCCCTCCCCTCCAACTCTCACCTGCAGCTGCCTCTTCAGAGCCATCAGGTCCTGGGTGTCCGGAGTCCTGGGTCTCCTACCCAAGACCCAACTCCCCGATTCTCTGCTACACTTTTCTGCCTTGCCTAGGCCCTAGCTGAGCTCCAGCTGCTGTGCTTCTCTGAAGAGGGGGCTGGTGAGCTCTCCAGGGCAGGGTCTAGGAGGTGGGGTGGTCAGCTCCCAGTAGCCCTTTGCTCTGTCCCTTGGTCTCCAGGCTTGGAGAAATAGGTGATGGGCTGGGGAGGGGGGCGGGGTGGGCTCTGTGCTCCCTCTATCTCCCTGATCCTGGCTTCTCAGATGGCCGCCGCGCACCGCTGCCTCTTCCTGCTCCTCCTGTCCACGTGCGTGGCTCTGTTGCTGCCGCCACCCCTGGGTGCCCTGGGAGCCCCGCTGGAGCCAGAGTATCCAGGGGACAATGCCACAGCAGAGCAGATGGCCCAGTATGCGGCTGAGCTCCGCAGATACATCAACATGTTGACCAGGCCCAGGTGAGTGTGAGACGGGGAGAGAGGCCCCAGCCAAGACCCCAGGCCCAGCCTCTTCCATGTTCTTCGGGAGCAGAGCATCTCTATGGTCTGGCCGGGGGCCCTGTGCCCCGGGCAGGATGGTGCCCAGGGGTAGGCATGAGGCAGATGAACTGGTACATGGGCATAGCACTGGCCCCAGCTGTCTCTCCCCTCCCAGGTATGGGAAAAGAAACAAAGAAGGCATGCTGGACTTCTTGGAGTGTGGGTCTCCCCACTCAGCAGTCCCCAGGTGGGTTTTGTTCTCTGTCCTGTGTGCCCAGATGCCTGGGGCAGGAAATGGGGGTGTGTAGGATGGGAGAGAACAGGCACCTAGGGCTGGCCTGAGGTCTCCTGAGGGCACAAGGACTACCCACTCACACTGCCGTGTTTTGCCCTCTTCTTGCAGGGAGATCGATACAATGGACTCATAACGCCACTTCCTGCTCCTCCAACTCCAGGGCGAGGCTGGCCCAGGTCTCCCATCTGCACCCTTGGCTCTGGCTGTAGCTTGCTCCCTGCTCCCATACTGGCTAAATAAAGCACATCAAAGTTCTTAGCCTCACTCTCTCTGTGTCTCTGCAGACCCCTGGTTGGGACAGGAGCAGGCCAAATGCACAAGAAGAAAGGGACAGGCAGACAGAAGGGAACTGAGGGTGTTACGACTGATCCAGAATGTCTGGAGGGTCATCAGGGCCATGTAGTTCATCCTGTCCCCTTCACAGAGGGGCAAGTTGTGGCCCAGGGGGAGAAGGGGACTTCCCCAAGGTCATTCAGCAAGTCAGTGAATCTTCAGCTGTCCCATTTCAGCATCTCTAGACCCTCCTGATCATTGGCTTGATGGCAGCCCTGCCCCCAAATAGATCCCCACCAATGTTTTCTTATAGCCTAGGCAGTAGGTGAAGTGCTAGTTTGTACTAGAGGCGAGAGCCCAGCCCAGAGGAACGACTGGGGTGAAGACAGTCATGGTTTACATTGGTGGCATTGGAGTTGCCCTCTTTGGGGCGGTGAGAGGTGGCTCACTCCATGATGGGCTGAAGTGTGGCCCCTCACAGGCACAGCACACAGCAGAGGCATGGCCAGAAGAGGGGGACAGAGATGGGGAGGAGTCCGGAGATAGTGTCACGTGAAATTGTTGGGAAAATGAGCTTCTGTGTGCCAGGGCTATTTAACCCTCTCAACAACTCTGTGAGGGGAGAGATACTGTTATTCTCACTCTACAGAGGAGGAAACTGAAGCTCAGAGAGGTTCCGCATTTTGTCCAAGGCCCGGCAGCAGATGGTAATCCAATACAGGGACATAGCATCGACTTTAGAGTCAGATGAACCTGGGTTTGAATCCCGGATCGGCCATATCCCTCTGTGTGCACCATAACCTCTTTGAGCCTCAGGCTCCTCATCTGTAAAATGGGAAGAATGATAGGGTTGCAGTGAGCAGGACATGAAATGATGCATGTGAAGTTTTTAGCATGGCCCTTAACCCAGGAAAGCTCTCAGCAGATCGGAGCTTCTGAGGGGCAGACTTGCAGCCAAGCAGCTGTTTCCATGAAGTGTGGTGGAAAGACATGAGCAGAGGGATGACTGGTCTTCAAACAAACGCAGCTTCAGCTTACGGAAGAGGGTTAGGGTTAACTCCGTGTACCTCCCGAAAGGGGCTCCGAAAGGCAGACTTTCCTTGACTGTAAGGAAGCATCACTGAAGAACCAGAAAACTGGGAAGAACTTGCCCTGAGAGGCAGTGAACTCCGGGGTGTTTAAGGGTTACTCAAGTCAAGTCACAGAAGGGGAGGCTGCAGTAGGAAGCTGACCTTACAGGGAGGAGGCTGGATTAGCTGAGCGATGGCCACCTCCAGGAGACCAGTCTGTGGTCTGCATACTCCAGCTCAGGGAGGGCGAAAAGCCGGACCCTGCCTGGGGAGGCCTGGGCTGGGGAGGTGTCTTAGTGGCCTTTGCCAGCCCTCCCTCTTCTCAGGCATCTTGAATAAGGGGGGGTGGGATGTGTGTCTATGTGTGACTGAGAGGGAGCAACCTCATCTCTCTCCTCTTTCCTGGCCTGGGAGCACCTGTGGGTAAGGGATAGTCACGGTGGGGCTGGGAGGGAGAAGTGAGAGAATGCAAACCTTTTTGGTTCCTGGAATGCCTCCTCCTGCCTCCCTCACATGCTCTGCCTGAAGGGATGAGGCCTGTGGGTTTGGGGAATGAGGGGATCCACTAGGCTCAGCACCTCATACTGAACGCATGGCAGTGACACCAGAGTCGTGGTTCCCCTCAAGTTCTGGCTGTGCAAATGACTCCAAAGTGGACCTAGGCCCTAAAAGTCAAAGGGCTGGCAAGGATGCCACACTGGGCAAGTGCTTGGCTCAGGCAAGGGGGCGTCTGGGAGGGAGGCTGGTTTCAGCAGAAGAACAGTTTGGATGATGGAGCCGGAAGTCCCAGAATTTTCTCTGGCAGCGAAGAGGATGGGTTCTGAGTGGGGAGAGGTGTAGATACTTCCCAGAGGCAGGAATCAGGACTCTACTCAGAAGATCCCTGTGTGAGAGTTGGATGCGGATGGGGCCTCTGCCCCTGCCCAGGCCTCTCTGATGGCCCCCAGCCCCCAGAGGAGACAGCTTCTTAGGGACGGGCCTGGATAAGCTCCTGCTCTCCCCTTGCTCTGCTCACAGCCAGAGGGGCCGAGATGATCCCCGGAGCCAAGGCAGGACTTATGCTCCGCACACTGTGGGGGGTGGGGTGGGTGGGTGGTTTGTTTGCAGGCTGGCATCACAGCTGCACTGCTTGGTGTAGAAACTTGGGGGGGGGGCAGCTCCGTGTTAAATCCCGCTGGAGCCCCTCCTCTGAGGTTGCTGGGATCCACTTCTCTCACCCATGCTCTCCCTCTTGGCTGCCGTTCAGTTGCTCAGTCGTGTCCAATTCTTTGTGACGCCATGGACTGCAGCACTGCCAGGCTTCCCTGTCCTTCACTATCTCCTGGAGTTTGCTCAAACTCATGTCCATGGAATTGGTGATGCCATCCAAACATCTCATCCTCTGTTGTCCCCTACTCCTCCTGCCCGCGATCTTTCCTAGCATCAGATACCCCATGTCCAAAGGCAAAGGAGAAGCCGCAGCAAGACGGTAGGAGCAGTGCAATCGCGTTTAAAATCAAACCCTCCTGGCTAGGGCCTCCACAGCCGCCTCCCCCACCCCGAAGTAGTGTAAGTGCCTGGGGTGGGGGAAGGTGGATGGGTTGCCCAAAGGAGGCAGGGAAGACCCCTAAACCCAGGTCTTTCCTTCCTACGGTAGGACCTCCAGGAACCTCTCTTTCCCCTCCAAGGAGAGGTCCCTTCCCGCCCAGGGTTCACAGAAGTCAAGGAAGCAACAGAGATTCCGTTTCTCTTTATTGTTCTCACTGAGGGCGGGTTGGGCAGGAGTTAGGGTCCCTCTCATAATATATAGAGGGTCGGTGGGCGGGGAGACTTGAGTTGGGCTTCGGAAGTCAAAGCCCAGCCTGGAGAAGTAAGTCCCTCGGAATCCCCTGGGTCCCTCCAGCCTCCAGGGCTTCCTTTCGCTCCCGCCCAACCTGCCCCCAGTTCCGAGGACCCCGACTGGGGCCAGCCGGGCCCAGGCTCTCCTACCTGGGGCCCTGGGAGGAGGCTGGTGGTTGGGGTTTCGCGGCGTTCCGCGGTGAGGGGTTCGTGGTTTTCCGTCCGGGGAGTTTCGTCTCGTTCGCTGGCAGAGGTTTCGTCGCGTTCGCTGATAGGGGTTTCGTACTATTCCTGGGGTTGTTCGCGTCACTGGAGTTCTTGGTTTTCTTAGACTTCATGCTGAGGAACAGGTCTTTTCAGAGGCCATGGGGCTGCTCTGCGATCCCAGTTCCCGGCTGCGATGAGCAGGGAGCCGGGTGGGGTGGGGCAGTGGGGGCAGGTGGCGTCCGTTTCCTCCCATCCCCTTCCGTTCCCCCCTGCCCACCTGCTATTGAAGAGCTTCTCCATGTACTTGTTGAATTGGCTTAAGCTGGACAGCCAACGGGCAACCCGGGGCATCAGATGCTGCTGTCCTTGCAGCTCCTCCCCCGCGGCCCCGTCCGGTCCCAGAAGCACCACGATACACACCAGGGCGAGTGCGCACGCGCAGCGCAGAGCCGTGGGCTAGAGGGGGCGGGGCAGACAGAGGAGGGCGGTCACGTGACACAGACCCGGAGACCTGGGACGTGGACAGGTACACGAGCGCCGTAAGGGACTTCCAGGTACCCAGGCCGAATGGTGCACATCTGGCCACGCACAGTGATGGACATAAAGCACCAGGTACACGGGAACCCTGGCGATGGACTGGGAGGTACACCCTGAGATGGACACACCGGGATGGTATAGAGCCATTGGCCAGCTCCGTGACCTCACTGACTTCTTCTGCAACTCCTTTTCGCCTCACTCCTGGGTCTCCGGCCTCCTTGCTGTTGCTCAAAAGTGTCAGACATGCCATTCACTCTGCCTGGAGGCTTCCTCCAGATATCCATATGACCAACTTCCTCCCCTCCATCTCAAAATTCGCCTTCTAAATGGACCCTACTCGGATGACCGTATTTAACATTGCAACTCATCTCTTCATCTTGTTCTATTCTCCCTCTCTTGCAACTTCTAACTTACTGTATTCTATGCTTTTTTTTTTTAATGAGTAAATCCCCAGTGGTAACCCCTCCACCAGTGTAAGCACCTGGCAGCTAAGGCGATGGGCAGCTGGGCCCTTTGCCTGTTTTGTTTACTGATGTATCACAAGCACCTAGAACAATGCCTGACACTTAGTAGGGGTCCCGTGGGATTCTCCAGGCCAGAATACTGTTGTGGATTGCCTTTTCCTGTTCCAGGGGATCTTCCCCACCCAAGGATTGAGCCGGGGTCTCCTGCACTGCAGGTGTATTCTTTACCATCTGAGCCACCAGGGAATCCCGGGTGCTCAATAGTACATGTTAAATGAAAGACTTAACACAGTTGCATACAGGGATGATAGTCCAAGAGTCCCCATGCACACCCGTCACACACAGAGACTTTTGTGCTGGCAACACTCAGACACATCCAGTGATAGACACACTATGATGCCCATATACATGCTACTTGTGGCTGGAGCCTGTGAGACCGGTAACCCTCTCTTGACCAGGAACTCCCCTCCTCCCCACCACCCAAAGCAAGGACAGGCAACCCTGGCAGCTGTTCTGGCAGAGGGGGCTGCCCTGGCCTCACTCCTTCATGCCCTCAATGGCTTGAGGAGGGCCTCTGGGTGCCAGTCTCTATCCCAAGCTCCAGGAGAGCACAGCTGACAGGGACCACCGGGCATTACCATGGTGCTGGGCAGGTCCAGCGCGGCGCAGCAGAAGGATCTCTGCCCAGGACCTCCCTGGCTTTTTATATTCCTCGGCATCCATGCCCTCTTTCCCTCTAAGGCTCCACCCCTCCTCCTGCCCTGTGTCATAACCTGAGAGTTGGGAACAGGGAGAGGGTGGGGGTGGAAGCACATGGGCTGCCAGCTGTCCTGAGCAGGGCACAGTCCCTGCCAGAGGCCCAGAGGTGTGGGTGGCAGAGGCAGAGGCACTGGGGAGTAGGGTAATTTTGCCCCACGCCTACAGATCCTAGGGAGGAACTGTCTCTGGGGTTGAAAGGGGGCAGTGCTTTTCCCAGAGGCTATTTTCAGGGATAGGAGGGCTTCCCTAGTGGCTCAGATGGTAAAGAATCAGCCTGCAATGCGGGAGACCTGGGTTTGATCCCTGGGTTGGGAAGATCCCATGGAGGAGGGCATGGCAACCCACTCCAGTATTCTTGCCTGGGGAATCCCCAAGGACAGAGGAGCCTGGTGGGCTACAGTCCATGCGGCCTCAAACAGTCAGACACGACTGAGCGACTGAGCACAGGAGGGAAGCTATGTTGAGAGGCCAGGTGCCCCTTACCATCTAGCAGCCTCCAGGGTGCCTCCCTTCCCTGCAGGGCTACTGTGAGGCCTCAGCGCCCCTGCTCCTGGCTTCTGGGCCTCTGGCCTGGGGGGAGGGTGCGTGGCAGTGAAGCTGAGGTGCCTGCCTTCAGGATCGCAGACCTCTCTGCTCATCCTGGAGGATTTTCTGGCCTGCTCAGCCACTTTGGAGCCCCTGCTGTATGCTCTGCAGAGCCTTCGGAAGGGTGGTGGGTCTTGGCTGCCTGCCTGAAGGAGGAACTCAGGCCTTGGGTTGCCTCAGGTCACAGAGTTTTGGCTGTCTGGACCTGTCAGGGCCTCTCCAGCTGCTCAGCATTGCCACTTTTCTGGGGTAAGGTTGTGAAATATAGGCTGATGCTTTTTCATGCCCACCCTATCCCCAGAAGGGGCACAGTAGGAAGAATAGGGGCTTCTGGGTAGGAATCTGGACTTCACTACTTCCTGGCCATGTGACCGTGATCAAAGGACATTATTTCCCCTGAGCCTCTGCAGCCTTGTCTGTGCGATGGCGCTGGCTACACCTGCAGCGCAGAGCTGTTGTCAGAACTGAGTCCAATGATGCAGCTGAAGCCCTTGGACAACAACTGGCACAAATAAGCGACTAGCCAGTATGAGGCCCCCCACTCTGAGATATGCTCCCCCCTCGTCCCACCTCCATCTGCCTTTCTCCCTCAGGGGAAGTGGTGAGAAACTCAGTGTCAACATAATAGAAATTTATGGGGTGGCTCAGTAGACAAGTGAGACCAGGACTACATTTCCACGGAGCCAAGGATCTCCAGGAGAAGAAATGAGATTCCTATGATAAGATTCCACAGTACAGGTGAGAGGAGAGATCTCGGAGCCAGTGTACCTCAAATCCCAACAAACAGGTTATTGTTTATTCCACTTAGGCACAAACCCAGGGCTTCCCAGGTGGCACTAGTGGTAAAGAACCTGCCTGCTGATGCAGGAGACGTAAGAGGCACAGCTTCAATCCCTGGGTTGGGGAGATCCCCTGGAGGAGGGCGTTGCCACCCACTCCAATATTCTTGCCTGGAGAATCCCATGGACAGAGGGGCTTGGCGGGCTGCAGTCCATGGGGTCACAAAGAGTTGGACACGACTGAAGTGACTTAGCATGCATGCACAAGCCCAGTTCTGATACCCCGTCTCCAAAAGATCTCCAATATGTGTCCTCTTGCAGCGCTGGCTGTGAGAACCCAGGCTGCCCTTACAAATCCCTGGACTCCTCCTCGGGTACCCAGGGCCTTCAGTCTCTCACTCTTCTGGGTTCAGTTCATTCCAGGAACCCTCAAGTTCTGGTGCTTGGTGCTCTGGTGCTCGAGGGCTGGTGCTCGGCTCCCCTCCTTTCTGAGCCAGGATAAGAGAAAATGCTCGATGGGGTGAGCAGGTTGGGGGAGGAGGCCTAAAGAGCTCTGTATTGTTATCACTAACAGTAACTCTGAGTATAGAGTTACATACTGATAACTGATAATCATTGCAGCTGCTCAGTGCTGGGTACCAGGAGGAGCATTCTGGTATAGCAGCTATAATTTTGATGATCCATGCAGGTGTTGTTAACTGCTTTCGCATGTGAGGAAACAGAGAAGTTCTGAGACCTACCTAATTGGATCTGGAGGAGCAGCCCCATCTTCTTGGAAAGCTGCCCCTAGCCAGGTGCATGCCTGCCTTTCCCTCCGGCCTCCAACCGTCTGCTGTCCTGAGTCCCGCTCCGTTGCCTCCCAGTTCCTTCACCCGTCTACTGCTCCTAACTCCCGTGGGGGTGCTGGTCACATTCCCCTCCCCTTCCCAGGCTCCTTCCATCTGCTTGGCTGTTTCTCCCAGGGGCCTTTTCGAGTGATTGCTTCCCTGCTCCTCCAGGCAGGACACAGGCATCAGCATCAGACTGACCTGGGCTCCAAGTTTGCTATGCTGCCTGCTGACTGTATGTTCCTGGACAAGTCACTTTGCTTCTCTGAGCACGATGCCCTCAGCTATGGCCGGTACACACAGCTAGGTCATGGGGTTATTGGGAGGCAAAGCTGAGAGGAAGTTCCTTAGGCGTTAAGCTGAAAATCTGCCTAGAATTCTGTGAGTCGCCCCCATGCCCTTCAGAGAAATTCCCTCTTTTGCTTAAACTGGCTTGAGTTGGACTTTTACTTGCAACCAAAGTCTTCCCTGGTGGCTTAGGTGGTAAAGAATCTGCCTGCAGTCCTGGAGACCTGGGTTCCATCCCTGGGTTGGGAAGATCTGATCCCCTAGAGAAGAAAATGGCAACCCACTCCAGTATTCTTGCCTGGAGAATTCCATAAACAGAAGAGCTTGGTGGGCTACAGTCCATGGGGACGCTAAGAGTCCGACATGACTGAGCGACTAATGAACCAAACCAAAGAAAACTGAAAAACTTCCCATTACTTCCTGGATAAAGTCCAGTCTTCTTAGCATGATGTCTAAAGTCCTTCACAATTTGAACTCAACCGACTTTAAAAAAAAGAAAAAGAAAAACCTGTAAAAACTTTATAGAAGAATTTAAACACAAAAATCTGCCCATTTAAAATATACAACAGAATGCATTTTGACAAATATGTAGTCATCCCCACAGTCTAGATTCAGAACATTTCCACCACCCCAGCAAGTTCCCTCTTGCTCCTTTTCAGTTCATCTGGCCCCAGGCCAGCGCTGATCTGATCTCCATCGATTAGTTTTGTCTATTTTATTTTAGTTTTGCCATTCATACTATTGTTGTTCACTTGCTAAGTCATATCTGACTTTTTGCAGCCCCACGGACTGCAGCGTGCCAGGCCTCCCTGTCCCTCGCCATTCATATAAATGGCATCAAACAGTGTGTTCTCTTTGTGTCCGGTTTCTTTCACTCAGTATCACGTTTTTGACATTTCTGTGTAGTGTTAGGCATCTTGGCCATTTGTTCCCTTTTCTTGTTGAGTGGTACTCTTCCTTTGTGAGCGGTATCACAGTTTGTTTGTCTTCCCCCTCTTCTCGTCATTTGCCTTTCAATCCACTTTCTTCAACCACATTCCCGCTGTTCCTGGCTCATTGCACCTGTCTAGCCCTCTGCCTGCTAGATTCCAATGGTCTCCTAGACAGCCTTGCTCTTTCACATTCCTTCACCTTTGCTTGTCCTGCTGCTTGTCTGGAATGAGTTGTTTCTGCTCCTCTGCCTGGTAAAACACCCCTGCCCCCCAGCCCCAGGGACAATTCTGCTTTGGTGAGGCCTCCCTGGTCCCCTCCCTGCCCTGCCCTGGGCTCCTGGGGCTTCTCTTTCCGCTCTGGTGACTGTGATGGTGTTTATGGAGTCTGCTGGCAGGTGATGCCCACGTCTGGTTCTTGTGCCAGCCTGAACTCCAGCAGAGGGAACGGTGCCTTAGTCATTCCCCATCCCACGGATAGGGCCCAGTGCCTGGAGAACAGATGCCTGGGGTTAGTTGAGAGAACGCATGTCAACTACCTTGCCTGAGTAATAGAATATGAAAAATCAGGATGTGAGTTTCACTTCTTTGAATATTCCCAGAGGGATAAGGGAGGGCAGGGCCGGCCACCTCCCAGAAGGGGCCAAACTCATCCAGGGAAGGATCAGAGAATCTCAGGGAGAAATGGGGGAGCCAGATCTTGAGTCTGGTTCTTCTCGCCTGAGCTTGGCAGGGACATCCAATACCCTTTTGCTCAAGCCTGAGACTCCTTCCAAAGGGGGCGGGCCTGGCTCTCTCCTCACAGCCTGTGGAGCTGAGAGCTTCAGACTCAAATCTTTTGCCTTAAGGAATCTCTTTGATGATGTGGGTATCTGGGCTAACTCATGGGAGGCTGGCGGGGCTGCTCCTATGCCTGGGACTCAGTAGCTCAGTCTTCTGGATGTCCTTCCACCCTCTTTGTCTTGACCTCACTCTTAGGCCACAGGCCTTGACCTGATCTAGCTAAGCCTTTTGACTGGATCCCAAAGCAGAGTTGGGGTGCAGGTGTTCTAAAAACAGATCTTGTTTATGCAAAGGGGAGTGGTTTGGAAAATCCCAGACGGGAGCCCTCAGGGTCCTGCTTTAGTTCAAGAGGTCACTTAGCATTTTTTTTTCCCGCTGTGGCAAAAGTTTTATTACAGTGAAAAAGGGATAGAAAAAGCTTCTGACATAGACATCAGAAGTGGGCAGAGAGTGCTCTTTTACTAACAGACAAGCTGGTAAAAAAATATTTATTTGGTCGCGTCGGGTCTTAGTTGTGGCACATGGTATCTAGTTCCCTGACCGAGGATTAAACCTGGGCTACCTGCATTGGCAGCATGGAGTCTTAGCCACTGGACCACTAGGGAAGTCCCCACTTGGCATGTATATTGTACAGTGTTTATTGATAACCTGTCTGCCTGCAGGAGTTGTAGGCACTGGGGCACATCATGAAGTCAATAAGGTTCTCCTTCTAGGAGCTTCAGTCCCACTCATACTCTTTTATTGGGGGATGGTGGCTCAGACGGTAAAGAATCCACCTGCAATTCGGGAGACTGGGGTTCCATCCCTGGGTAGGGAAGACCCCCTGGAGAAGGGAATGACCACTCACTCCAGTATTCTTGCCTAGAAAATTCCATGGACAGAGGAGCCTGGTGAGATACAATCCATGGGGTCACAGAGTCAGAGACAACTGAGCAACTATCACTTTCACTTTCAAAGATTTTATTGAGATATAATTTATATATCATAAAATTCATCCACTTACTGAGTACAGTTCACTGGTTTCTGGTATATTCACAGAGCTGTGCAGTTGTCATCACAATCAATTTCAGAGTATTCTTTTATCACCTCCCAGAAGATACTCCATGCCCTTTAGCAGTCACCTTGTATCCTTCCCAGCCCTAGACAGCCAGCAGTCAACTTTGCAAGGTTAAGTTCTTTACAACAGACATTCCTTTTTTAGCTGAAAAACATTCCATTTCGTGGCTATACCACATTTTGTTTATCCATCCATCAGTTGATACATACTTGGGTTGTTTCTACTTTTTGGCTGTAATGGATGATACTGCTATATGGGGACCCAGGTTTTCATTTCTTTTGAGTCCACACCTAGGAGTGGAATTGCTGGATCATGTGGTAACTCTTTGTTTAGCGTTTTGAGGAACTGCCAGACTGTTTCCCACGGGGCTGCTGCAACATCTGTTCTATGCACTCTCGCTGAGGGAGGCCTCCCCTGGGCCAGACCAGAGTGAGAACTAGTGAGCTGACTGTCATCTTTCCTGTAAGACAAAATACCAGTAATTTCCCAACCAGCGTTTAGTTTCCCAGCCTCAATTTAAGATGATATTATTTGCATTCTTGTCATTCGAATACTTAGCCTACTACTGAGGGCTCAATATATAACCTACTTGATTTCTTAACCTGATAGCTACATTCTCTAATAAACTACCGCAGACAACTGCCTCCTCCAGAACCTTCCATCTTGGGCCAATTCTCAGTCCCAGGGGATGCCCGATTCTGGCTTCATTGTCAGCGTGAGCAGTGGTGAGATGCCCACGTGCATGACTCCTGAGGCCTGTGCAGGCAGAGGAGGGGGAGGAGCTGGGTTTTTTAAAAACATATTTATTATTTATTTCGGTTGCATTGGGTCTTCATTGCAGACTGTGGTGTGCGGGCTTGGTTGCCCAGCTGCATGTGGGATCTCAGCTCCCCCACAAGGGATTTGAACCTGCATCCCCTGCATTGCAAGGCAGATTCTTAACTCCTCGACCACCAGGGAAATCCCTGGGTTGCTTTTTCTTTTTTTAATTGTATTTTATTTTATTTTTGAAAAAGCTTTTTATTGTGCTAAAAGTCACATAATGTAAATCATACTATTTTACCATATTTAACTTTATGGTTCAGTGGCACTAAATACGTTCACATTATTGTTCAACTCTCACCATCATCCATCTCCCCAAATTTTCACCTTCCTAAACTGAAACTCTGTCCCCATTAAACACTAACTCCCCATTCCCTCTCCCTTCTCCCTTAACCCCCAGCCTCAGGGATCGACCAATGTACTTTCTGACTCTATGAATTTGACTATATTCTAGGTACTTTAGTACCTCATATGTGCTGTGCTTAGTCACTCAGTCATGTCTGACTCTTTGTGACCCCATGGACTATAGCCCGCCAGGCTCCTCTGTCCATGGGATTCTCCAGGCAAGAACACTGGAGTGGGTTGCCATGACTGGAGTGGGTTGCCATGCCCTCCTCCATGGGATCTTCCCAACCCAGGGATCGAACCCAGGTCTCCCACATTGCAGGCGGATTCTTTACTGTCTGGGCCACCAGGAAAGCCCAGTACCTCGTGTAAGTGGAATCAAACAGTATTTGTCCACATCCAGTGTGTGTTGGAATGCATTTTTAAGGTTAACTTCATATATGGAGGAGTTTGGTCCCTGGGTTGGGAAGATTCCCCTGGAGGAGGGCATGGCAAACCACTCCAGTGTTCTTGCCTGGAGAATTCCATGGATAAGAGCCTGGCTGGCTATAGTTCATGGGGTCACAGACAGGTGGACACAACTGAGGCGACTTAGCATACAGCACAATACATGGAGGAGGAGCTGTTTTGACTGAATTTTTGCTGGCAGAGTAGTCCCTCCTGTTCTTCATCCCCAGACCCGAGAAGAGAAGGAAGACAGCTCCCTTATCGTAGTATTACAAACTAACAAATGCCTAATGTGTCCCTTTCCCAGCCCCCCTCTCCCATCCAAATAGGGGTGCCTCTAAGAGGAATGTTAGCTTCACATCGGACCCAGGAGAAGTGGGAAAGAATTTGGCACTGACTTAATAAAAATGCTAAATAGGCAAACAACAAGGACCTCCTCTAAGGTACAGGGGGCTATAGTCAATATCTTGTAATAACCTATAATGGGAAAGAATATATTTATAACCGAATCACTTTGCTGTACCCCAGAAACTCATACAACACTGTAAATCAACTATGAAAGTGGAAGTGTTAGTCGCTCAGTTGTGTCCGACTCTTATTGACCCCACGGACTCTAGCCTACCAGGCTCCTCTGTCCGTGGAGTTCTCCAGACAAGAGCACTGGAGTGGGTTGCCATTCCCTTCTTCAGGGGATCTTCCCGACCCAGGGATCGAACCTGGGTCTCTTGCGTTGCAGTCAGATTTTTTTATTGTGTGAGCCACCAGGGAAACCCATACCTCAATTGAAAAAAAAAACGGAGTCTAATGAAACATAAAAGTATATATTCTTAAAATTCATAAAAAGAAATATCTTTTTTAACCAACTCAACATAATTAAGATTTATACAATTTTCACACAAAGCAGGATACAAAGAAACATCTTTCGTCACGCAGATATTGATCAACCATTTTTGCATGTCCCTTTGGAAGGAGGGCTTCCCTTTTGGCTCAGACAGTAAAGCATCTGCCTGCAATTCGGGAGACCTGAGTTCCATCACTGGGTTGGGACGATCCCCTGGAGAAGGGCATGGCTACTGACTCCAGTATTCTTGTGTAGATAATTCCATGGACAGAGGAGCCTGGCGGGCTACAGTCCATGAGGTGGCAAAGAGTAGGACTTTCACTTTCAGTTTTGGAAGGAGAGGGACAGTCTTCCTGAGTGAGTTGACTCCTCTTGAGGGCATCAGCTCTACCTCAGATGCTGTGCTGGGGACAGTGAGGACCAGAGACCCTGCAGCCCCCAGCTGGGTGTGGCCAGAGACCAGTCGTGGACCTCTCTGGGCTCCTGAGTCCTTAGACACCAAACTTAAGCTCCCCTCACAGGGTGGGCACTAGAGAGCACTGATGGGAGCATCAGTTCTTGGTGGCCTCTTTTCTTCCCTTGGTTCTGGGGGTACATTCGTCTCCCTCTCCTGGGTTCCCTCAGCTCTTGCTGCTGTCCCCAGCGCCTGCCACATTCACAGCTGCCTTCTCAGGAAAGACGCTTTGGGGGTCATCTCTGCATCTAGTCACCTGGCAGTCCTCACCTGTCCATGCCATAGCCCCAGTCTCACACCCAAGGGCCTCAGGCTACATCTCCTGCTGACAATCCCTGCCTTGAACCTATTCCCAGCCTTGGCTGTATCTTGGAATACCCTGGGAACTTTTCAAACTTCTTTTGTGTGACCCCGCCCCCAGAGCCTGCGTGCATGTTAGCAGAGCACCCCACCTGACGTCAGGCGCTTCACTAGGTGCTGGAATTACAGCAGTTAATAAGATGAAGTCAACATCTTCAAAGAACTTTACAGTGGTAGGAATAGGTACTTATTTAGTGGAATAATTAATATTTCAAAAAATATCTTCAAAGAACTTTACAGTAGTGGGCGGCAGTGGTGGTTTATTCGTTAAGTCGTGTCTGACTCTTGCAACCCCACGGACTGTAGCCCGCCAAGCTCCTCTGTCCATGGGATTCTCCAGGCAAGAATACTGGAGTGGGTTGCCATTTCCTTCTCCAGGGGATCTTCCCGACCCAGGAATCGAACCCCGGTCTCCTGAACTGCAGCCAGATTCTTTACTGACTGAGCTATGAGGGAATGGGAATAGGTACTTATATAGTAGAGTAACTAATATTTCAAAAAATATCTATCAAGAGGCTACTTTTTGGAAATCCCTGTTGGGAAGGTTTTTATCTCCTTGATGAGCAGAGTGGAAGGTGATCTCTTGAGGTACATGGATGGATGGAGTCGGAAGGGATTTTAGTTAACTAATCCTCCCATTTTACAGATGAGAAAACCAAGGCCAAATGGCCATGTTTTCTGTGCAGGAGGTGGATGGTGTTCTCCAAAAACTAGAAGACTCTTGCAGTATGGTATCCCTGCCAGGTGCTCCTGAGAGCTGTTAAGCCTTTCTCAATCCAGTATCTGATGCCAAGTTAATAAAAGATTTAAGGCGCATTAGTATTGTAATCAAGTTTAGATAAATTAAAGATTAGATTAAGCTGTGATGAATAACAGCTAAGGATTAGCAAGGAAGATTACAATTATTTATTTCTTTTAAGGCTGATAATTATATGAGTGATCTTAAACTAAGTCCAATTTAAATGTTATTAAATTCAGCTCTTTTTGTGACTTACCATGTTTTTGGAAATTGAAGAATAACTGGTGAGAAACCAAGCAAATCTCTTTACTAACCAAACCTACTAAGCCTGGCTCTGCCACTTGCTTGCTGGGTGACCTTGGGCAAGTCACTGAACTTCTCTGGCTTTCAGTTTCTTCATTTGTAAAAGGAAGCTAATAATAGTAGCTATGAAGTGTGGAGCAGTATGCATACAGCAGAGCCAAGATGACCTTGGGTCAAATCCCAGCTCTACCACTTAGCAGTGTAATGCCTTTGGGCAAATTGCTTAACCTCTCTGTGTGCAGTTTCTTCATCTATAAAATGGGGTGATAGTATCCCCCACCTCGGTATGTAATTATGAGGATCAAAGAAATGAACACATGTGAAGAGACAGGAATTGTGCCTGGCAGCGTGCTTACAAATAGTGGCTCTGGCGGGGATGATGTTTAGAGCACAGAGTATCAGCTCACAATTGCAAGATAAAATTTTGAATTATGAGCAAGCTTTCTGAAAATCGAAGAATGCAGATCTAACCGGTGGGGTGAATTGTGAGGAGGCAGGTACGTCAGACTCAGAGGAAAGAAAAGATCTCCCTCATTTCTCCTAAACTCGGCCTCCTTTCATTCCTTCATCTTTGACCCTTCCACCTTCCTGCCTTGTCCAGGGTCTGCAGGGGCATGCCAAGGCCCAGTTGGCATGTGGGAGTCTCCAGCAATGGACACTGGGTTACTGGGGTGGATAGCAGGACTTCCTCCCATGCCCAGAGCCTGCACTGCCTTTTGTGAAGTGAAAGAAAGTGAAAGTCGATCAGTTGTGTCTGACTCTTTGCGACCCCATGGACTATACAGTCCATGGAATTATCCAGGCCAGAATACTGGAGTGGGTAGCCTTTCCCTTCTCCAGGGGATCTTCCCAACCCAGGGATCAAACCCAAGGCTCCCACGTTGCAGACGGATGCTTTACCATCTGAGCCACCAGGGAAGCCTTTTGTGAGCTTGTCCCTACTCTATCGATGGACTGCTTATGCCTGGTCCCCTTACATGGTGCCCGAAGCAAAGCTCTTGCCACCTCGGTTGGGCGCTGGAAAGAGGATAAGTGTGGTGGGTGGCACAGTTAGGACTAGGCAAGATGCCACTAACAGGTGGGCAGGAAGAAAGAGGACATGCTGTCTGTATCAGATACCTGGGGCTCCAGAAGCCCTGGGGGGACCACCGTCTTCCCCAGGAGGACCTGAGGTCAATTATGGGCACATCAGACAGCCAGAGACAGAGACTAACCACCCACTGCTCATCTGGCGCCTAGTGAGAGCCTGCTCAGACCTGCTCCCAGGAAGGAACCGCAGTTATAGGGCATTTTCTGTGTGCCTGGCACCGTGGCATCCACTCCGTGCCCTCTCCCAAGGTGGAGGCTATTATCCCCATTGTCCAGATGAGGAAACTGAGGCTCAGAGAGGTTATATAACTGACCTAGGACACATATACCACATGGCAGAGCCAGGATTTCAATGCAGAGCTCTCTAGTTCCAGAACATCCCACCCTGTGGGGTTGTGGCAGAGTAAAGCAAGGAGGCAGGGCAAAGAGCAAGTGTTGGGCCAGGGGTGGGGTCGGGGGAGGAGGGCAACGCAGCGGCTTCTGGGAGAAGTTTTGGACCTCTAGACTGGTATCTGATGTGGGGGCAGGGCCCGTTGGTGTGTGGCTGGCAGGTGATTGATGATGGTGGAGGGGGTTTCAGGCTGTCTGAGGCTGTGATGCAAGTCAGGGCCCAGAACACTTGGTTCTCCAGGGAGAATTTGGTTTGATCCTGGAGAGGGGGCCATAGCTAGCTGTCCAGATGCCCTGTTGAGGCTTGGGTTATGCTAGTGCTGAAGTTGGTATCTGACTCAGTATCAGTGAAGCTGGCACCCTATCTGGAACAGAATAAGACCATCTTTTCTCATAGAAATTTGGTTTTCTTTAGAAATTTGGTTTCCGAAGTGGGGGGTGCACCTGTGCACCTATGGGTGCATCAGATGATCCTTTAGGGTGTGGTAAGAAAATACTGGAACTTCTATTTATAGTTTAAAAATAATCGTTAGAATTTTTGAGTGTGATTTTTAATATACATATTAATAGCAGTAGCATGCATATAATAATATATAAATATAAGTATGCTTATAGTGATGGTTCTAAACTTTTTTGTTTTAACTGAGAGATACAGACAATAGAAAAGGCTTCTAAAACAAGACTGGTGAATTTCTGCGGTAGTGGGCTAAGGGATCGGAGCGGGTGGGTGTAGAGAGACTCGGGGTAACTGTTGGCGGCCCCTGCTGGTCATCACCGGAAGTGAAACATCACTCAATATAGGCTCTTTTAGGGCTTCCCTGATAGCTCAGCCCGTAAAGAATCCGCCTGCAGTGCGGGAGACCTGGCTTCGATCCCTGGGTTGGGAAGATCCACTGGAGACGGAAAAGGCTACCCTCTCCAGTATTCTGGCCTGGAGAATTCCATGGACTAGAATCGGACACGACAGAGGGACTTATTTCCCTTCACTTCACTTCTGCTGAAAATTTAGAACAGCCGCTCCGAATTTTCTCTCTTTCTGTGCGTTGAATCCCGAAGCCTTGGAATGAATATCCACCAGAGGAAGATCTCTATTTGAGGGTAAGCAGAAACACTGCCTGCACCGTTGTGACCTCTGGGGCGGAGGCAGGGAAGAAGACCGAGCTAAATACAGACCTCAGAGGAAGAGGACTCATTCTTCTCACTTTTCCACCTGTCTCCTCCCCACCCCCACCGCCTCATTTCTCCTTACTCCCCCCGTTCCTCCATCCCACCGGCAGAGGGGGCAGTCTCTAACTACCATGGAATGCATTGTGGACCCCTCAAACCTGCTTCCTGCCCCAGCTACCCTATATCCCATCAGTAACACCCTCATTCCTTTGGGGCCCTGCTTAGAACACATTATGTGTGTCTATTATGAATGTCTATTATGACATTCAGTTGTACCGCTAGAAAGTGCTTTTGTGTCTGACATTCCCCCTTCCGGACCTCCACCTTCAGGAATCACTGATGCTGGCCCTGTAGCTGGTATCTGACAATATCAGTGAGGCTGGCACCCTATCTGGACCAGAATAAGAGCATCCTACTCTGTATCAGGAAATGTTTCTCCTCTCTCTGTAACCTCATGGGGCTGTTGTGAGAATTAAACAATTTATCAATTGTAAGGTCTTGAACAGATGTGAGGAGCTGGCATTCTATAAGGCCCTTATAAGAGAGATGCTTGCTGACTGACTAATGGGGGGCAGGGGAGTGTGAGGAGGTGGCTGGTAAGAGTGATGAGTTGGGCTCCATCTTCCTAGAGGGCCAAAATCAGGGATCCTTGTTCTGGGGATCTTGAATGAAACTAAAAGTTTGCTGTATGTTGCTATGGGGTAATAGTTGCCTGACTGAGAAGTAATTAATACTATGGAGAGATTCAAGATGCTTCCTCTTCCCCACCACTAAATAGCCAGGTGGACAGGCTAGAGTGGAGGGTAGCTTTCATGATGGGAAGGGGACTACTTCCTTTTTTTTTTTTTTTAATTTATTTGGCTACTCCTGTTCTTTTTGCAGCATGTGGGATCTATTTCCCCGACCAGGGATCGAACCCCGGGCCTCCTGCATTGGTGACGCAGAGTCTTAGCCACTCGACCACCAGGGAACTCCCAGGGACTTCTTCCTAAATTGAATTAGGAAGATCTTTTGGTTTGAAGGCAGAAGAGAGGGCAGATAGCATTTTGCTCCAGCGAGTTCTTTGGTTGGAGACGGAAGCCTGTAATTCCAGGCCCTGCCATCTGGGGTCGCTAGCTAACTTTCCTGTCCTTGCTCAGTAATAAGGGAGGAGACCACCGAAAAACCTCAGGGCTTTCTGTAGAGCATGGCAGTGGTTTTGTGGCTTGGGTTGTGTGCTTGTGTTAGTCGCTCAGTCGTGTCCGACTCTTTGTGACCCCCATGGATTGTAACCCGCCCGGCTCCTCTGTCCATGGGATTTCCCAGGCAAGAATACTGGAGTGGGTTGCCATTTCCTTCTTCAGGAGATCTTCCTGACCAAGGGATCGAACCCAGGTCTCCTGCACCGCAGGCAGACTCTTTACCTATACTAAAACCTGGTTTTCCCCCATGGCTCAGTGGTAAAGAATCGCCTGCAATGCAGGAGACGCAGGTTTGATCCCTGGGTTGGGAAGATTTCCTGAAGAAGGAAATGGCAACCCACTCCAGTGTTCTTGCCTGGGAAAGCCCATGGACAGAGGAGCCGGGCGGGCTACAGTCCACGGGTTCGCAAAGAAGTCGGACAAGACTTAGTGACTAAACAACAATACTCAAACGTATGATCGCCGGAGCTCAGGGCAAGCTGAGTCTCCTGCAACAAGGGTACCAGTCCCCCCTGCTTCCAGGATCAGTTTCCAAGTCAAACCCATTTCTGAGATTTCCAAGCAAGTTTCCAGAATGCAATGCATTTCTGATCTTAGGAGATCTGCATATTCTAGAAAGCGGTTGGAGAGGGTGCAGGGCGGGGAATACCGCGGCCAGAGTATTACCTTGGCTGACCCTGAATGCACCGCGCACTTAGCGAAGCGTAGTCTTCGGGCTGAGCTTTCAGTACTCCAAGGCTAGAACTAAGTGCAGGTCTACAGTGGAGCCAGAAGCTGGGGTGAAGGCGGGCAACTGGGTTTGTCTATTTCTTGAGATGGAACCACGAAGAAGGATAGCGAGTCACCTTGTTCTGTATTCCGTAGACTGGGGTATGGACCAGCTCTCCGGTCCAGGCTTGAAATAGGGTCTCAGCGACCCCGGCCCCCCCACCTTTTTTTTTTTTTGCAAATTCGCCTAGCGAGTCTGGGATCCAGGTATCCACCAATGAATCCTTAAAAGCTGCTCCTGAGTTTGAGGTCCTATGGGGATGGGTCTCCTGCTCCTTGAGGGGTCTCCCTAAACTCCTCCTGCTCCCTTACCCAGTTGGGAAGCAGGATAATGAGGAAAGGTGAGGCAAGCCTTGAACTGGAACGCTGGTCTAACCTGAGAGAAGGGGGCGGGTCTCTTACCATCGCCCTTTTAAGGGAATCGCTGGGCGCCGAGGGACTAGTGGGTACAGGTCCCAGTCCTTGCTTCCCCGAGTAGGAAGCCAGCTGCGGGTCGGGGAATCGTGGGCAGTGTAGTGTCTCCGAAGTCACCACCTCCCCGCCTACCCACTAGCTGCTCGGAAAGGCTACTTTCCTGCGGGTGGTCCCGCGGCGTCCGTATCCGCCTCCCTCTCACCTCCTCTCTCGGTCTCCGCCCCTTCGCGCAGAGGAGGCCTCGCCGCTTTAAGAGCCGGGGTAGCGATTGACAAGCAATAAGCGCGGAGCGCCCGGCTGCGCGGGAGCCACAGGAGCTAGGGGCCTCTCCCGGCGCAGGTAGGCCCCTCCCCGGTCCCCGGGCCAGCACCCACCCGAGAGCCCTCTTGGTCCTGGCACGGCACTTGGGGCCCTTTCTCTGCGTCACACCTCTCCTGGCCTCTTCCCTCCGGCCCCCCCCCCCTCACCCTCCCGCCCCCACTCCCCCTTTCTCCGGGCTCCTAGAGAGAGATCAGACCTCGCTGCCCGTGGACACTGGCCCCCCGCCCCTGCGGTGAGGGCACCTAAGTGACGTCAGGCACAGAGCCTGGTGAGCTGTGCGGGGGCCCGAGTGTCCGTGCGGCTTCTCCGGGGACTGTGCGGATTCTGGGGACTTCGGAGCCGGGCATTACGTAAGAACCGCGTTATTAGCTCTTCCGGGGGTGGGGGCGCAAGACGGAGGTTGTGTGCGTCCCCTTGGCTCCCCTGCCACCTTGGGAGGCTAACATCTCAATCTCTCCTGGGAGGGGGTCCTGCGAAGGGGGTGTGCTGCTTCTTCGCCTCCCAGGTTGTAGAGGGGGCGGGTCTGGGTCGGGGGCCAAGACTAGGATCTGGAGACCTGGGAAGGGGTCGGTGACAGGAGCGAGGAGTCAGGGCCAGAAAGTTAGGTCAACTCAGAGCGGGGAGCGTGAGGACGCGGGCGGGGGTGGGGGGGGGGTGTGCAGCCATTCAGTGACCTCATCCCCTAGTCTCCGCCGGGCGCGCACGCAGAGAGTCTTCTTTGATGGCTCGCAACACACCCCCCTCCTCCCAGGTCCTAGCGCCCAGCGTTTTAGGGCTGGGCTCTTGGGGCGGGGGCGCTCTGATCGTCGGTGCGTGCAGGCCCGCCTGACCGCTAGACCCCATCCTTCAGTCTGTCTACCCCTCCCCACGACCTGTCGCTCTTCAAAGCTCCTTTGTCGGACCTTTCTTCTCTATATCTCTTTGTACGCGTATTGACAGAGCTTGGAGGAAACCTCCCCCTTTCTCGGTGGGCCCACATCGGCTGCCGACCCTGGGTGGTGTGGGTAGCCTGGAGATAGGGGTGAGAGGGCACGTGGGCCCAGGGTTTTGGAAGCTGAGGTGCGAGTTCTCAGCTGCCTGGGCTCCGGACCTTGACTCGGAGCCAGGCCGGCTCGCCTGGCACTGCTGTTCTCCTGTGGGCACAGCCGGCCCCGCCCTCTCAGAGGCTTGGGTGGGGGTAGGGCAGAGCTAGCCAATGCCCGTGGGAACCGACTCCTCAGGGAGAAAACCCAGGCAGGCTGAGCAAGACTTCTGGGGACCGGATCTTCCCTGCCTCTTCCCACCCTCCGCCCTCTGGGGAAGTAGGACTTGGGAGAGTAAGTAGTACCATCTGGAGAGAGCTGCAGGTTCCAGGTCCTCAGGACCAGGGCTGGGCCGGGGGTGGGGTTGGGGGGTGGGGAGAAAGGGATCCCTCTCTGATGCTCTCTAGGAATAGGGGTGGCAGGGGTTGTGCCCAGGGCACTAGCTGGCGCAGTGGATCCTGGGCATTGCTCCCAGCCTGGGTGCTAGCCTGACAGGGGATGTCCTTCCTCTCCCCCAAAGCTCCTTTCTTCCTTGTCCTCAGGGGCAGATCCAGGAGGAAGGGGAGCCATCCTTCCACTTTTGTAATTTCTGCTACTTGAAATTACAAGTATCAGGGAGCTCAGATGACCTGCTCAGGCCTGAGAAGGTGATAGGAGGAGAGAGGATTTCATTAAAATCAGGTAGTGGTCACTCTAGTGACCTTTTTAGGGGGAGGAGGTGATATCGTGGCTCCCCCACCCCCAGAGCCCAGTAGCATTCAGTCCTAAAGTGGGCACTGCCAGATGCTTTCTTCCACTCCCCCACCCCTGCTGGGAGCCACCGCGCCTCCTGTTGTCATGGCAACCGGGAATTAGGGTTTTCTCCAGCGGCACAGGCCCAGAAAGGCAAAGGGATGAAGGATGGTGGGTTACCCACCTGCACCCTTCTTTGGAGAATAAGGGATCCAACCCCATTCCAGGAGGACCTGGGATGGAAACTGGGTCTGTAAATTCCGTGATGGGTTTTGCCCAGAGCCCCCTGCTCTCCTTGTCCCAGCTCTGGGCTGAGAAGGGGTAGAGGGAGAAAGAGGAAGCAAGAGAGGCCCTAGTGAGGTATGACATCATTTCTGCCAGACAGATGAACAGATGTTTGTGGAGCATCTTCACTGTGCTAGGTCTAGGATCCAGAGGTAAAATAAAACACATGTGATTCTTGACCCATGGAGCTTAAAATCAGGGAACACCCATTTTCTTACTTTTTACCTTTTTACTCACACTGGACTTTCCCCCATCCTCTCTCTCTCTCAAAATAAATAAATAAAATAAAAAAGACAGATGGTAGGCAGAAACAATTTTTTTTTGAGTCATAAAACCTGGAGTTTCATTGTAGCTCTCCTTTTCTTTAAAAAAATATTTTTATTCATTTATTTGGCTGCACTGAATCTTAGTTGTGCATGTGGGATTTTTAGTTTTGGCATGTGGGTTTTAGTTCCCTGGCCAGGGATCGAACCCAGGTCGCCAGCATTGGGAACCCAAAACCTTAGCCATTGGACCACCAGGGAAGTCCCCATAACTCTCTTTATTAGCTTTGTGACCTTGGACAAATGAACTAACCTCTCTGATCCTCTGTCTCCTCCTCCTTGGAGAGATGGGTGAGTCATGTCTGCTCTTCTTGGCCTCCCAGAACTATGGGATAGTTGAGTGTCAGGGCGGTACCCTCTCCCCTACCCCACTGGCTCATCCTGAGGGAGAGGTCCTTCCTAATTCCTTCCCCATTATTTTGCCCTTCTGCCTTCTCAACCTCCTCTCTCCCTTCCTCCAGGAGCCCTTGCTGATTTCACCATGCCGGTTGCAGCCACCAACTCCGAGACGGGTAAGAAGTGGGGGTAGGGATGTCGGTTATATCAGTGGTTCAGAGGATTCCAGGCAGGTTGGGGAGCACAGTCAGGCACTGCCACAGCTCCCTGTAAGAGCAAACTGTAAGACCTACAGTAAACTGTAGGAGCTCCCTGTAAGACCCCTGCTGCAGGTGCTCCATCCAGCTGCTCAGCCCTTCCTCTGGGCAACTTCTATCACCCTGCTGCACCTGCCCCAGGGTGGGGCTGGAGACAGAGCGCAACTCACCTCCATGGAGGGGGATGCATGCTCTGGAGACGTCCACAGTGCAGTGCCCCCCCAGATAGGTAAAGTGGACCAACACATGGGAGTGTGTGTGTGCTAGACTGTGGAGAATGCCAGGTCGGGAAGCCTTGGCTTAGTTCTGTAGGCAGTTTTAGGGCAAGGTTGTGGGCCACCCAGACAAGCTAGGAAGCCTCAGGAACAATCTGCTTAGATCCTTGGAGCCTGTGTCTCTTCTCTGTCAAGAGGTGATGTGAAACTCAAAAGCTGTAACAGGGAAAGCATGTTACCATTAGGGATATTCACAGTTATTACACTGTGCTACTGAGTTGTTATTACCTCTTTAACCTGTGACCCTGAATCAGTCACCTCGCTTTGAGGACCTAGGTTTCCCCATCTGTGGAATGAGGTGATGGGACGAGATCAGTGTTTTTAACTTGTATTGATCCTGAATCCTACTGAGAATCTGATGCAAACTGAGGGCCTTCATCACAGACAAAGGCTTCTGTGCACGAAGTCTGCATTCCACTCCAGGGGTTCAGGGATCGCGCCCTGTGTGTATGCAGAGACCCACCAGGTGAAGTGCCCTGTGCTCAGGCTCTCAGAGGGCCCTAACAATTGTGAACTGTTCTTGTTTTTCTCTGATTGATCCCCGCCTGGGTGCCTCCTGACCGTGTAGCCCCTTCCCTCTCTCTAGGCGCTGCTATTGCTTCTGCAAGATGTTCCAGACCTTCCAGTTCAGTTAGATTGACTCCTCTGTGTCCTCCCCGCTGAAAAACTGAAGCAGGAAAGTGAAGGCTCCTGTGAGGGGCCAGAACTAAACTGTGACACCCTTGTCCCCCCAGGAAAGGCCTCTTCTCCATGCAGTGGCCAGACTGTCCCAATGTCCCCTAGCTGCTGCAGCCTTGGAGGACTCAGTGCATTCCCCACTGCTCCAGCCTGCCTGGGCCCCTCTGTAAGCTGCTTAGGGGTTAATTAAGCCCATCCCTGAGCCTGTGATTAAAGGCCTGTCAATCTGGGGCTGTCCAGTAAACCCATTAATGGTGCCTGGCAGGGGTGTAGAGGGAGGGGAAGGCCCAGCGCTTTGGTTTCCCTGCTGCAGGCCACTTGATGGGCCCTGGTGGGGTGAGGGACAGGGTAGGGAGTGGAGTTCAGGACGTAGGTGTGAGGGTCTGTTTCCTCTGAGGACTCCTGGGACACCCGCTCCCCTGGGTGTTGTGTCACGGGCTTTCTGTATCCAAAGGAAGAAAGATAGAAGCAAGTTGCTTAACCTCTTGGAAGCTGCGTTTCTTCCTCTGTAAAGAGGTGGTGGGCGACTTAAAGGCCAGAAGCTTTGTCTTTCCCTCAGGTGGCCCTCTGTGCCTGCCCTGGGATGGACTGGCTCCTGGCCTCAAAACTCTAATGGTGGCTTCTGCCCCTTATCATTTGGTGGTCATTACACTTCCCACGGGTCTGATAGACAGCTGTACTCTTGCCCCTAAGGTCAAGTTCACGCCCCCTCCCCTCTACCTTCCCCCAGAGATCCTTGCCTTGGCCTCTGCAGAGATTGAAGCTAACAGGGTCCTTCTACCCTGATCCACGTATCAATATGGCCACTATCATCGTGGAGGGAGTGAGATGATGTGGGTGTTTTCCTCTTGCAGAGAGACCCTAACTCCATTTCTAGTAAGGTGGAGGAGTTCTTTCCCTCAGGGTTGGAGATGCGTGGGTGTTGGCATGGGCTGAGAGTTTAGACATCTTGCCCCTGGACTCCAGACTGAAGCTCTGCCTCTTCACCGGGTTCCCTCCTTTCTTTGAATTAAGGCTGAGATGTGGGGCTTTCAGGTGGACCTGTCCCTTTAAATCTCTGGGTTAATGTTCTAGTGTGTAATCCTGCTTGCTGCCATGGCAACCAGGGTGTGCTGTGACCCTGTGCCACTCCTCAGGGAATGGCAGTCTGGGCAGCGGCAATGCCTAGTGGTGGCCTCAAGGGTACAGGGTCTCAGAGGAAGGAATGGTGACTCTGGGCTGGGGTAGCTTTCAAAACCCCTCCCTTCCTGCCCTTGCTAGTCTCTGCTACATGAATACTCCCTCACCTTTTCACTAGTCCCCAGTACCCCAGTCTCAAGATGCCTGACTTGCCCACAGGCATTGCCCCCTGAAGCAAGTGGGGCGGGGCGCAATTGGAGATGGGGATGGAGAAGCTACTGCTGAGATGTGGGGTCTGAGGGCTGTGCCACTGCCTCCTCATGAGAGTCGTTCTTGGGGGCTTCTTTTGATCCTGAGGGGGGTCACTGTAAAGAAAACTGGGCTTGGTGAGGCGACCGAGAAGAGGGGTCGGAAGGCTCGAGGAGGAGGTGGCCAGCGGTGTAATTGAGGAGGGACTTCTAGAAGAGGGGGACTGGAATAAGATGGGGCCAAAGTCCCCACCCACCTTGGGTTTCTGGGAGGGGAGGGTCTCTGAGCACCACTCCAGTCTTGATGGGGGGCAAGCTTAACGACACCCCCACCCCCACCCCCCGGCCGGAAACCTTTCCTCAGCCGCCTCCTCCCCTTTTAGTGGTAGGTATTCAAACAGGGGAATCTGGCCACCGTGGGACGAGAACCCTTCCACGGCCCCCTCCCAACTCTTTCACGGCCCCCTCCCGCCTGTCTGCTCCCAGTCGGGGCTTTGGCCAATCAACAAGGCGGTCAGGCGGCTGAGCCTTACTATTGGCTGATCCTGCAGAGGGCGCTCCCCGAGTCCCACCTCCTCCAGCGCTGCCCACCTCTGGCTGGGTAGGCTGCCGCAGCGTGGAGGCTACTCCACAGCCCTGGTCCTGGAGGGGGTCAGCCATGGCCGGCAGCCCAGGGAGCGGGGCTTCTTTGGAGGGTATATCCCTGGGCTCCTCTGAGGAAGCTGAGCTCCGGAGGGAAGGTAGGGAAAGGTGGAGTGGCGAGGATGGGGTCTGGTCCTGAGGGGTTTAGGGCATCTGGAGAGGATACCCTAGGAGCGGGCTCTCCAGAGCCTAAGGGTCTCGGGGCGCGGTCCCCCAGGAGAGCTGACCTGGACTGAGGGCACCAACTCCCTTGGCTCAGTCCCCTCCCATAGCTGGCAGGCTGGGAATCTGTGTGTGAAGATGACGGGAGAGGCAGGGTCCCAGGATATCCTGGCAGAGTGGGAAGGGTTCCTGCCCTGCCCTCTTTCTGAGGCCACTGAGGACCTTGCAGGTTTCTGACCAATGCCAAGCCCAGACATGAGCAGGAGGGGTCTGGAGGGCAGTCATGAATGTCATTTGTGGAAAAGGTAGGGAGGATGAGAGGGAAGAGGGTGGGAGGCCAAGGGTCCCTGACCAGTGGCTGCCAGCTTCCAATCTCAGAGCCTCCTCCAGCCCACCCCCATTCCTTCCTGGAGGAGGGGGCATGGCTGAGAACAGTGAGAGGTGCCAGGGACTGTACCCACCCCCTCCTTCCCAGCTTGGGTGCTGTTATGCAGATGTAGGCGTGGGTGGCAGGGTGGCAGAGTAATGATACCCCCTGCCCATCTCTGCCCCCAGCTGGGCACACTCTGCTTCTGCCTCCCTTCCCCCAGAACCTGCCACAGCCAGTAGCTCCCACCTCTGCTGGTGGGGGAAGACAGACCCTACCTGAGGCTGAGCCCCTCAGCAGTGGCCCAGCTTCAGGTGTTCTCCCCTTGCTGATGTCCCATCCCAGGCTGAGGGTTTGCTGATCCCTAGGATGACTTGGTCTGACCTCTGCCCTGGAGTGTCCACAGCCATCCCAAGCCCCAGAGTGCCTATTTCCTCCAGCTTCTACCAGTGTCCTGGGCCTCAGCCTTGGCTTCCTATGATCTGTATTAATTTCCAGGTCATTGTCTTTCAGAGCTGAAGGGCCTGTAGATACCATCCAGTTTAACCCACCCATTTTACATGAAGGAAAGACTGAGGCTCATGGGGGACAGCGACTTGTGCAAAATCACCCTGAATTAGTGGCACGGCTGGTAGTAGATGGCGGGTAGGCCCTGACCTCCTGCATGGCTGCCTGCTGACTCCAGGGCCGCACTCCAGCAACATGTTCCAAGCGTTATCTCTCTCACCCCTGAGCCTGCCACGTGCGGGTGGCTGAGTCCTGTGGCTTCAGCCCATCCAGAGACTGAATGATGTGGTTCTCTGGTTTAGGGCAGAAACTGGAACCTGACATCTGCTTCCGTTTCTCCCCTCCCCCTACCTCTTAAGTCCACTTCCTGGTGCTGGGAGCCTTCCACCTGCCCAGGCTAGTATTACTTAGGGCCTAGAGAAAGGCCAAGGAAATTGTCCTTCCCCTCTTAGGGCCTCTGCCCCAGGCATTCTAGGGCCTGGAGTGCCAGGCAGGGAAGGATGTGCTGCGGGGAGGGGCTGTCTTCTGCGGGATGGAGGGTAAGAGGGTGGGGTTCCTATGGTGTGTTTGGGTCCTCTGTGCTCAGCTGGCGCCTGTGTGTCTCACTGTCTGCTCCTTCCCTCCAGCCATGCAGCAAGTCCTGGACAACCTGGGATCTCTCCCCAATGCCACGGGAGCGGCCGAACTGGACCTGATCTTCCTTCGAGGCATTATGGAAAGTCCTATAGTGAGATCCCTGGCCAAGGTAGTGTGTTCCAGGGAGGTGGACATAAGGGTACTGCGCCTGGGGAGGCAGAGCAGGGGCTGGGATGTTAGCCACAGGGAGCCCTGGGAATGGGGCAGGTGGCACCCGCGACCCTGGGAGGGGGGGTATGCATGGACATCCATGCCTGGGTGATCAATCTGAACCACTGCAGATGGTGGGGGCCCACCTCCGTTCCTGACTGTTGAGTGTGGAGATGTGCCCATGTGGACGGATGTTTAGTGACTGCCAGCTTATGGAGGGTATGCTTGGTTGGGAATGAGCATGCCTGTGCTGTAGAATCTCTAAAGTTCAGCCTGCTTATCTTTCTGCCTCTGGACGTTTTGTGCAGACGTCTTTCTAAGGTCACTTGCCACATACCAGGCAGGGGAGAGACTCACTGAAAGAGAAAGTTATTAACCACTTTGGTAATGACCGTGATAGAGGCAGATGCACTAGGTGTTTGGGGAGGGTAAAGGACAGATGCCTGACCCAACCCAGGGTGGGCAGGGAAGGCACCCTGGAGGAAGGGTCACTTGTGTTGAGTCTTGGAGATTGAGGAGGAGGGGCAGTGCATTCCAGGCCACGAGAAGAACTTCAACAGGAACAGAGGTGAGAGAGCTAGAAATGTACAGGGGCTGTAAGTGTTGGGAGCTAGAAATGTACAGGGCTGTAACTGTTGATGTGAGGCTGGAGCTTTAGGTGTGAGACAGGGGGTGTGAGCTGTGGAGATGTCGGCAGCTGTTGGCAGCTGATGAAGGGCCCTAGGAGCTGTGCCTGGGGCTTGGGCATCGTCCTGTGATGTCCTGTGAGCAACTTGGAGCCTTTTGTGGATTTTAAGCAGGCGTGTGATGACGGCACATGGATGTTTTGGGAGCATCCCTCTGGTAGCCACAGGGAGGATGGTTGGAGGGTCATGACTGGAGTTGGAGAGGCTGGAGTTGAGGATCGTCCTGAATTAGACCTGTGGTAACAGTTCTTGAGGGAGGGGATGATAACACAAATATTTAGGAAATAAATCGGCAGTACCTGATGCTTGGGTATGGACGGTCAGGGGTGGGGGAAGCCAGGCACTTGGGATTCTGTACTGGGGAAGGGCTGGTGCTGCCTTCAACTGAGAAAGCAAGCAAGGATGGACCAGGGGAGGGGGCGACCCCTTTGCTGAGGAGGAGGAGAGGAGGTGAGAAGGATGCCAATAGCTATGTTGGAGGCAAGTCTGGGAGTCACAGAGAATCATGTTAATTGCTCAGATTTCTCAGGGGGGTAGGCGGTCTTCAGCTGAAAATTAAGGATCAGGGGTTGAGTGGAATGGGGGTGGAGGGTGGGATTTGGAAGTGAAGGTTCAACTAATAATTACTAAAGGGGAGTGAGGGAACCCACCAAAAGTCAGGGAGCAGGATCAACAGGGCCCCAGATCATCAATCCAGGGTGGGGGTGACTCAGTCCAGAGACATTTGAGGGTGGCTTTGGTCCAAGGCTTGTGCTGGATGGGGGCTGTGGGAGGCTGAGATGCAGAGAGAGGTGAGAGTGGCTCAGAGCATCACTTCTGGGGCTGAGCCTGGGAGGGGAGGGGAGAGTGGCCAGGAAGAAGCAGAAGGTCAGGGAGAACCTGGAGGCAAAGGCCTGAGGGCTTTCTGGGGTCAGTGTTTGGGGAGAGAGTATACAGCTGGAAGAGGAGACGGCCGAGGTCAGAGAGGGAGGTGGGAAGTGAAAGGTTTCCAAGGAGGACAGTTCTGGGGGTGATAACATTTTGAATGTGGCTATGGGGGGCAAAGAGGCCATCAGTGATAACGAATTCTAGGAATGGATGGGTCGGGTGTGGGATGGGGTGTCTACACATGCATGAGGGTGGGCAGACACTGGAGGCAGCCCCAGGGTCTCCGGTAAATGGTGGTGGGTGTGACCAGGAAGTTGGATGATAGTGATGGCAAGGGTGGGGGGCGGGGCAGTACAGCTAGGTGGTGGGTCTTCCCCAGGGTGAGGTGGGGACTGTCACAGGACAGCTGTGACCTTTCCTGGCATGGGGCTTGGAAGGGGACCAGATGCTAGTGGGAGGTTCTGGGGAAGAGAAAACCGAGCCGACTGGAGGAGATTGGAAAAAGGCAGATTGCCTCTCAGTCGGTGGCTAAGGATTGGACTTTCAAAACAAGGAGTTATGCATGTTTCAAACAGAGAGAATATGAGCTCCTTGAGGACAGTGATGTCAGCTTTGTTTACTACTGTGTCCCCAGAGCCTAGAACGGTGCCTGGCACATAATAGGTCCTCACTAAATGTTTGTTGAATGAATGAATACAAGAAAGTGTGCAGAAAAAGCACATAGTACCCACCTCCAGGATGTGAATGCTGATCATGTTTGCTTTAGTTCTTGCTCTTTCTTTTTAAGAAATAAAAAGCGTGAGCCAGTGAATGCCTCTCCCCTTTTCCTCATTTCCACTGCTGTCCCTGCCCACAGGTGACCCATGCCTGGAGTTGATGATACTGTGCCCCTGAATATTTGCCCATCTTGACTACATATGTATTTAGATGTAAACTACATGCCCCTGTTATATGTGTTTTTAAACTTTACATAATGGAATGATAGTGGAAGCAGCTATGGTTTTTGAGATTTCTAGTTCATATAAGTAATATAGTTACTGACATGCATAGAGATATAGATTCATTTGGACTGTTGTGTAGTTCTCCAGTATGTGAACAGAGCCCCGTGTATTCGTCTTCTGGTTCCCCTACTGAGAGACAGGTATGCTGTTGCTGACTTGTCTCTGTTAAGCAGCAGTGAACATCCTTACATCCATCTGCTTCTACACGTGGGTTAGAGTTTCTCTAGGGTGGACACTTGGCAGTGGAATTGCTGAGGACCTGCATTTGAACCTCAACATCTATAACCTTCCAAAGCTGACTTCACAGTTGGATTTATTAAACCACACCACCTCTGAGTCACTCCAGCTATTGCTTCTATAGCATGACAGCCAGGGAAATAAGGAGGCTCTCTCAGGATGCAGAACCTCAGGGTTAGAAGGTCCTTTAGCCAGAACCCTCCAGAGTGGGACACCTTTCTCCCCTGTCCCCACCTCCGTAGCATTCCTCTCTAGTGGCCTCTTGGAACCCATCTGACAGCTCTCCAAAGGTGAGACTGATGGCTGGATGGCTCTGTTATTCACTTGGTCATTCCGTCATCCATCCTCTGTTCAACAGATATCTCTTGCGTGCTCACCAAGGCCAGGCACAGTGCTAGGGAGATGGCAATGAAATGTCAGATAGGTTATTCTTCTCCCGAGGGAGCCCTGAGTCTGTCATTTTCTCACTGAGCTCAGCAATGTCCTCGTCCTGGGACCACAGCCTGATGGAAAAGTTACCAATGTACTGTGTCAGTTTACATAAGTAAACTTCCTTCTCCAAGAATGTTCTCTCCATCTAGCTGTGAAACAAACAGGAAATGAATCTCCATAAGGGAGCATCAGAGCTCAGTAAGGACTTCCTTGGTGGCTCAGACAGTAAAGAATCTGCCTGTAATGTGGGAGACTTGGTTTTGATCCCTGGTTTGGGAAGATCCCCTGGAGGAAGGCATGGCAGTCCACTCCAGTATTCTTGCCTGGAGAATCCTCACGGACAGAGGAGCCTGGCAGACTATGGTCCATGGGGTTGCAAAGAGTCGGCTCAGGAAAAATCCCTCCGACCCCTATATATGTGACCCTTTGCAATGGAACTTTGCCAGTCCTTTCATCAAAAGGTAGAGTTTCTCCACTCTTCAGTCTGGGCTTGACCACATGACTTGCTTTGGACTAGCAGACCTACATCTTACTCCTTCTCACCCATTTTAATGATTATGTATACACAGATCAATTTCTAACCTATTAGACAAAGTACTTTGATCAAAGATATAGCAACAAAAGCTTAGAAGCCCAGAAACCCACAGGAGTGGAGCCCAGATAGAAACCCGTGTGATAGTTATTCACCTCCTTCCCTTTCCCTGATGACATGGACTTGACTCTCCTCTCTGGGGAGGTGCCAGACGATGTGGGAGGGGCTGCCTTGGGTAGATCTGGAACCAGGGAGGAGCAGGCCCTGCGGGGACAAACCCAGAGAATTACAGGCTCTGAAGGAAGTCAAATCTGGCAGGCAGATCAGAAATCCATAGGGTTGGCTACAGAGAGCAGATGGCGGTCCTGGCAGGTGGGTGACATCTGGGAGCGCTGACATGGACCCAGTAGCAGGTGTTCCAACAACAGGCAGGGCCACGGTGAGGAATCAAAGGCAGATGACATTCAGAAATTTAGGCAAACTGTTATCAGTGGGGACAGCTGCCAGTTTGGAGGCCTGTGAACTAAGCCGCATGAGATGAAGAGGAAAATAAAGTGTTTGAAGTCAGATTCATTGATCGGCTGTGTGACCTTAGTAGGGCTGACAACCTTTCTGAGCTTCAGCCGTCTCTTCTGAGAAATGGGGACAACGATACTTACCTCTCAGAGTTGTGGTCAGCAGAGAGGGAGGTCATGGATGTGGAAGTGTTTGGCCATTGGACTGGAATTCAGAGGGAAGACTCAGTCCTTTGGTGGTGGGAAGGTGAGATAGCCGGCAAAGAAAGGTGGGGTCTTAAAAGAATGAGGGGCCAGGAGGGTCACCAAGATGGAGACTCTGACCAGGGGACATGGTGGGGAGCCCAGTGCATCAGTTAGCTTTTGCTGCGTAACAAACCGCCCCACAGCATAGTGGCGTGACTTGTGTCTCATGATTTTGTGGATTGACTGGGTGGTTTTCTGGTCTGGGCTTGCTCATTTGGGATGGGGTAGGACAGCCCCAGTCACGTGACTGGTGACTCAGCCGGAAGGCTGCACTGTCTGGGATAGTGTGGTCTCTCATCCTCTAGGAGGGTGGCCCAGGTTGCTTCCCATGGTGGTCTCAGCAGCAATGAAGGACCAGCCCCCAGTCCTAGGCACTTTTCAAGCCTCTGCTTTTACGTCTCATTGGCCAAAGCAAATCACGTGGCCACATTCAGGTGGAAGAGTCCCTTTACCCTCTGGCTCACCATGCTTTCAGATTTTGAATTACTTTCAGATTTTGAGTTACTTAATTATGAGCCTGGGCTTCAGGTGGGAATTCCATCTCCTGATCAGAGAAGTTGGAGTGGAAAGGTGGAGGGAAAAGTTTTCCAAAGAAAGGCTGTGGCGTGTTTCTGCATTTGCAGTTTACATCTGGCTCTGCATGGGCAGCTGGCAGATTTGGGATTAAGGAACCAGCTCTTCCGTCAGCCGGGTGTGAACCTGGCCCAAGTTTCTGGCCTGTAAGGAGCTTGAGGGTATGCTGTGCTGAGGGTGATTTTTCAGAGCAGAATTAAGCAAGTGGTTACCACAGAAACTAAAAACTGCTTTCCTGGTTGTGGGCCCTCGTGTTCCTAATATTGTAGTGTGTGCTGTGCAAGAGAACAGTTTCTAAAAACAGGCGCCCAGATAGTGACACCACAACTGTGGGGGCGCTCAGGAAACTTTGACTTGCATCTCTGCTATACACCCAGGAGTTGTGAAAAGGAATTCATTTTACCTGCTAGAGCCTCAGATTCTTTATTGGGAAAATGGCCTTTATGCTGTTAATCTTACCATCATTTTGACATTTAAATGAGATGTCTTTTGAAGTATAATTGATTTACAATACTGTGTTAGTTCCAGGTGTACAACAAAGTGATTCACTTTTATCTATCTCACTATATATGTCTAACTCTTATTTATTCTTTTTCATTATAGCTATTCATTTCAAGATATTGAATGTAGTTCCCTTTGCTATGCAGTAAATCCTTGTTCTTTATCTATTTTTTGCATGGTAGTGTGTGTCTATTAATCCCATGATTCCCAATTTATCTCTGCTCCCCTTCCCCTCTAGTAACCATAAGGCTGTTTTCTGTGTCTGTGAGTAGTCTGTTTCTGTTTTGTAAATCAGTTCATTTGTAGGATTTTTTAAGATTCCACATATAAGTGACATCATCTAATATTTGTCTTTGTCTGACTTACTTCACTTGGTGTGATAATCTGTAGATTCATCCATGTTGCTGCAAATGGCATTGTTTTGTTTTTTTATGGCTGAGTAATATTCTGTTGTTTATATGTACCACATGTTTATCCATTCATCTATTGATAAACACTTAAGTTGTTTCCATGTCTTGGCTATTGTAAACATGGGTTACTAATTTAACTCCATATGTCAGAGAACATATTAGATATGACTAAATGTTTAAAAAATGGAGCCATTTGAGATTTGTTTTATGATCCCAAACATTGTCTGTTTTGAGGACTATTCCATGTGTACCAGGAAGATTCTGCTGCTGTTGGGTAGAGTGTTCCATAAATGTCAATTAGGTCAAGTTTGTTGATAGTGTTTTTAAAATCTTCTATATCCTTGCAAATTTTCCATTTACTTTTTCTGCTGATTACTAAGAGAGGAGTGTTGAAATCTACAACTATTGTTATAGAAAAAAATAAATGGAAAGTCTCTTAAGTGTGTTATTTTACTATCAAATAAGTTTTGGGCTTCCCTGGTGGCTCAGATGGTAAAGAATCTGCCTGTCATGTGGAAGACTCGGGTTTGATCCCTGATCTGGGAAGATCCCCTGGAGAAGGGAATGGCTACCCACTCCAGGATTCTTGCCTGGAGAATTCCATGAACAGAGGAGTGGGCGGGCTATAGTCCACGGGGTTGCAAAGAGTCAGACACGACTGAGCCCTCAGTACTTCCTATGGCCCAGCAATTCTCCTTCTGGGAAAAACTCTCACATGTGCAACAGGAGACACAAACCAGAGTGTTCCTAGTAGTTTTGTTCATTGCCATTTGAAATGGTAAAAACCTGAAATGAGTGTGGGGGGCATGTGCTTAGACATAGGATAGTGTCAAGATCCTTATTTATGGTTTAAGTGATGGGTTCTTGCATCCTTGTTATATTATTACAAAAGTACCTAGTTTAATAGCAGCTAACTAAAAACGAGTCATGCAGGAACCAAGGATGAGAACATATCATGAGCCAAGGATATGATTAATCCAATTCTGAGTTCTCAAAGTCCCAGAAAAGAGTGTTGCAAATTGTGATACATGTTGGGTGTTCTCAGTATTGGTCAGTCAGCCTACTGGTAGTGTTTCTTTTGTATAGGAATGATTAAATGTTTAAAGTTTCCTCTGGCCCATGAAGGTTGAGCTTGGAGAGCTGTGTTCTTCTGTCTGTTGGGAAGATCTCCAGGGGCAGCCACAGGGGTAGGAATGGATCAGCCTAGGGGGAGGGGTCATTAAGTAAAAGAAGGGAGATAATGACTTGGAAGACACATTGGCTTCCTGCTTGGTTAGGTGAGGGCTCCTTGGGAAACTTGATGCCTGCATCCATAGAGCAGAAGATGCTAAAGCTAAAATGGACAACCTCTAGGCTACTTATGTCACCTGGGCCAGAGCTAGCCCCCATTATCTGGAAGGAGCCTGGCCAGAGTCACCATGGTGAGGGAGCTGCGGGTCTGAGTGCCTTCGTTTATTCTTGAAACACAGTTCCTGGGGCCCTGGGCTCTTAGTATTGTCTAGACACTGGTAACAGAGCCAGGGCCTCCATGGGTTGTGCTGAGTTAATGACTGAAGATCACACAGCATTTGGTAGAAACTTCTGGGGCATTTCTCTGCCCTCTGGTTTCTGAGGATCATCAAGGTGTAACAGGTCTCCGAGTACTACTTCTTTGCTCCTTCAGTTGTCTGTTTCCCCAGCAGGAACGCTGTGTCCAGCTGGGCTGTGGGAGTCAGTCTGAAAGGCTGCCCTCCCAGCGGAGGATGATTTAGGGGGCCCCCCTATATGGGAAGTTGTTTCCCTGGCCTGTTTGGGGTAGAGAAGACAGAAAAGGAGCTAGCCTTTATTGAGCAACTGCTGTGTGCCAAGCACTGTGTCTATCTCATCAAATCCTCAGAGTATCCTTATGGGATGTTGTTAAAATTTCCTCATCTCATGGGCTTGAAAAACTTTCTGTTATGGAAATTTTCAAAAATGTTTTCAGAACCCCCATCATCCATTGCTCTACTTCAACACTGAACAACTCAAGAACAGTCTTATTTCATCCATACCTCCACCTCCTTCTCTCTCTCCTGAATTATTTTGAAGCAAGTTTCAGACATAATTTTATCTGTAAGTATTTCAATATTTGTAGTTAAAAGTTCTTAAAAAAAATTTGCACTACCATTATTACACATAGAAAATTAAGCAATAATTTTCTTACAGATTTTTATTAAATGGTGGTGTAATACCTGGACAGTCATTTGGAAAGATATCAAAGCAGATCCATACCTCACACCATTCATCAGAATAAACTTCCAAGAAGCTCAGAGATCGAAAAAACAAACTATATACATCCTAGAAGAAAACATGGGTCTTTGTGTAAAGGAAAGCCTTTTTTAAAAACTATGCCTCGAAATTTGGATGCATAAAATATTAATAAATTTAACTAAATTAAATACATAGCTTTTGCAGTGACAAAAAAAACATAAGCTGAGTCAAAAGATAAATGACAAACTGGGGGAAAATATTTGCAAGAGGTATTACAGATAAAGGGCATATCTTCCTAATATAGAGAATGTTTTAAGAAGTGAGAAAAAGAAAAAACAAGATCTGATGGGAAAATTGGCAGGAGACGTGAACAGACAGATCACAGAAAAAGATATACAGATGGCCTTTAAACATATGAAGAGATGCTCAGCTTCGCTCATAATAAGCAAAATGCAAATTAAGCCCCACTGAGAGATGGCTTCTCATCTATGTGATTGGCAGACATTCAAGGGTTTGATCACGCACTCTGGTGGCAAGGCTTCAGGAAAGTCTCTCTTCTAATGCTGGTGGGGAGGCAAAGTGGCACAAACCCCATGGAGGGGAGTTTGTCAATATCTAACAAAACCACATATTTATTTACTGCTTGACCCAGCAAGACTTCTAGGAATTTACATGAAAGATCCACTCCATGAATATAGAATGGCTATGCCAAGGCTATTCACTGCAGTTTTATTTGCAATAGTAAGATATTAGAAACAACCTCCATACCTATGGAGAGTAGTTGAATAAATTATGGTACTCCAGTCATGAAATCACACACATGCAGTGATTAAAAGATAACTAATAGAGGAAGATCTCCATGGAGCAGCACAGAGTGATTCCAGGGCATATTGTTAAATTAAAAAACAGGGACTTCCCTGGTGGTCTAGTGGTGAAGAAACCTTGTTTCCATTGCATGGGTTTGATCCCTGGTTGAGGAACTAAGATCCTGCATGCTGTGTGGTGCAGCCAAAAAAACAAGAACAAACAACAAAAAGAAACCCAAACAACAAACCAAACCACTTAAACAAACAAAAACCCCAAAGTATCAGAGTATACATACCTTTTATATAAGAGAGAAAGGGAAATATTTATTTATTTTTGTAGAAAAAATGCTGACTGAATAAACTAGAAACTAATGAAAATGATGCCTTTTAGAGTGTTGGTATGAATGGGGTAGAAGGGATGAAGATGGAAATAAGACTTTTTGAGTTTACTTTTTATATAGATTTAAGATTGCAGCCATGTGAATGTTGTACATATTAAACATAAGGTTAAATTTTAAAAGAATGAAAAAATCTAACCCTGAAATTAAGTGCAGATAAGTGAATCTATTCATATATCAAATTGTTAGCAGAACAGAAAAAGGAATTAATTTAAGCAACTTCACAAAATTCTGACTATATGCCTTAAGTGGGATATTTACTAAGCCTGTACTATTTAATATTAGTAGCCACTAGCCAGCCCCATGTGGGTACTTATTTAAATACTTTATTTAAATTAAAATACTTCAGCTAAAATGCTGATATAAAATTAAAAATTCAGTTTCTTAGTTGTACTAGTCATGTTTCTCAACAGCCACGTGTGGCTAGTTGCTACCACAGTAGACAGCCCAGATATAGAATATTTACATTGACGTTGTAAGTTTTTTTAAACTATTCTGGGGACAAAAAGAATGCAGATAAATCTTGAATTTTACTTGGGTAAAATATACAGAAGGTGATACCTAAGGTGATAGGTAGTAGCAATAGTTTAGCAATTCTGAAACTTTCTGAACATTGAAGGACAGAATAAATAAGTAAATATATATTAAAGTTCTTGGGAGAAAATTCTCACCAAAGGAGAAGGGAGATACAAGTATGGAATGGGAGAAGGCAAGGAAAATTGTGTAGAGTTTGATTTTAATTAGGTCAGTATCAGCTAATGTCTACTGAAGTAATGACACCCAGAATCAGTGAGCACTGAGTGCCCAGATCTTGGTTTCTGAATACCATTCCCCAGCAAAAGGAATCAGGTTTCCTTGGGGAAATTGCTGATTCCACATCTGGAGTAGGGAAAGTACAAGGTGAGCTGGTGATGGAAGGAAGAAGGTGCTCATAATGGGAACAAGTCAAAAGGGGCGCTGCGGGCTCCCCTGGACAAATTTGGGGTAAACTGAGACAATGAAGATACCAATGATGATGAATTAGAACACACTGAATAAAAAAGTTCATAGTGATGCAGAAAGAGAGAGGAGGAGGAGGAGTGGGAGGGGAAAAGAAGAGCTCTTTCTTATAATAGAGTGCCAGATAATGCATGTAGAAGGAATAATGGGGTTAGATAGTGACTATTTTGCAACCCCAACACAATAACAATTGATTCAGGCAAAAACCCATAAATGGAGACTAAATCCATCAGTGAATGATTATTGGGGAACCGAATAGTCACGTGGTCTCAAAGTGTGGGGAAACCTTAAGATCACTTATATAGAACTCTTGCCGCAAAGATTAACTTGAGTCTAAACATGTAGAAACAACAGATAAATCCAGCTGTGGGGCATTCCACAAACTACTGACCTGGACTCTTCAAAAATGTCCTGAAAGACCAAAGGGTCTGTTCTAGGTTAAAGGAGAATAAGAGGATGTGACAGCTAAAGTTAACATCTGATCTTGATTAGACTGTGGATCAGAAAAATAAAGCCCTATAGAATATTTTTGAGGCAATAGTGACATGAACATGGACTATCTATTAGACAATATTATATTGCTGTGCCAATGTTGAGTTTCTTGCATGTGATAATGGTATTGTAGTTTGTGTACCAGATATCCTGTTTGTTCTTAGGAGATGCATGCTGAAGTACTTTGGGGTGAAGTACTTTGTCTCTGCAACTATCTTCCAAGTGATTCAGAGGGCAAAAAAAGTCTCCATATATATCCTTGAAAGGGGACTCTTTTCTTCCCACTTAACATAACTCTCCCTGCTGGGCTGGTCACTGGCAGAGACTTCCTTTTCCCTTTTCAGAGCATCTTGTCATGGAGCCCAGAGTCAGTAGAGCAACAAGTAGGTGCAGAGCCTTCTCCTGGTGCCATGTACTGACATCTTGTCCCCTTCCTCACTGGGAACACTGAGCTCAAGGCTGAGAGACCCAAGTATGAGTCCCTGTGACCTTGGACAAGCCACACCACTTCCCTGGCTTCCTTATCCTGGGCCACGGGGTGTCCAAGACCCCACCCTACCATGATTTTGGATGGGAGAAGCTGTCCTTGAACTCAGATGCTTATGGGGTTCTGGTGGCTGGGGACAGTTTGATGACATTAATGGCTCTCTGTGGCAAGAGATGGAAATGAGGTGTTATCTTTTGGATTCTCTCTTCCCTAAACTGGGTCCCAGTCGCTCTTGGGGGAGAAAGGAGATAGCAGGGCACATGTGCATATTTGTGAGTGTGCTTATATCTGAGGGAGTGAGGCTCGTAATACCACGAGCAGTGCTGTGGGTAGCGTCTACAGTCCAGATCTGGGGGTGGGAAGATGCCTGGGAATGGAGGAGGGGGCACAGTTTGGTACCCTGGGGCCCTTGGGGAGGCATCAGACCTCACCTGTTCCGCCCCCACCCCCAGGCCCATGAGCGGCTGGAGGAGACGAAGCTGGAGGCAGTGCGGGACAACAACTTGGAGCTGGTGCAGGAAATCCTACGGGACCTGGCGCAGCTGGCGGAGCAGAGCAGCACCGCGGCCGAGCTGGCCCGCATCCTCCAGGAGCCCCACTTCCAGGTTTGGTCCTCTCCCAGGTTCCTGGGATGGGGCTGGCAGGAAGTTAGGACTGGAATGGGAAGGGACCTCAGGGCACTTCCCCACGGTTCCTCCCCTTCCTCCCACCTCTCCAGTCCCTTCTGGAGACGCACGACTCTGTGGCCTCAAAGACCTATGAGACACCACCCCCTAGCCCTGGCCTGGACCCCACGTTCAGCAACCAGCCTGTGCCTCCTGACGCCGTGCGCATGGTGGGCATCCGCAAGACAGCTGGAGAGCATCTGGTGAGGGTGCCTGGCCGCGCCAGAGGGGGACTCATGGGGGGTGGGGGTTGAGAGTAAGCAGCAGGATCAAGTCGGGTCAGGGGAGGCCTGAAGACAAGGTCAGCTTTGCCCAGGGTCGGGCGCACACATCTCTGTTCTGCCCACTTTTGGTCCTTTAGTGCTCCTGTAGGTGAAGAGTTTGGGGAGAGGATGGCAGAGAAAGTGGCCGTGAGGGTGGGGGTGGAAGGGTAGAATGGAAGGGCCCTTAGGACACCCATTTGAAGATTCTGACCTGGAGCAATTGGGGTTTCACATATCTGCCCTCCGTCTCCCAGGGCGTGACATTCCGCGTGGAAGGTGGCGAGTTGGTGATCGCCCGCATTCTGCATGGGGGCATGGTGGCCCAGCAAGGACTCCTACATGTAGGCGACATAATCAAGGAGGTGAACGGGCAGCCTGTGGGCAGCGACCCCCGCGCGCTGCAGGAGCTCCTGCGCAGCGCCAGCGGCAGCGTCATCCTCAAGATCTTGCCCAGCTACCAGGAGCCCCATCTGCCCCGCCAGGTGGGCCCCTCCACCAAGTCCCACCCCCAGCACAAGGCCCAAGGGGTGGCTGAGCCTCTCGGTGGCCAGGGTCACCGGCCTCCGGGTGGGAGCGCCTCCTCTCCAATCAGTGTGCTCAGAGCGAGTGGGGGGCGGGACCTGGCAGATCCAGCCACCTACAGGCCTGTACACGTTGTGAACACGCTTGCATTCTTGCCCTTGGCTTGAGCACTCATGCGCATGTGCAAGGGACACGCCCACATCTAAGGCTTGGGGTACCCACGTGTACAAGTGAATTCCTACATCGCCTGCAGCCCCCTGTGTGCCGTGTGTGTGCGAGGGTGCTCAGCGTTGGGTGGTCCCGTGTGTCCCATTCAGCTGCCTCCTGGTTGGTGGATTGTGGAGGTTTCACTGCTCTGCCCACCTCTTCTATTGGTTGTCTGGCTTTTTGTCAAAGCCTTCTCCTCTGGGGAAGGGGAGGGTGTAGGGGGGACAGAGGGATCCTGCATTAGGGTCATGCATGCCCTAGGCCTGAGCAGATCCCCTGTGCTTCTGAGTCCTTTTGTTCTGGATGCAAAGGGAGGTTGGTACCAGGGAGGTGGGCTGGGCAGGCCTGCAGGCATCATGCCCTTAGATGGGCAGTGCCAGGCTCTCTCTTTGTGAAAAGAGGGGGACTGTGTGATACTCCCAGTTCCCACTCTGGGTGTAGGGGATGGCAACAGGACAGGGCTTCGACCCCTCCAATTTCCCCCTGCTTCTGCCCTTAACTCTTCTCGGCAAATCCCCGGCCCAGGTATTTGTGAAATGCCACTTTGACTATGACCCGACCCGAGACAGCCTGATCCCCTGCAAGGAGGCAGGCCTGCGCTTCAGTGCTGGGGACCTGCTTCAGATTGTAAACCAGGACGATGCCAACTGGTGGCAGGTGAGTGCTGGGTGCCCATGCAGTCTCCCCAGGCATAGCATGTCAGGGAGGTGAGGGCTCACTTAGCAGATCTTTGTTCACGGTTATTTTAGGCATGCCATGTGGAAGGGGGCAGTGCAGGGCTCATCCCCAGCCAGCTGCTGGAGGAGAAGCGGAAAGCCTTTGTCAAGCGGGACCTGGAACTGACACCCACCTCAGGTACAGTCTTCCCCCAAGACCCCAAATGTGAGATCTGATGTGGCCCTGCCTGGCCTCACTGGTCCATCTCCTTATGGCCAGGGACCCTATGTGGCAGCCTTTCAGGAAAGAAAAAGAAGAGAATGATGTATTTGACCACCAAGAATGCAGGTGGGTGTTGGGCGCGTCTTTCCCCTGTCCTCCTCTAGTGCCCCCGTTTCCCCACCAATAGCTGGTGCATCTCTTGGTTCTGAGTCTGCCAGTCCTGTCCCTAAGTCCTGCCTGGTTTCTCCCTGCTGCCCTTGGCCCCAGCCCTCTTACCCTCGGCCTCTCTGAGAGCCCAGCCGCACCCCCTCCACCTGATAAGCAGTGCCATCTCCCTGTGTCCAGAGTTTGACCGCCATGAGCTGCTCATTTACGAGGAGGTGGCCCGCATGCCCCCCTTCCGCCGGAAAACCCTGGTGCTGATCGGGGCTCAGGGCGTGGGTCGCCGCAGCCTGAAGAACAAACTCATCATGTGGGATCCAGATCGCTACGGCACCACAGTGCCCTGTGAGTGGGAGCCGGGTCCTGCTGGGTGGGGGTTTGGGGGCGAGGGAGCGGGGGCTGCCTTGGGGGCCAGGGCTGGTCCTCTAAATGGGCATCTGCCCCAGGTGAAGTGATACCTTTGGGTGAGAGGTGTAGGGTGTGCGCCCTCTGTGGGTGAGTGTGGGAACTGCAGACTGGGAGGGCGTAGAGAGCTGTCTCAGGCCAGGTGGGCGGTGCTAGCCTTGCCTTTCCCTCCCTCATGTTTCACTTGCTGAAAAAGCCCAGCTGGGCTAAAAGCCCACAGTGAAACAGAGCTATGAGCTGTGCGTGGGCTTGTATAAGACAGGGTTTCTTGGTGACAGAGGCAGCTGGGGTGTGAAAGCTCCTGGTTCCTAGAGGCAGGAACCTGAGCGCTGACCCCAGGTGTGCTTGGCCTTGCTGTGTGGCTTTGGGCTGCACATTGCCCTCCCTGGGCTTCAGCCCTGCATCTGTGAACACGGGGTTAGAGCAGTGATCTCTGCAGGTCCTCTCAACATGGACATCTTGAGTCTGTGGGTGCCAGTGCTGAGGGCGAGGGCCAGATGTGCAGGAGGGCACAGGGCTTCTTGGCTCTCAGAGGACATGAGCCCTTGTGTCTGAGGTGATGCGTCCTGCTTGTGCCCATCGGTCCCTCCTTCCCCCTAGACACGTCCCGGAGGCCCAAGGACTCAGAACGGGAAGGCCAGGGTTACAGCTTTGTGTCCCGTGCGGAGATGGAGGCCGACATCCGTGCTGGGCGATACCTGGAACATGGTGAATACGAGGGCAACCTGTACGGCACACGTATCGACTCCATCCGGGGCGTGGTGGCTGCTGGCCGGGTGTGCGTGCTGGATGTCAACCCCCAGGTACTGCTGGCCTGCTCCTTCCCAGCCTGCTTAGTACTTCTCTGGGTATTCTCCTTGCCCCCAGTATTTCCCCATATATTTCCATGCAACCCAGTATAACCCCTCAATTACTGCTAGGGCCACAGCCCACCCAGAACCCCTTTCTCAGCCTCCTGCACCCCACTCTTATAGTTTCCTCCAGTTCACCCATCTCAGCCACCTGTCAGCTGTCCTGCCATTCACTCCCAGGTTTCATGTTCTAGAAGCCCAGGTACCTCATTCTCCTCTGTTCCTAGATACCTGTCCTCACCCCATCACCCCAGATGTACCTGGGGATATACTCCTGGCCCTCCTCTTCTGCAGGCAGTGAAGGTGCTGAGAACAGCTGAGTTTGTCCCTTACGTGGTGTTCATCGAGGCCCCTGACTTCGAGACCCTGCGGGCCATGAACCGGGCGGCGCTGGAGAGCGGGGTGTCCACCAAGCAGCTCACGGTGAGGCCCTCTGAGGTATGATGGGAGGGGCCTAGCGGCTGCCTGGGCATGGGAGCCAACCAGAGCTGAGGAAGAGAAGGAGATGGTGTCCTCAAGGGGAGAGGCGCCCACACAAGGCACCCACCCAGTGAGGTAGGACTAACAATTCTCACTTTATAGGTGTGGACATGGAGGTCTGAGCAAGGAACACAGTTAGTCCAGGGCATGGGAGCTTCTGCCAGGCCCCCTGCCCAGTCCACTCTGCGAACAGAATGCTGACTCTAGGGAGCCCAGAGGGCTGGAGGGCAGAGGTGGGTTGTTGACAGCTGGGAAAAAGGCTGAAGGGAGGGAGGAAGCTAGAGACTGGAAGGCTGGCTGGAAGGACTAGGTAGCATCAGGGAGGAGGCAGTGCATGGAGGAGAGGCTTCAGGTCAGGTGTTGCACGACTCCAGGGCACCCCTTAGCTCCCAGGGACCCCAGGGAACAGTCTTCCCCTGCAGGTGGTTTGCAGAGAGTTGAACCCAGGGGTCCCTCTGCTGGCCACACCTAGTACTGCAGCTCTCAGGCTCAGTCTCAGGAGCAAGGTCTGGGCTGGGCTCCCCAGGGCTGCAGCGCCAAGCCCCTGCCCTGCTACAGGTCCCCGCCCCGACACAAGCAGGGCCTACTGGAGCCCCTCAGACAAAGCTGGGCCAGTCCTAGAGCTCCTGCCTGGGGTTATTTAAGTCAGTATTCAAGTCCTCCTCCCACCTCTGCCCCACCAACTTGGATTGGGTCTGGGACCAGGTTTGTCCCGGGCCACACAAGGGATGTGCCCCTCAGGCTGCCTAGGTAAGGGGGGCCTATTCAGACTGAAGGGAGCACTGGTTTTGGAGTCAGGCAGACCCTGTGCAGCCGCTGGCTATCTGTGTGACCTCTGTGTGTCTGAGATTTCTCTGTTTAAATGGAAATAATTGGTCCTACTTGCAGAGCTGTAGTGAAGATTATGCAGGTTACAAAGTGTTTAGTGTTGTGCCTGTCACTTCCTAAAGGTTATTTCCTTCCTTCCTTCTACCCATCTGTCTGTCCATGGTTGCAGGAGAGCTGCCATGGGGCATGCAGGGAGGGGCTGCTGCCTCCCCAGCGAGGGGCTCTGAGCCGCCATGGTTGGTACTTTGGGCTCTGGGGAAGGGCCTAGATGATGCAGGCTCTGGGTCCCCGACGTGGTGGGGGAGGCGGGTGTCTGGGAGATGCTGACGCGGGTAGGCCCCCTTGTGCCGGCAGGAGGCGGACCTGAGGCGGACAGTGGAGGAGAGCAGCCGCATCCAGAGGGGCTACGGGCACTACTTCGACCTCTGCCTGGTCAACAGCAACCTGGAGAGGACCTTCCGTGAGCTCCAGGCCGCCATGGAGAAGCTGCGCACCGAGCCCCAGTGGGTGCCTGTCAGCTGGGTGTACTGAGCCTGTTCTCCTGGACCTCGGCTCTCTGGGTCATAACCAAACCCTGAATCCGTCCCCTTCCCACCCGTGACCCCCCAGCCCCCATCCTCAGCTCCCGTCCCTGGCGCTCTGGCTCTTCCTGGGTCTCGGCCCTACATCTGGCTTCAGCGCAGAGGCTGTACTGCCAGGGAGGTGGGTGTTCGTGGGGTACCCCTGTGCCCAGGTGCTGCCCACTCCCTACGTCCATTGGCCACCGGATGTCCCTCTCTGGGGGCCAGACCGTGCCCAGGAGGGTGTCAGAGTCACCTCCATAATTTATGCTCAGTCCAGAGGAGAGAAAAGCTGCTTTGGGACCACGTGGTCATAGGTACACTGCCCGCCCCCCTCCCACCAGTCCTCTGTCCAATCGCTTTTCCTCCTCTGGACTGGCCCCACCCTCTCCCCATTCCTAGGCTCCTCCTACTTCTCACCTCTGCAGCCTAGGAGCAGGCCTTAGGCTTGTTCCCTGTGACCAGGGGGGTACATGACTCCCTGGCAACCAGGCAGGCCCGGGCGGTGGTGCCAGCTTGGTGCCATCCCAGAGGTTGGAGGAGCCAAAGCACCAGCTAGCTGCCACAGCCAGGGAGCCGTGCGGCTCTCAGCCCCCCGCCGAACGGGGCTGGGTCCCTGCCCTTCCCTCATCCACAGCTTTTCACTGCCGAAGTCTCTCCACGGACTTCTCCAAGGTGACCCTGACAGGGCAGCTCTTGCTCCCCGCAGGTCAAGGCTGGCAGGGGCCCTGGGCTCAGCCCAGGCTGGGATGGGTTGGAGGCCAAGCCCCGTGAGGAGAGGAGCCTGCAACTTCTGACGAGAGAACTCCCAGTCCTCCGTGGCCTGTGGCGGGGGTCTGTCTGAGCTCCCTGTCCGTAGTTGTTGTCCGCTTTGGTCTCTCTGGCCGGGTCCAGGTGACATGAGCGCTGCCTGAGGGCTGAGGCCAGGTGAGGGCCGGGCCGTGAGGTGTGGGCTCGGAGGACATTTGTGCCCCAGCAGGCTCCCCGCGTGACTCCAGGGGGCGCCATTCGCCCTGAAGTCTGCACAGTTTCTGTTTCCCCTTGCGGCGGTGCCTGGTCTGTTTCTGCCACTGGTGTGTGTGTGTGTGTCAGGCTTCGTTTTGGGAGAGGGAGAAGCAAAAGGTAGTTTTGCTTTGGAGGTTACTCTCTGGGGGCCCTCTTTTTTCAGCCCCCATTTCTTATGAGACCCTTATCCCAGATTCCAGAGGCTTGGCCCTCCCCGGCTGTCTTCCTCCAACTCTCCTATTGTCTCCTGACCCTAAATGCCTGCCCTCCAGTCCTCGGGGAGGGCGACGGTGTAAAATTAGAATCCCTTTTAAGAAAAGAATGCTGTCCTCGACTTCCCCAGGCATCTCATCCCTCATCCTTCTCTGTGACCTTTCCTGGGGTGAACCTGTCCTTGTAGGGGACCTCCCCCACTACCCCTACCCCCAGCCTTTGTGCTCCCCAGTTCTTCTGAGTGTCTAGTCTGTCTTCGCTGCAGTGTCAGCCCAAGCTGGCCCCTGAACCACTGTGTGCCCATTTCTTAGGGAAGGGGAGGGAGAAGAAACAGAATATTTATTACAAAGTTAGAAATATATTTATTATATTAGGGATCTCATTTGCATTTGCCTAGGTATACAAGTGAGATGTGACAGTCAAGCCTGCTCCCATCTCATTTGCATAGCTTTGCATCCACTATGCACCTCTACTTTCCTCTTTTCCCTTTAGTCAACGTTCTTTTAATTTATCCTTCATTCAGCTCTCCTTGCTTCACCCTCACCCTTAGCCCAAGGAGACTGGGAGTGGGAGGAAAATGGGTGTTCTCCTGCTGGCCCGGGGCCATAGTGTCCTTTGTCCATCCATCCCCACCTCACCCAGAAGACTTGGGAATAGAGGCAGCCACCCCCTTCCCTTTGGTTACGCTCCAGAGCGCCCTGGTTAGAAGACCATCCTTTTGGATGGGAATGGGCGCTAAACATCTTGCTGAGGAGTTGGTACCTGGTTCTTCAGGGTGAATCTCCATGTTCACCTCTGGTGATGCCCGAGGGCCAGGGCTGGGCCCCTCCTTTCCTGTCTCCATCCCTCTCTGAACAGCATCCTTCCTCCCCTGCCTCAGCCCCGCTCGAGGGACCAGGGCTGGGTTGGAACAGGTGTGTGTGCTCATCCTCCCCCCTCCCACTGTGGATGCTTCTATTGAGGACCCTCAGGATAATGAGGGCCCTGTCCCCCTGTCCACACCCAGTCCCAGACCAGCTGTCCTTCCCCCGTCCCATCCCTCAGCCATCTAATTCCCGAGCTTTCTCTCTGACTGGTTTTCTTTCCTTTGATTAAACGTGAAAGCAAAGGTTCTGGGCTCTGTTTGTCTTTTGTTGGGATCGAGTGGATGGCTTCGGGAAAGGTGTAGAGTCGGGGGAGCACAGCATAGATGATTCTGGGATGGAAGCTGGAGTGACAGGTCTTGTGTTCTGTGATGTCCCACTGTTCCACACTCCCCAGCCCTGGAAGATGCTCTGGTTAAAGGCTTGTATCCAGGAGTCTATGGGCATCCATGGGGGCCGGGGAACCCAGGGAACCCATAGCTAATCCACTCAGCTTTACCCAGAACTTGCTGTGTGGTCTTAGGCAGGTTCCTCTCCTTCTCTGGACCTCAGGTTCATCCACTGTAAGGTGTCGTGGCTTCTCCTGGGGTGATGCTAGGATTGGTTCTAGGTGCTGAGCAGCAGGGGCCATAGAGAGTGGTTGAAATGTCACCCCAATGTCTCCATGGGTGTGTGGTTGAGGGGTCCACCTTCCTTCCCACCTGAGTTCCTCAGGGGATCCTAGGATGCTCACTGAACATTCTCAAGAAGGGCTTTGGCTGTTCCCTCCTATGACGACCAAATGTTGGGCTGGCTGCCTTCCTTTGATTTCTCCAAAGCATCCACTCACACAGGGACTAGTGTGGGGCCAACTTGACTGGTGATTTGGAGACAGCCATGGGGCCTCATATCACCCACCTAACAGCTCTGATGAGAATTGAGAACCGAATATTAAACACTCCAATTCCAAAATATCCCTTGACCATTCCCAGCTCAGGGAATGTTTTCTTAGCCAACTTTCCCTCCCTGGGTCCTCCCTTCATGTCGCTGGTCCCTCTCCTTCTTTCTCTCATTGTGGACAAACTTCTTCCCATCTCCTGGGGCACCCCTGGAAACTCAGTCTTTCTTTACTATACCAGCAACTCTGTACTTGTATTTCTGCCCACCTCAGTGGTTCTCCACACTGGCTACCCATTAAAATTGCCTGGAGAATTAAAAAAAAAAAAACAAGAACAAATAATTGTCTGGATGCCGGTTCAGAGCAATTAAATCAGAAATTCAAGAAAGGCTATCAGTTGTAACTAACAATCAGAACATCATAGCTTAATAGTTTAGCAACTTTATTATTCATTTCTTGTTCACATCACATCTGATGGAGATGGGGTGGCACTCCTAAAAATGATTCAGGGATCTAGTCGCTTGGATTATTACAAGGGAAGCTGGGAAATGTAGTCTTTCTCAGTGCTCCGGAAGAGGAAACAGGGTCTAACCAGCCTCTCTGAGGCTAAGAGTGGAACCTGGGAAGCAGTATGTTTTAAAGTGCCCCAAGTGATTCTAAGTCAAAGTGTTAGCAGCCCAACGGTGTCTGACTCTTTGCGACCCCATGGACTGTAGTCCATCAGACTCCTCTCTGTCCATGGGATTTTCCAGGCAAGAGTACTGGAATGGGTTGCCATTTAGTGATTCTAATATGTAGCCAAATCTGCCAACCACTGCCTGTCTATTTTAGCCATACCTTTGAGGTGGAGGGAATTTCCTTTTAGTTCCAAATTGGCACCAAGGTATTTTCCTAATAAAGACAGTTGAATTTCTTTCTTTCTTTCTTTCTTTTTTAAGTCGCTCGGTCATGTCCGACTCTTTGCAACCCCATGGGCTGTAACCTCCCAGGCTCCGCTGTCCATGGGATTTTCCAGGCAAAAATACTGGAGCGGGTTGCCATTTCTTACTACAAGGGATCTTCCTGATCCAGGGATTGAACCGGTATCTCTTGTGTCTCCTGCATTGGAAGGCAGGTTCTTTACCACCAGCACTACCTGGGAAATCCTTAAATCATTATAACTAAGCTCAAATACATCTTCATGAACAAAATAGGAACCATTACATTCAACACATTTTTGCCAATGAGAAATAAGTTTATTTATTCCTGTTGCGTAAAACTCCACGCTTCAGGATTTGATGAACTCTTGGAAAGTATTTTCTGCCTCCTGCTGGCTGTGGAAATGTTTTCCCTGCAACAAGTTGTCAAGATGCTTGAAGAAGAGGTAGTCTGTTGGCAAGAAGTCAGGTGAGTATGGCGGATGAGGCAAAACTTTGTAGTCCAATTAGTTAAACTTTTGAAGTGTTGGTTGTGTGATGTGTGGTCAGGCGTTGTTGTGGAGAATTGGGCCCTTTCTGTTGACCAAGGCCAGCTGCAGGCATTGAAGTTTTCAGTGCATCTCATTGATTTGCTGAGCATACTTCTCAGATGTAATGGTTTCACCAGGATTCAGAAGCTGTAGTGGATCAGCTGGGCAGCAGACCACCAAACAGTGACCATGACTTTTTTGGTGCAAGTTTGGCTTTGGGAAGTGCTTTGGAGCTTCTTCTCAGCCCAGCCACTGAGCTGGTCATCACTGGGTATCATATAAAATCCACTTTGCATTGCACATCACAATCTGATTGAGAGATGGTTTGTTGTGAAGAATAAAAGACGACACTTCAAAATGACCATTTTTTGGATTTTTAGTCACCTCATGAGGCACCCACTTATGGAGCTTTTTCACCTTTTCAATTTGCTTCAAATGCCAAACAACCATAGAACGGTCGACATTGAATTCTTTGACAACTTCTTGTGTAGTTGTAAGAGGATCAACTTCGATGATCTCAATTGGTTGTCGTCAACTTCTGATGACCGGGCACTGTGATCTTCATCTTCAAGGCTCTTGTCTCCTTTGCTAAACTTCTTGAACCATCACTGCACTGTACATTCATTAGCAGTTCCTGGCTCAAGTGCTTTGTTGATGTTGCACGTTGTCTTTGCTGCTTTATGACCCATTTTGAACTCAAATAAGAAAATTTCTTGAATTTGCTTTTTGTCTAACATCATTCCCCTAGCCTAAAACAAATGTAAAATAAACAGCAAGTAATGTCATTAGCAAAAAAACCCCAGGCCCATAAAATAAGAAATGCACATTACATATATATGGAATTTAGAAAGATGGTAACAATAACCCTATATGCAAAACAGAAAAAGAGACATAGATGTACAGAACAGAATTTTGGACTCTGTGGGAGAAGGCGAGGGTGGGATGTTTCGAGAGAACAGCATCGAAACATGTATATTATCTAGGGTGAAACAGATCACCAGCCCAGGCTGGATGCATGAGACAAGTGCTCGGGCCTGGGGCACTGGGAAGACCCAGAGGAATCCGGTGGAGAGGGAGGTGGGAGGGGGGATCGGGACGGGGAATACATGTAAATCCATGGCTGATTCATGTCAATGTATGACAAAAACCACTACAATATTGTAAAGTAATTAGCCTCCAACTAATAAAAATAAATGGGGGGGGGGAAGAAATGCACATTAAAATGATGTATAACATAACCACATTTATTCAAGAATGCATTTCAATATCAAACAGCAAAGTTCAGCAATGCAAAACCACAATTATTTTTGCACCAACCTAATAGTAAGGAACGTTTCCAGTTACTCTCTTGATTATTTTTTTTCTTAGTCTTGTTTGTTTATTCTAGAAGGGGGAACTCCAGGTTCATTTTGTCGGAGTATTCCCAAGTGAGATCTTAACTGGAATTGCATTAAAACAGTCCACAATGACAAATCTAGACAGCGTATTAAAAAGCAGAGATGTGACTTTGCTGACAAAAGCCCATATAGTCAAAGCTATGGTTTTTCCAAGAGTCATGTACGGATGTGAGAGGTGGACCATAAAGAAGGCTGAGTGCCAAAGAATTGATGCTTTCAAATTGTGGTGCTGGAGAAGACTCTTGAGGGTCCCTTGGAAAATAAGGCGATCAAACCAGTCAATCCTAAAGGAAATCAACTCTGAATACTCATTGGAAGGACTGGTGCTGAAGCTGAAGTTACAATACTTTGGCCACTTGATGTGAAGAGCCGATTCATTGGAAAAGACCTTGGTGCTGGGAAAGATTGAAGGCAAAAGGAGAAGGGGCTGGCAGAGGAAGAAATGGTTAGATAGCATCACTGACTCAATGGACATGAATTTGAGCAAACTCCGGGAGATGGTGGAGGACAGTGCTGCAGCCCACGGGGTCTTAAAGAGCCAGACATAACTTAGTGACGGAACAACAATCTAGGAGGAATTAGGGCTCTTTAATCTTGCCATCCAGGACTGTGTTCTGCCTCTCCACATATTCAGGCCTCCCTCCAGCCCAGGGTCCCCAGCGGCCTGTCTGCTAGGCAATGCTGTTTAGATTGGCGTGTTTCCAGGCAGTGGCAATGTGATAAAAAGGACAACACGGTGACCTTCTTATTAAAGAAAATTCATTCCTCTCAAAGAACTGCCATTTTGGAAATTCTCTGGTTGTCCAGAGAATCTGCTTGCAGTGCAGGAGACCCGGGTTCAGTCCCTGGGTCACGAAGATCCCCTGGAGAAAGAAACGGCAACCCATCCTAGTATCCTTGCCTGGAAAATCCCATGGACAGAGGAGCCTGGTGGGCTGCAGTCCACGGGGTCACAAAGAGTTGTGCATGACTGAGCAACTAGCACCTCACTGGTTGTCCAGTGATTAGGACTCGGTGCTCTCACTGCCAAGGGTCTGGGCTCAGCCCCTGGTGGGAGAATTAAGATCCCACCAGCCTCACTGTGTGTCCAGAGAAACAACAACAACAACACAAACTGCCCTTTGTCCCAAGATTCTCTCTCCTCTCCCTACTCTTTGGAGTTAAAATGGTCTTCCTTTTATAAAAGGGCTCTGACATTAGAATTTTTTTTTTTAGAAGTTCGTCCACCAGGAAAGTCCCTAGAGTTATTTTCTTATTTCTGAATGCTTAAGTTGATAATGTATATTTTGGAAGTTTTGCTGATCTGTGAAATCTCAAAGTTTGAATTAGATCCCTTGTTAGGTTTACTTATGTAGGTGTCCTGAATTTTGTTGAGTATTTTGCACTGGGGTTGCTATTGTGAACAAGATTTTTTACCCCCTATTATATCTTCTAATAAATTACCCAGTTCCTTTAAAAATTATAGCATGAACTTTAAGTCCAGTGGTCACCCATTATCTGTGGGGGATACATTCCAAGACCCTCAGTGGATGCCTGCAACCATGATAGTATTGAACCCTATATATACTGTTTTTCCCCATATAAACTTACCTATGGTAAAGTTCAAGTTATAAATTAGGCATAGTAAGCGATCAACAACAACAATAATAAAATAAAATGATTTTAACAGTGTACTGTAATAAATGTCCATTCTGATTCTGTAAATCTTGGGTGGGACCAGAGATTTTGCATATCTAAGCAGTTCCTGGTCGTGCCCATGTGCTGTTCTTCATGGAACACATGTGAATTAGCAAGTGTTCAAAGCAGAGGGTCTCAAACTCAGTTGCATGTTAAAAACCACTTTGGGAAGTTGTACTCATTCTAATGGGCCTCTCAGGTGGCTCAGTGGTAAAGAACTTGCCTGCCAATGCAGGAGACACATTTGATTCCTGGTTTGGGAAGATCCCCCAGAGAAGGAAATGGCAGCCCACTCCAGTATTCTTGCCTGGGAAATCCCATGGACAGAGGGCTATAGTCCATGGAGTTGCAAAAGAGTCGGATAGAACTTAGTGACTAAACAACAACTGTAATAAAAGCTATGTGAATGTGATCTCTCATATACACAAAATATCTTATTGTATGAATTTAATGCCTTTTCCATCTTAACTGAGCACTTATTGCGCATTGTGGCCGTAACTTTTGCACTTTGAGGTGCGAGAGCAAAGCTAAAAATTTCTTTTTCCTTCTTCACAATCTCTGGGATAGAAGGTTCATTCTTACTATAGATCTTAGCAACCACAGTGTTTGATTTTTTTTCTTTCCTTTTAAAGTTGAGCACATTCACCTTTTCACTTAAAGGAGGTATTAATGTTTTATAGCTTCTCTGTGGCAAACCTAAATAACCAGCATCACTTCTCTGGTGCTTTGGGGTGATTTTGAGAAAAATAAACACAAGCAATGTGGTAGCAAGACAGTCGATCTAATTTAGAGGGCTACTTAGTGACTAGCAGCCAAGATACTCTGGGACCGGCATCATCACTCTACTCAAAATGGCATTCAATTGAAAACTTCAAGATTGTTTATTTCTGGAGCTTCCCATTTAATATTTTTGGACCATGGTTGACCACAGGTAATCAAAACCATGGATAAGGTTGGGGTGGATGTATTCATTCAACAACCATCTACTGAGCACCATTGATCAAGGCAGGGTCCCTACATCCAGAGGCCCAGAGTCTAAGGGAGTAGATAGGAAGAAGGCCCTGATTAACACTCTGTAGTGAGAAGCTGTTATGGGAGCACCAAGAAATGGCTACTCAATCAACCCTTGGGGGCATCAAAAAGCATTTCCAAGATGCTGGAGAGAACTCTCAAACATACGGGGATGTTTAATAAGTGAATGAATGAATGAATGAATGAATGCTTGTTGCACACTGGAAAAGGATAGGTATTTTGGTATTTTTGATACTGAATTTCTTCTACTCCAGAATCCTGGCTCCGAGTGTGTATGCACATATGTGAGGGGAGGTTGGTGGTCATGGAGTCTTTGCTTAAGGCACAGATCACTGATTCCCCTCTAACTTCCAGTCACAAATGTCCCAGTTAGGAAGGGAGTGTCCCGCCCCTCAGTTCATCAGCCCACCCCGGTTTGGGGCCAGACTTAAGACACCCAGACTTCGTGGATTAAGATACTGCCCCCCTTACTGCCTGTCGGGGTTAAGGTGTGTCTCCATATACTTACTTAATGCAGAAGATAAAGCTGTGTTCTAAGAGAGACACAGCGGAAAGAAATGAGACTACCCATAAGCCAACCTCTGAAATGTTACACTGCCTTCAGCTCTCATTTCTTCTCTGCTACATGGGCTCCTGGGCAAGTGGATCCACAGCCTCAGTTACCTTGCATGCTTCAGTTACACTTTAAGACTCCCAAACCCTATCTGCTACTGCTCATGAGACATATCTCCACATACACGAACTTCTTTTTCTTTTTTCGGCTATGCCACGTGGCATGCAGGATCTTACTTCTCCGACCAGGGATTGTACTCATGCCCCCTGCATTGAGAGTGTGGCGTCTTGACCACTGGACCTTCAGGAAAGCCCCTGGAAGAACTGTAGAATTTCTAAGTCCCTTAGAAAATTTCTAAGACCCAAAGCCACAGTTTCAAGTGCCTGCTGTTCACTTTCTCTGTGACCCTCCAAGAACCCCATCGACTCCATCTGGACACTGTGGCCATTGTTTATATGGTTCCTGGCCTCCCTATAACTGAGAGTTCCTAGAGGGCAGAGGCCAAGCTTTCTTGTCCTTTGGCACAAAACCTTAGTATATACAATTGTAATCAAGTGAAAACCATTTTCTTTGAACAAATAAAGACAATCGGCTGACATCTGTAGACATTTTCTTCCCTTAAATATTTATGAGTTGAGCAATGATCTCTGTCCTTCTGAACAGGAAAGAATTTTATAACATACAGTGTGATGTCTTTCTTTTACAGGGAGGAAGTAGACCCGGGGTGTGTAAGTTCTGAATTCTGAAACTGGTTAGGAACAGAGGCTTCATTCTTTTTATTACCACCAGCTTAATCAAACGTCAGCAGAAATTCATGAAGAAGGACCTAGAAACACCTTGAAGTATGACCTTTCTGGGACAACACAAAAGGATAAAGGTAAATTTGGCCCAAATCAGATAAACTTTAAAGGCACACACAAACACTCCCAGCTACATCCCCACACCTGGGAGGGGTCCAGTCAACTAGAGAGATGTTTCAATCTACTTGTTCATTTCAATAATGACTATAATTGTTATGAACAACAATAGCCATTTTCAGGACTTCAGCCATGAGTGAATTAGAAAAATTATTCTAGGCTAAGGAATCAAGCAGAAAAGCTATCAGGAAGTGAGCCCTGAGGGAAAGTGTATGGACAGTTGCCAGAAGATGGAGCTGACGATTAAGAGGGTTCATTGAACCCACTTAACCAAGGACATCTTTCAGTTGGCAGGAGTCCAGCTTGCGGGAGCAGCAGAATGTCCTCGAAAAATGCCATCCTGGAGCCTCAGTGCACTGTGGGAACCAGATATGCCAGGTGTGAGGCATGAGTGTGCACCTCTGACCGCCGTCCCCAACCAAGGAGTGGGCAGTATCTGGGTGTTTGTATTTTTCTCCTCTCTTATTTCATGTGTGCAAGTCTTGGCACAGTGCCTGACAATTTCACAAATAATCTGAGTGTTTCAGCCTGCTCCCACCCATTTTTATTTTTATCAGGGCTTCGTTTCCCTTCCAGAAAGAGATCTTCCTTTCTCTCTGCTGTTTCCCATAAACTTGCCCTCACGCTGTGTAGTATTAGTACTCAAGTGTTAGTCTGTGGACCATTTCACTGGCAGCAAGATGAGAAAATTAAGAACAAAAGGAAAGTTTATCATTAAGCTGAATATATCTACTTTTAAGGATTATCCTTTACTGTGATGTGGTGATTATGAATTTTATTTCATCACACACTGATGTTAAGAAACACCCCATTATTTTTCTAACCTGAATGAAATCTTTCCCTGAATCCCTGCTCATCAGAGTGAAAAGAAATGAGACCTCCACCCTATTTTGGAGAGTTTCTTCACTCTCCTAGAGTTGCACAAAAATTAAAGGACCTTACGACGAGGTGCCTGGACAATGAGAGTCAGGGTTTTAGTTCAGGTGGAGTGAACAAGGTACCTAGTGCTTTTATTTACTTATTTTATTTAATTTTTAAATTTTAGAATGCTCTTTGACAATTACAGGGCATGGCTAAGGCACATTCACAAGCATTTGTTAGAACTTATGTACAAAACAAATTCTCTTGAGACTTCCGTGGTGGTCCAGTGGTAAAGAATCCCCCTTCTAATGCATTGGACATGGGTTCAATCCCTGGTATGGGAACTAAGAACTGAGATCCCACATGCCTCGGGGCAACTAAGCCCACATGCTATGATGAAGACCCAGCACAGCAAACAAAAACCAACTTTCTCTCATTCTCCAGCTGCTCTTCTTTCCCTTTGTACTTGCTGCTGCAGACCGGTCCCTATGTATCTTCACAGGCTTCTCCAATGGCTCAGTGGTCAAGAACCTGCCGGCAATGCAGGAGAGGCAGGTTTGATTTCTGGGTTGGGAAGATCCCCTGGAGGAGGAAATGGCAACTCCTTCCAGTATTCTTGCCTGGGAAATCCCATTGACAGAGGAGCCTGGCAGGCTACAGTCCAAGGGGTCACAAAGAGTCAGACACGACTGATCATGTACATTCATGCATGTATCTTCATATCTACAAATCCTCAGTTGTTTTGAAAATGCAGACAATGTTTTAGGGATCTGCTTTAAAATATGAACTAAGCTTCTATGCACTAAATCACTCAGACATCAAAACTCAGGGGGACCTTGTGCTTTTAAACAATGAGATCCAATGTGAAGCAATTTTTATTGCATTGCTGGGATTTGTGGGAAGGGAAATCTCAAAGAGGCCACAAAACAAAACAGCCCTCTTAGGCATGGTGAATAGACAGGAAAGGTGGAATTGTGCTAAAGGCAAATGCCAATATTAGCATCACATTTGGTAAGTTAGATATTAACCCAGGGTCAAGGTAAGGCAACCTAAGATTCTGGTATGTTAGGGACCTGGTCCCAAGCTGCTCTCCTATTCTGGACTCCTCTGGACAGAAGCAAATGCAAATTGTTTCTGGAAGAAAGTATCCTCAATTTTAGCCTCTAGATTTTCCATAGATTCATCCAAACACAAGCTTATAACGTGAGATCACAAAACACAGAGAAACAGACCACCATGAGCAACAGTCAACATAAACAATATATTTATTGGTCCAAGGACTTCTGATATTAGGCACAAAATGTAAACTAACCACATGTGTGTAAGTGTTTAATGAAATAAAAGATGGCATTATAAAAATTAACAAGCAACAAGACACTAGAATGGTCAGTTTTGAAGGAGAACCATCCAGAACTTATAGAAATAAAAAAATACAATGATTAAAACAAGAACTAATTGGAGGGAGCTAACAGCAAATCAAACACAACTGAAAAGAGATGGTTGAATAAAAAAGCTGCTCCCTTAAGTATGGTCCTTGGATTAGCAGCATCATCACCCTGGGAACTTGTTAGAAATGCAGACTCTCAGGCCCTATCCAGAACTATTGAATCAAATTTGAATTTTAGGGACTTCCCTAGTGGTCCAGTAGCTAAGACTCCACACTGCCAGTGCAGGGGTCCCAGATTCGATCCCTGGTCCGGGAACTAGATTCCACATGCCACAGATAAGAGCTCACATGCCGCAACTTAAAATTCTGTGTGCCCCAGTGGAGATCAAAGATCCTGAGTGCTGCAAACTGAGACCCAGTGTAGCCAAACAAATAGTTTTTTTTAAGGAGACTTAACAAGATTCCTTGGTAATTAATAGGCATTTTCAAGGTTAAGGAGTACTAAACTAGAAGATAGAGCTGAAAAAAATAGAATGAATAACAGAGAGATAAGAAGGGAAATATGAGAGGGTAAAAGCAGGTAGAAAGGTAAGGTCTAAAAGTTTTTTATCCTGATCAATGGAGACATGAAAAAGAATGAAGTACAGATAAATATTTGAAGATAAATATTTTTCCAGAACAGATAAAATATATGAACCCACAGATATAAGGATTTGTACCAAACAAGAAAAATTTGGGGACTTCCCTGGTGGTCCCTGGCTAAGGCTCTGAGCTCCCAATGCAGGGGGCCTGGGTTCGATCCCTGGTCAGGGAACTAGAGCCCACATGCCACAGCTAAAAAAGATCCTGCATACCACAAGAAAGATCCCAGGTGCTGCAGCTAAGACCCAGCTCAGCCAAATAAATAAGTAAATATACATATTTTAAAATTTGAAGTTTGCGGCCAGGAGTAAAACTTCAAGACACCAAAAGAAGTAGAAACGCAGTCTGAGAAAAAAAAATAGCATATCACTCACTCTGACAGCAGCAACACTTACAGCTAGAAAAGAAAACAACAGTATTTCCAGAATGCCGAGAGAAAATGGCTGTAAACCTAGGATTGTATACCCAACAAAATCCTTCCAAGAATTTTGATAGAGTTTTTCAGATAAAAACTGACAGACTTTACCATTTACATGAAGTTTTAAAAAGAAAAGCTAATATGTAAGAATCCAAGTTAACGTTGTCTATGTAAAATAGCAATGAGCAATAATGTCTAGTTTGTACCTTCCCACAAAGAGAATTCTAGGCCCAGATGTCTTCACTGATGATTTCTACCAAACATATAAAACATTTACCAATTCTACGTAAACTCTTCCGGAAAATTGAAGATGAGGGACCACTTCTCAGCATCAGTTCAGTTCAGTTCAGTTCAGTCGCTCAGTCGTGTCTGACTCTTTGCGACCCCATGAACTGCAGCATGCCAGGCCTCCCTGTCCATCACCAACTCAAACCCATGTCCATTGAGTCGGTGATGCCATCCAGTCATCTCATCCTCTGTTGTCCACTTCTTCTCCTCCCTTCAATCTTGCCCAGCATTAGGGTCTTTTCAAATGAGTCAGCTCTTTGCATCAGGTGGCCAAAGTATTGGAGTTTCAGCTTTAGCATCAGTCCTTCCAATGAACACCCAGGACTGATCTCCTTTAGGACTGACTGGTTAGATCAGTCAAGGGAATGCAGTCCAAGGGACTCTCAAGAGTCTTCTCCAACACCACAGTTCAAAAGCATCAATTCTTCTGCACTCAGCTTTCTTTATAGCCCAACTATGGGCTTCCCTGGTGGCTCAGGGGTTAAAGTGTCTGCCTGCAATGCAGGAGACCCAGGTTCAATCCCTGGGTTGGGAAGATCCCCTGGAGAAGGAAATGGCAACCCACTCTAGTATTCTTGCTTGGGGAATCCCATGGACAGAGAAGCCTGGTGGGCTACAGTCCATGGGCTCGCAAAGAGTTGGACATGACTGAGCAACTTCACTTACTTACTTACTTATCACATCCATACATGACCACTGGTAAAACCATAACATTTACTAGATGGACCTTTGTTAACAAAGAAATGTCTCTGCTTTTTAATACGCTGTCTAGGTTGGTCATAACTTTCCTTCCAAGAAGTAAGCATCTTTTAATTTCGTGGCTGCAATCACCATCTGCAATGATTTTGGAACCCAAAAATATAAAGTCAGCCATTGTTTCCACTGCTTCCCCATCTATTTGCCATGAAGTGATGGGACCAGATGCCATGATCTTAGTTTTCTGAATGTTGAGCTTCAAGCCAACTTTTTCACTCTCCTCTTTCACTGTCATCAAGAAGCTTTTTAGTTCCTCTTCACTTTCTGCCATAAGGATGGTGTCATCTGCATATCTGAGGTTATTGATATTTCTCCCAGCAATCTTGATTCCAGCTTATGCTTCCTCCAGCCCAGCGTTTCTCATGATGTACTCTGCATATAAGTTAAATAAGCAAGGTGACAATATACAGCCTTGACGTACTCCTTTTCCTATTTGGAGCCAGTCTGTTGTTCCATGTCCAGTTCTAACTGTTGCTTCTTGACCTGCATACAGACTTCTCAAGAGGCAGGTCAGGTGGTCTGGTATTCCCATCTCTTTCAGAATTTTCCACAGTTTGTTGTGATCCACACAGTCCAAGGCTTTCGCATAGTCAATAAAGCAGAAATAGATGTTTTTCTGGGACACTCTTGCTTTTTTGATGATCCAGTGGATGTTGGCAATTTGATCTCTGTTTCCTCTGCCTTTTCTAAAACCAGCTTGAGCATCTGGAAGTTCACGGTTCACATATTGCTGAATCCTGGCTTGAAGAATTTTGAGCATTACCCTGATACCAAGACCAGGTAGAGATCTTAACAAGAAAAGAGAATTACATACCAGTATTGACCAAGTCAAGTTAAACTCAGGTTGGTTTAATTTTAGAAAATCAAAGAATGGAGATATATTTATAGACTAAAAGAGAAAACAGAAAAAACACATAGTCATCTCAATAGTTGTGGAAAAATCATTGATAAAGTCAACATCAGTTTTTAAAAAAAAATTTAATTCTTATTTGAAAGATAATTACTTTACAATATTCTGATGGTTTCTGTTATACATCAACATGAATTAGCCACAGGCATACCCTTGTCCCTTCCCTCTTAAACTTCCCTCCCACCTTCTTCCCCAACCCACCCCTCTAGGCTGTCACAGAGCACTCACTGGCTTTGGAGTCCCTGCATGACATCAATTTCTGATTAAAAAAAAAACAAAACCTCAGTAAGCTAAGACTAGAAGGGAATTTTCTCAACTCAATAAAGGGCCTCTATGAAAAGTATATATATGTGTTCTTTCAGATTCTTTTCCATTCTAGACTATTACAAGATATTGAACGCTGTATAGTTCCCTGTGTTATGCTGTGAATCCTTGTTATCTCTTTTTTATATAGTAGTGTGTATCTGTTAATCCCAAATTCCTAATTTATCTCTCCAAATCCTTCCCCTTTTGTAACAGAAAGATTATAGAAAATCTCTTCAGTAGTCTTCAATGGATTAGGATCGCAGCATCTAAATCTTTATAGAAGGGTAGTTTAGGGAAGGACCTAAATCTTAAATCATTTATTTTCACCATCAATAATCTTTTTGGTGTTAAAATATTTCCCCGAAAGAAACAAATGAGATGATAAAGGATAGTTTATTATTATAGTTAATGTCCCAGTTTGACAAACAGAACATGAACCATGTTGATGTTCCCCTAATTTTTACCTCTCAGCAGGTTCCCAGGCTGGAAACTCTTCCTCTCAGGATGGGTGAACAGTGGCTTGTTGCAATTCAGCTTGTTGAGCTGAAGATTTGGGTGTACAAATATAAAACCAAGGTATATCAAGATGAGGGACTGCAGAGTGACAGCTGGTGAGGAGCTGGACTTCCTCCCCTGCCCAGGCTGGCTCTGTGACAGTGCTGGGAGCTATAACAGAGTGGCAGGGTCTGTGAAGGATGCTCAAGTTTCTAATAAATCCATAGAAACTTGGAATCTTGAGGATGTCAATCCTAGGCTACCTTAGAGAGTTTTACCTCTGAAAGACGTAAAGTCTGGGACTTCCCTGGCAGTCCAGTGGCTAAGACTCTAAGCTCCCAATGCAGGAAGCCCAAGTTTGATTCTTGGTCAGAGAACTAGATCCCACATGCCTCAACTAAGAGTTTGCATGCCACAACTAAAACCCAGTGCAGCCAAATAAATAAATAAATATTTAAAAGACATAAAATCTCTTTAGTGGGCACATTGTCTGAAAATGGGCAAGGGGTGGGCCTGGGATGACTTGGCTGACCACTCTGAGTCCCCCCCAAAGCTCTGGATGCTGTAGGTGACAGGTTGAGAGGACGGGAATGTTCTTTCCCTCCTGAGAAGCCACCGTTCTCACCAGCCTCTAGCTAGGGATTTTTCATGGGGGGAGCCTGCTTTGGAGGAACTTTTGAGGTCTCTCCGAGACCATCTGTAACTTACTGCTTCCTATCTCCCCCAATATTTGGGCACACAAGATCCTGGGCAGAGTCCCCAGAGCTCAGACCTGGGGCTCCCTTTCCACTTAGAAAAGGTAAGAAGTGCTCCCCATGTGACACCCCCCACCCCCACCCTGCACTGGCTGCCACTTTCTGGTGAGTTTCCTTAGCATCATAAGATCGGCTCCACCTTGCCCAGCCCACTAGGCCCTCTCTTCTGGGGCCTTATAAGTGGTTTCTTCTCCCACAGCCACAGGGGCAGGGGTGGAGGCTGTTGAGGACTTTGAGAAATACTGACTGACAGGCCCTGGTGGGGTTGAAATTGGGGTTACCATTTCTGATAGCTGTTCAGCGGTGAGTATCAGTAATTTAAAAAATATTTATGCCTTCTGATCTGGCATGTCCACACATGCAAATCCTTCTGAAAGAAATCTCCAAATGCAGACAAAGCAATGTGCAAAGATTCACCACACTTATTTATAATAGCAAAAATAGAAACAAGTATCTAGTGAGAGAGAACTGAAATAAATTGACATGAAATATTATGCAGCCAATAAACTTTATGCTTGTGAAAACGTTATGCAAAAACATGAATGCTTAATGATATAATAATTAAGTGTGAAAAACCAGATATAAAATTGTATAACAAAATAATTTGTAAAAACACATTGGCAAGTGATGTGGAGAAAAAAAACTGGAAAGAAACAATAAAATGCAGTAACGACGGTCTCTGGGTAGCTGTGAGCCAATGAGTGATATGTTTCTTCCTTTTTATCCCCCCGTATTTCTAGGTTTTGTATACTGAGCAGCTCCTGGTTATTTTTTCAAAGAAAATAGAAAAAGGAAAAGAAATGGTAGTTCTGTTACTTTACCTCCCCTTCCCTTATTCCAGGGGACCAAATTCAGGGTCACTTTCAGGTTCCCCTTAGGGTCCTGTCCTGTCCCCTCCTTCACCTTTATTTGCTTATTTATTTTAGATATTTTAATTAATTAATTAATTAGGCTGTGCTGGATCTTAGTTGGGACATTTGGGATCTAGTTCCCTGACTGGGGATCGAACCCAGGCCCCCAGCATTGGGAGCATAGACCCTTAGTCACTGGACCACCAGGGAAGTCCCCCTCCTCCCTGTTAGATATCCACCTCCACCTGCGCTTGGTGTCTTCCTACCCACCTCCCAGCTGCCAGAACCCACAGGCAATCAATCCTTTCTTGACAAGGAAGGAGTCGACACTTTTTCCATCCTCCTTCCAAAGCCTGGAATGCATGCTGAGTAGGAAGACTGATTCTGGACTCATGCAACAGTAGCTTGCAGTAAACAGCAGCCAGCAGCAGCTGGCTTAGTTCCCTGACCAGGAGTCCTAACTGCTAGACCACTGGGCCCAAATCCCCAGTCCTTGCCTGCCTTGACAAGAAAGAAATCTGAAGAGGAGGCAGAAGGTAAAGAGAAAAGTAAACGTTTATTGGAAGAGCAGAGTACATGCAGAAAGAAGCATGGGCGAACTCCGAGAGTCTTGAGAGCCGTGCCTTTGGAAAGTTTAAATCCTTTATAAAGAGGCAGTTATCCAGGTCTTTGTCTTCCCTCTGGCCAACTGTCTTGCTTTGTCCCCCTGGCTAATTTGTCTCAGGACCCTCCCCTAGGTGAGCACGCACCCCTCAGCCAAGATGGATTCCAGCCCAGAGGCCTATGGGGTGACCTCCCTTCCTTTTGCCTCCCTTGCCCCATTCAGATTCAGATTCAGTTCAGTTGCTCACTCGTGAGCGACTCTTCGTGACCCCATGGACTGCAGCACACCAGGCTTCCCTGTCCATCACCAACTCCCGGAGCTTGCTCAAACTCATGTCCATCAAGTTGGTGATGCCACCCAACCATCTCATCCTCTGTCTGTCCCCTTCTGCTCCTTCCTTCAATCTTTCCCAGCATCAGGGTCTTTTCCAATGAGTTAGTTCTTTGCATCAGGTGGTCAAAGTATTGGAGCTTCAGCTTCAGCATCAGTCCTTCCAATGAATATTCAGGACTGATTTCCTTTAGGATGGACTGGTTGGATCTCTTTGCAGTCCAAGGGACTCTCAAGAGTCTTCTCCAACACCAGAGTTCAAAAGCATCAATTCTTCGGTGTTCAGCTTTCTTTACAGTCCAACTCTCACATCCATACATGACTACTGGAAAAACCATAGCTTTGACTAGACGGACCTTTGTTGACAAAGTAATGTCTCTGCTTTTTAATATGCTGTCTAGGTTGGTCATAGCTTTTCTTCCAAGGAGCAAGTGTCTTTTAATTTCATGGTTGCAGTTACCATCTGCACTGATTTTGGAGCCCCCCAAAATAAAGTCTGTCACTGTTTCCATTGTTTCCCCATATATTTTCCATGAAGTGATAGGACTGGATGCCATGATCTTAGTTTTCTGAATGTTGAGTTTTAAGCCAGCTTTTTCACTCTCCTCTTTCACTTTCATCAAGAGGCTCTTTGCTTTCTGTCATAAGGGTGGTGTCATCTGCACATCTGAGGTTAAAGGAGGGGGAATATGGGATCTCTTAATCTTTTGCTCCAACAAGGCTTAGTCCCTCTTTGTTCTTGCCAAGACTGCTATCTTGAAGTGTCCACATGAGACAAATCCTGGCTATTTGCCCCATTTCTATTGTTACTTCCATTTCGGAGAGCAAACAGGAGTCTAACTATAAATGCCTAACCTGGAGCCCACCTTTCTCCTGTCTCAGGAAATGCAAACAGGAGGCTAGTTGAAAGTGTCTGGCCTGAAGCCCATTTTTTCTCGTCCCCAAAAAATCTAAATAGGAGGAGGCCAGTTGTAAATGCCTAGCCTGAAGCCCATCTATCTCCTACCTCAAGATCGGATAGACAACCAGTCTGGCCAGTGTTGGGCTCGGCCTTTCCGATGTGCACTTGACCTGAGCCTGGACTCAGGCAGGTCCATGAAAGCCCCCAGCTGGGCCATGGTGTGGTGGGCAGAGCAGGCCCTATAGGGGGTAGGGGGAGACTCCACATACCAAGCGTCGACTCTCTAAGCTGGAGGGACCTGAGAGCTCAACCAGCCCACTGGTACTCAAACACCAGTGTTAGAATCACCGGTGCACTTGGAAGAAATGCATAGTCCCAGGCCCAGCCTCAGAGATGGTTTTGGTAGTTTATTTCCTTCTTTTTTTTGGCTGTACCATGCCAGGGCCCCTTGCAGTGGAAGCATGGAGTCCTAATTACTGGACCACCAGTGAAATCCTGGTTTGGGCAGCTCTTGATGGGGCCCCGGAATCATCGTTTAACCAGCTTCCTGAAGGACTGGAATGCAGGTGGCTCACAACTGGCTTTGAGAAACCAGGATCCAGGCTAACCCCACAGGCTCCCTCCTCCTCACCAGCTTATGTGGGAGAACTCAGCCCTGAGTCTGAGGACGGAAGAAGGGCGGAGAAGGTGGGGTCTGGAAGGGGAGTTAGGAGGGGCCTGTGACTGGGCACCCAGACCCAGGGGACCCCCCATAGCAGATACAAACTTCGACCAGACCCCCTGAGCCCTGCCTGACCCCTTGAAGGTCCAGTGGCTGTGTGCTTTTCCCAAGGATGTGACCATCTTGGGGAAGTCCCAGTCTCCAGCTGGAACTGTGAGGCCACCGCATCAGGCTCCAGGGCTGATGAAGCCTTCAGGGTCAGCTGAGATGGGCAGGAGGAAAGCTTGGGGAGGGTGAGGGAGAGACCAGGACTCTGGCAGGAGGATTCTGAAGTCATAGCAGAAAGCTTGTCCAAGTTAGTGCAAGTTCAGCTCTTCCAGAGATTCAAGGAGGGTGTTCGGTGGCTAGACTGAGCTGAACTTTGAAAAGCCTGGCTCGTCCCCAGACATGGGGAGGGTAGAGGCTCGGGTCATGTCTCCCTCAGGGTCCCGCCAAGAAGCTTTGTCGTCCTCTGAAGTCTGTAAAGACAACAGTGTGGGGTGAAAATCAGAGTCCAGCTGGGGGATCTCCAGGCAGCTACTGGGTCCACTCTGGCCTTTCCCACAAGCTCTGGTCCTCTGTCCATCTAAGAGATGTAGGACTAACCACTCCTTCTCCCCAGGACCCCCCAGGCTTTGTTTCACAGCCCCCACTTCCCCATTCCCTGGGGGAGCATCCTTATGGCCTCAGGCCTGGTTCTGACTGCAGACGTGGGAATCCTGCCAGCCCAGAACTCTTTAAGCTGTCACTCCCATCATGCTACTCAAGAATTTTTCTGGGTCAGAAAAAAAAGAGGCTGTGAAGTCAGGAGCCCTGGCTTCCCGGGTGAAATGGCCAAGACTCTGGTTATGGGGGGTGCGGTGGGTGGACGCTGAGAGCAGGGCCCTCCCCCACTTCCCTGCATTGTTAGAGTGCAGCCAGGCCAGGCGGCTCCAGGCCCCCGGAGCCCTCTGTCCACACCTGGCTCAGTCACCGGATCTCCGCTCTGGGGCTGGCAGAGGGCTCGGGGCTAGCAAGAGGCCCAGTGGGCTCTGCAAGCTTGATCACAGCAGACTCCGGGACCCAGCTGTTCCCCAGAGCCTGAAACACAGATTCAGTCAGAGCAGCCTGTTCTCGGCCGCAGGGATGGGCTGCAAGCCGGAGCAGCAGGAGGGACAGGCAGCGGGGTGGGCTAGGAGTCAGAGTCCTACGGCCAATTTACTATGTCTCAGTGTGACCTTGGGTGAGCCATCTAACTTCTCTGGGGCCCCATTTCCCAAGCTGTAAAACAGGGAGTGAAATATTCCCCTTAGGAAAATAATAAACATTTCTGATAATGTTTTATCACACTCGACAACTGGGAACTGCTGCAGTGATTAATTTGTTTCCATGATTGTTATTTCTCTCCTTGAAGCAGGAAGACTGCAGGCTGCAGGCTTTTTGTCATAGGCCAGAGACAGCCAAGTTGGACACGTCAAAGACTCACCGAATAACAAACAGCACAGGAAAAGATTCTTTAGGAATCATCCATCTGAGCAACCCCTCCTTGATCAGATGAGAAAGCCGAGGCCCAGGGAGGAAAGACAGGTAGTCTAGAATGAGTGAGGCAGCCCATCTCCTGACACTCAGCTGCTCCCATGGGTCCTCAGGTCTGAGTGCTGGGGCCCTCTACCGCTCACTCTCTTGCCCAGGAGCTGGGCAGAGCAGAGGCTGGAGCTGGCCGAGGCCCCCAGCCACTTCTCCTAAGGGTACAGCTGCCCTGAGTTGGATCAGCTGCCCTGAGCAGATCCCACAGTCTGATGGGCACTGAAGCCAAGGAAAGAAGCTCCCACTTCCCGCATAACTACGAGATGGCTCATCTCACTTGTTCTAACCACAGTCCTGAGAGATGGGAAAACCGAGGCTCAGAGAGGTGATGTCACTCGCCAGACATCACACAGCAGGTGAGTGGCTGAGCCGGGCCTTGAACTTGCGACTATTTGACCTCAGATCCAAGCTCTTTCTTATGCTATGCATAGTGGCAGGGCCTTATGCACACTTCTCTGAGTGACAGTGTCTCTTGTCTACTAACTGGGCCCTGGCTTTGAGCAATACCCTAGCTGTGGGGGGTGGGGGTAGAGGTGGACGTGTGAGCCCCCTCTAGTGACACCTGCAGGCTGATGGCAACAAGGTAAGAATCAGGACAATTTCTCAGGTGAGATGTGACTAGGGGGAATGAGGGCCTGAAGGCATGGGGGAGGGGGACAGAGATGTCACAAATGCTGTCATTCGTGGCCCTTGTCGGCCCCAGCCCTGCCTGTGGGGAGGACGTGGCAGAAATGGGCTGGACCAGAGAGCCCCCGGGGTCACTTCCATTTCCCATGAATCCCATGCCGACAGCTTTGGGATTCAGTCAAAACCCAGCCACTGCTGACCACTGACCATCAACAGCTGCAGAAATGTCACCTACACAGGGGTGACTGAATTTGAGGAAAGAGCTTCAGGGGGGCAGAGACCAAACCACATATGTAGCTGTGGCCAGGACCACTGCCCTCTGCCCCAGGAGCATGTGCATCTCTCAAAGGTCCCTCTGCCCACGCGGTGGACCCTGGGCTATTCCAGCAAGCGTGGAGGCATTTTCTGGATTGTATTATACAAGAGCTATATGAGCCTCTACTTCTGCATAGCATGTGTGCTAAGTCGCTTCAGTTGTGTCCAACTCTATGCAACCCTATGAACTATAGCCTGTCAGTCTCCTCTGTCCATGGAATTCTCCAGATAAGAATACTGGAGTGGGTTGCTGTGTCCTCCTCCAGGGGATTTTCCTGACCCAGGGATTGAACTCACAGCTCTTATGTCTCCTATATTGGCAGGTAGATTCTTTACCACTAGCGCCACCTGGGAAGCTTCTAGAAAAACAAGTAGTGAGGCAGCATGGAGATTCTCCCTCCAGCCCAGCTTCTCTTTCTGAGTTGGGGAGGGGCGAGCCCCGGGATATAGAGCCAGGAGGAGAGTCCTGGCGGTGGCCATGTCAGCCCCTGCATCCGTCTCCATGACCTCTCTCTCACTCCCATCCACCCCGTTGGTCTTGTTGAACTTCCTGAGACAACAACAGCTGCTTCCTAAGCAAAGGACAGCCCAGGACCCCATCCCACCGCAGGCCCTCCCTGGGGGGATCCGCCCTGAGTCTTTTGTCCTTGCTGGCGCCAGGAAAGAAGGCAATGGCAGCCCCTCTTTCCTGCTCCAGTGTTTAAGGGAATCAGAGTGGAGGCATCTCAGTAAACAGCTGAGGAAGGAGAGATCAGGTGGGGTGGGGTGGGGGAGGCAGGTGGGGCTGCTATCTTCTAAGGGGTGACCTTCTCTGTAGGGTGCTGATGTGGAAAGTGGGGGGTCTCTCCTTGCAGGGATCAGGGAGGGGCCTGGGAGCTGGTAGCCTCTCTCCAGGAAAATGGGCACAGGGACCCCCCCCCTCCCATTCTTCCTGCCCCTGGCCCCTCAGTCTGAACGTCAGGGTAGCACACCGCCTTGGTCTCAGAACCAAGGAGCTCAGAGGAGGGTGCTCTGGAAAGAGGAGAAACGGGGGTCGAGAGCTCTGGAGCCACTCACCGCCTGCTGTGTGACCCTGGGCAAGATGTTTTCCCTCTCTGGGCCTCAGTGCTCGCTTCTGCAAAAGCAGACTAGCATCTATTTATTGGTAGTCATATTCCAGTGTGCTGTCGGAATCCCCCAGGGCTGTGTTTAAAATTCAGGTTCCTGGCCCCCACCCCTAGAGGATTTGGTTGAGACTGGTGTAGAAGAGAATGTTTCTAATAGGCCCCCACCCCCAGGTGTTTTGAAAGGGGGTTTGTACCAAACTTAGAGAAAGGCTGGGTTAGATGATCTCAAAGACCTGCTGTGGATCCAGCTCCAATGTTCTCTTGATGCTATAAGGAGAGGGATGAGAACGGGCCCTAGGCCAGAAGCAGAGACCTGCTGGCACCTAATGGGAACTCAGGGTGAGTCTTGACTTCTGGCCTCAGGGGCATCTGAGCTTGGGCCTGCCTCCTTCCTTACCAAGTGGGAGAGATGGACCTTGTCCTTCTTCTGTGTCTCCGAGGCCAGTTGAGCTGAAAGAGACAGGAAGGAGCACCTTGAAGCTGGGAGCTGCTCCCACAGAGATGGACGGCCCCTTGCACCTGGGGCCTGCCAGGCAGGAAGATTCGGCAGAGAAGCCCAACCCCTTGGCAGTGACCCTGACTTTTGAGATTGGTACATGGAAATCCCCATGTGTGGGCCAGAAACTGGCTAGGGAAGTGATTCTGTGTGCTCAGGTCATTGCTTCTTAAACCTCAACATGTGTATAGGAAATGTTATTAAAATGCAGATTCTAATTCAGTAGGTTGAGGTTGGGGCCCTAGAGTCTGAATTTCTACCAGGCTACCAGGGGATGCCACTGCTGCCATCTGGGGACTGCAATTTGAGAGGCAAGGGGCTATGAGGCTCTGAGGTTGTGATTGGAATGTTTTCACCCTGTGGGCTCTTCCCAACTCCTCTGAGTGTGTCTAGGGACATGGGCAGAGTTGACATTTCTTCCTGGGGGCCACACAAGGAGGAGGTAGGTGGCAGGCCCATCATTTCCCACCACGGCCACTTGCACTGGCACAACATTGCCAGTTTGCAAATTTGGCTTCCTGGCTATACTACTTCCCCGCTATACCAAGGGCAAACTGCTTAACCACTCTGTGCCTCAGTTTCTTGCCCTGTAAAATGGGGGTATTTGTAGGTATTGTAATGCCTGCATGCTAAGTTGCTTCAGTCATATCTTGACTCTTTGCGGCCATATGGACTGTAGCCTACCACGCTCCTCTGTCCATGGCATTCTCTGGGCAAGAATATTGGAGTGGGCTGCCAAGCCCTCCTCCAGGTGATATTCTTGACCCAGGGATCAAACTCCTGACTTCTGCAGCTCCTGCACCGCAGGTGGATTCTTTACCACTGAGCCACCAGGGAAGCCCAGGTTTTGTAATAAGCAGTTCCGAACTCCACAGTATTGAGATTAAAGGAGATAGAACAACATAAGCCACACCACAGTGCCTGGCACATGGCATCTCCCAGTACTGTTATTTTAGTTAAACCCGGTTTATCTGTGCCATCCACCTCAGGAGCTACATGTGTCCATTGAGCACTGGAAATGTGACTTCTTTGAATTATACTGGGTTTCAAAGATGCTATGAAAAACTGAATGTAGAATATATATAATTAGTATTTTATATTGGTTCCCTGTTGAAATGATAAAGTGTTGGATATATCATGTTAAATAAAGTTTACTATTAGAATTAACCACTAGTTTCTTCTTTTTTGTATGTGACTATGAGGGAAATCTTTAAAAAATTTATTTAATTTAAAATTTTATTTATTTAAAAATTTATTTATTTCTCATTGTAGGATAACTGCTATACAATATTGTGCTGGTTTCTGCCATACATCAACATGAATCAGGTATGCATATGTCCCCTCCCTCTTGAAACTTGCTCCCACCACCCACCCCATTCCACTCCTCAAGGTTGTCACAGAGCCCTGGTTTGAATTCCCTGAGTCATGCAGCAAATTCCCACTGGCTATCTATTTTACATATGGTAGTGTATATGTTTCCATGCTACTCAGTCAGGGAATTTTAAACCACATATGTGGCTTGTATTCTATTTCTGTAGGCCATATATCTGGGGAGACTCAAGGAAGTTAGGTGACTTGCCCAAGGCCACACAGCTAAAAAATGGCAGAGCTGGGAATTTGAAGCTAAGTCTTGAAAGGGGCTGAGCATCTCTAGAGACCCAGCAGCAGGTGTAGGGCCTCAAGATACATCCTGTTCAAGCGCTCCGGCCAGCACTCCACCCTATAGTCAGGCCTCACACAAGGTCAGAACCTGCAGAGACTGGACATGGATGGGTTCATGGGATCAACAGGGAGCGATGTGGCTGATGAGCTTGACTGGACAGATCAGAGCAAAATGAGAGCCCCCCAGTCTCTTGCTCCCCAATTTGAACTGCTTATGGACTGCCCTGTGGGTCCCTCAGAAAAGAGGAGCAGGGCTCCTGACACCCATGTCTGAGATGCACACACTGAGCCCCACAAGGTCTCTCTGGGGTCGTGGGGGGATTATGGGTCTCAGGGAGACCGCTGGCTGACAGCCCTTCACCCCTCCCGTCCACATGGCTCACCTTTTTCTCTCCATTGAAACACGCAGCTGCCGAGGGCGGCCAGGCCTGTGGCCAGCAGAAGGGCTAGCAGCACCAGGACCGGGGCCAAGATCCGGATCAGTGGGATGGACACCCTGTGGGTGAGATGGAAGGAGCCTGGTGGCTGTCGCCAGATGTCAGTGACACACGGGGCATTCTTATTCTGAGTCCTGGTCACATCCCTCATCTCTCCCAAGGAGATCAGAGAGCACCAGGGACCACAACATCCAGTTAGTCCCAATGGAAGGGGCCTCAGACCCCATCACCAACTCCAGGAGACACTTTCAGCAGGGTCTGAGCCCGTGAGCAGTTGCCTGGCTACCAGTAACGGAGTATGTGTGCGTGATCAGTCATTCAGTTGTGTCCAACTCTTTGTGACCCCATGGACTGTGGCCTGCAAGGATCCTCTGTCCATGGGATTCTCCAGGCAAGAATACTGGAGTGGGTTGCCATGCCCTCCTCCAGGGGAACTTCCTGACCCAGGGATCGAACCCACATCTCTTATGTCTCCTGCATTGGCAAGCAGGTTCTTTACCACTAACGCCACCTGAGAAGCATAGTTTGTATATAACCCCCCCAAGAGCCAATCCTTCCAGCTGGGAATCCAGTTGGGTAAGAAAAAATCATATTGTTTGGTTCCACGTTTTCATGCTTGGCATAGGGCCCAGCGCAAAGCGTTCCGGCAAAAGCTGCTGGACTAGGGTGGCTTTCCCTAAAACTGGGCAGGGAGTGAGGTGGGGACTGGGGACCATGGGGGCCTGCATGTCCAAGGCAACAGGGCTGCTGGCCCCTGTAGTGCTGGGTAGGGGGTGGGATGGTGCAGAATCTGCCCTTCGTGAGCAGCTGCAACCCAGAGGAAGGAGTAGTGGGTACTTATTGGCTCAGAGGCACCTTATAGTTTAGTGCTGACCCGAAAGCTGGCTTTGGTCACCTGGGGCTCACCTGGACTTGGAGCTGCTGCTGGGGACAAAACTGGCGCCCTTTGTTGAGGTAGAGTCCAATTGTGTGACCGGCTGGGAGATCCCTGCAGGAGGAGAAGTTGCTGGGTGAGGAGAGGTCCTTGCATATGGAGAGGTTGCTGGGTGAAGAGAGGTTCCTGCATACGGAGAGGTTGCTGGGTGAGGAGAGATTCTTGCAAATGGAGAAGCTGCTGGGTGGAGAGAGGTCCCTGCATACGGAGAGGTTGCTGGGTGAGGAGAGATCCTTGCAAATGGAGAAGCTTCTGGGTGGAGAGAGGTCCCTGTGAATGGAGAGGTTGCTGGGTGGAGAGAGGTCCCTGCATACGGAGAGGTTGCTGGGAGAGGAGAGATCCTTGTAAACGGAGAAGTTGCTGGGTGAAGAGAGGTCCCTGCGTACGGAGAGGCTGCTGTGTGCTTGGACAGGGAGGTCCCTGTGAACGGAGAGGCCTCAGCCTCTGTCTTCCCCAGCTTGGCTGTGGTGACTGTCAGGAGGAGACCAGGAGAAGGTACAAGTCCAAAAGCAATGCCTCAGCACCTTCCCTGATCCTTGGTTCCCAGCATCCTCAGACATCTGACCCTTGACCCCTGAGCCCTAGGCTCCCTAGGACCAATTACTCAGAACCTCCCCAGCTACAGGGCACCCCAAACAGAAGTCTCAATGAAATTGTTTTGAGGACTTCCCTGGTGGTCCAGTGGTTAAGAATCTGCCTGTCAGTGCAGGGGACATGGGTTTGATCCCTGATCCGGAAAGATCCCACATGCCCTGGAGCAGCTAAGCCCTTGAGCCACAACTACTGGGCCCACACGCCTGTGCTCCACAACAAGGGAAGCCACTGCAATAAGAAGTGTAGTCAGAAGCCCGTGCTCACTGCAACTAGAGAAAGCCTGGGCACATCAATGAAGACCCAGCACAACAAAAAAAAAAAAAAAAAGAAGAAAGAAACTGTATTGAACAAGCAGGTCACACCTCAGGAACACCCCTCTTTTGTGTTGCAGTCTGTCCTCTATTGTGGAGAGGTGCAATTCCCCTGCCCCCAACTCCATGACCCTGAATCCCTCCCAGGGAAGGAGGGATGTCTGTTACCTGGAAAGACAAGCAGAGAGACTGACATAGTCTTATCGAAGCCCAGTTTTTTGACCCCACACCAGTACTTCCCCATGTCCTTCAGGGTGAGGTTCCTCAGGATAACCGTGAACCTGTTTTCCCGTGGGTTGTCGTGGACCGACACCCTTCCTTCCTGGCCGTATCCTCCAGAGAAGACAGTCTCAGTGCAGCGGGAGATGAAGATCCCGGCCTCGCGGCACCAGTATTTCGGGTTCTTCTTTAGCTCCTCCCCGTAGGTGCATTGCAGGGACACAGTGTCACCTTCAAAGCCACTGATCTCCTTCGGGTCCACCACCACCGATCCGTAACCTGAAACCGCAGCGTGTGTGAAGGCTGGAATTCCCTGATTTAAGTCCCAAGGTCAAGACCAGAAGGTTCTCCTCAGTCACTCCCTTCTTGGGACAACCCTGGTAAGAGCTGGTACTCCACTCTGCCACCGAGGGACCTTGGGGCAGGGCTGTTACTGTTTCCCTACCTGGCGTATTGAAGGCTGGTGATGGGAAAACTCTAGATTCAGACAGCCGGGAGTCTGAATCCCAGCACAGCTGCTTAGTAGCTGCGTGATCCTGGGAAAACTGCTTGACCTCTCTGTTTTCTCACCTATAGATAATATGTCCTATGTCACTGAATTAAGATGCCATCATATTTAAGAGCTACCATGATTTCATGTAACATTAAAAAAAAGTCAATGGAAATGACATCAGTTATACATCCTAAATGTTATGTTAAAAAATTTAAAAAAAAAAAAGAAAAGCAGGTTTGTGAATTGATGAAATGGAATAATTCTTCATCTCTCAGGGCTGTTGTGAGTGCTACAGCAGAAGTTCAAGAAATATTTGCTAAGTTTAGTATAAGGGGTGTCTTCTCAGCTCCCTGGCTGACACCGAGTCAGGAAATGAAGACAAAAGAGGCAAAGCTACACTCACAGCCACTCAGCCATGAGGGGTCCAGGACCCACAGGTCTGGGGGAAGACCTGGCTCTCGGTTCCACAAACAGCAAGTGGCCCCTCTGAGGGCTGAGGAGGAGGAGTAGGGTGGGGCGAAGCCTGGAAGGATCAGGCGGCGGGGCTGCGTCACAGCCACAGCGAATGTAGATTCAGGAGGTCCCTCTAGCAGACCCAGGGGGCGAGCTTGGAGATGAGCCCCACATCCGGCCACCCTCGCCCCCTTCTCACCTGGGAGCACAAGGCAGCCCCATAGCAGGAGGAGGGGCCGCATGATGAGCGCCGGGCCACTCGGGAGCGCACGCCTGGGCAACTGGGAGCTCCTCTCTTGGCTACACGGGGCTTTCACTTCCTCCAGAGGCAGATGGAGACCAGGAAGGGAGGGGAGGGGCCGTGCGGGTCCTGGAGAGGGAGGAGGCGCCTCCGCGGTGCCCTCCACTGACCCTCAGCACGCGCCGACCCCACCCCTGAAAACCCACGGAGCGCTTCTCCCAAACTCCTGCAGGAGACCTTACCCATGCTCACCGCGGAGCACTCCAGAGGGCCTGTGTGTAGAATTCAGGGAGCCCGTGAATCTGGCTGGGAAAATAGTACATCTTTACTTTCACTAACCTTGCAGTAACATTTATCTTTTCCTTAGGAGTCGTGTTTGCTGGGCTGTACTGTGCTTAGTCAGTCGTGTCCAACTCTTTGCGATCCCATGGACTGTAGCCCGCCAGGCTCCTCTGTCCATGGGGATTCTGTGACTGTCACCAATTAAAAATCACAGACACTAACACTTCAACTTGTCACTGATAGCGTGAAACACTGTGTGTGCACCTCCCCACTTAGGTATTAGGTCTGCCACTACAGTAAGTTATTTAACGTGCTAATGAAAAAGCACATTTATTATAGAGTTACATAATTATAAATATTTTAATAACCTCTTCAATATTATCGGTTTTCTTTTAAACGTATAATTTGTTTTAGACGTTTAAAAGACCGTTATTCTCAGACGTGGTGCATAAGTTTCAACAATGGCCCGTGGTACAGAGGGCAGGGACTCAGAGGCAGCGCCAACTGCCCCTTGACCCCTTTGCTTCCCGAAGGGCGCAGTATCGCCCTCGGCCACTAGGCGGCGGTGCAGACGGAGGTGAGGGAAGTTGTCCGGCTGGGCCGAGCCGGGTACTTGGAGCCACCTGCAGGCCACGCAGAAAGGCTGGGCTCCCCAGGTGCACTGAATTCTCTTGGCATTTTAAAAAGTGAGCTCGAGGTTTCCCACGGTGGAACCGAATCCTTCTTGGGACAAAACAAACACGCACGCTGGAGGGAGTCCTGGCATATCGTTTTTCCAAAATAGCTCTGTTGGTTGTTTTTTCTGACTCCAAAGTCATACATGTTGTAAGCAAAATTTTACATAATGTAGAAATGTTAAAAAAAAAAAAGAAAAAGAAAAAGAGAGAGAGAGAAGAATGGGAGTGTTTGTTATTCCCCTCTTTTCTTAGAAAACCACTGTTAATATTTTGGCATATATATTTCCATATGTACAGGTGGAACTTTTACCCACTTGCTGGGCTAATATTTGAAGCATCAATTAACTCAGTGGTTCTGGGAAGGGAGATTGTTGTGTCTGTGATTCTGGTGATGTGGGAGTTATGTTTGATTTTCTTTTATTTTTCATTGAAGTATAGTTGATTTGGGGGCTTCCCTGGTGGCTCAGTGGTAAAGAATCTGCTTGCCAATGGGTTCTTTGGTTTGGGAAGATCCCCTGAAAAGGAAATGGCAACTCACTCTAGTACCCTTGCCTGGGAAATCCTATGGACAGAGGAGCCTGGTGGGCTATAGTCCATGGGCTCTCAAAAGAGTTGGACCACAACTTAGCGACTAAGTCACAACAAAATAGTTGACTTACAGTGTTGTGTCAATGAGGAGATATGTTTTAACTTCACAACATTGTGGGGGGAGCTGCTGGTGTTTAATGGGCAGGGACGGGAGTTCAAAAGGGTGAGGATTCTGTTATGATCCCAGACTACAAAAGGTAATCACAGTTTTAAAAACACAGATCAAAATAATTTTAATTCTGGTGTTTAATAGTGTATCAGCTCTTTTTGGGGGGTGGTCCTTATACAGAATAATTTTTGATCTTGTTTTCCTTAAATCCTAACTTATTTGTTATAAGCTGGGGCAAGCATCTGACACTTCATTGTGTTATTCCTATGTTATGGGGCCTCAACATTAACACTTTGAAAAAAGAAGTGAAGTTGCTCAGTCGTGTCTGACTCTTTGCGACCCCGTGAACTATAGCCTACCAGACTCCTCCATCCATGGGATTTTCCGTGCAAGAGTACCAGAGTGGGGTGCCATTTCCTTCTCCGGGAGATTGTCCCGACCCAGGGATTGAACCCTGGTCTCCCACATTATAGGCAGACGCTTCACCATCTGAGCCACCAGGGAACTCAACACTTTGAAATATGTGTTATTTGGTTACAAATTGTTTTCCTTTGATTTTTTCCCCCTTCTATTACAGCCCAGGCATTATACTGTCATTTTTTAGAATTGTGTGAGAAAGCATGTTATTTATGATATTTTGGGAGAGTAAAGGCAGTGCGCCAAAATTTTTATTTTAGGGAGAGGGAGTGGTGTCTCCTGTGCGCCCCCCTCTTCCCTTCATGTGTATTATGATGTCCTTCCCCTCCACCCCACCAGCTCCACACTTAGCCAGGAGAGAGGGAGGTCGGACAACTCCGTTAGAAATAGAGCCTGCAGGACTTCCCTGGAGGTCCTGGGGTTAAGAAACTGCCTGCCAATGCAGGGTACATGGGTTCAATCCATGGTCTGGGAAGATTCCACAGCAACTAAGCCCAAGTACCACAACTACTGAGCATGGGGTCTAGAGCCTGCAGGATGCAAGTACTGAGCCTGCCTGCTGCAACCACTGAATCCCGTCCATTCTAGAGCCCGCGCTGCTCAGTAAGAGAAGCCACCACCATGAGAAGCCCGAACACGGCAACTAGAGAGTAGCCCCCACTTGCTGTGAGTAGAGAAAGTCTGCACGAAGGAACGAAGACCCAGTGCAGCCAAAAATAAGCACATTATTTAAATTAATGTATTAATACATTTAAATTAATGTCTTTAATAAGTAAATGCATTAATTACTTTCAAAAAAGAAAAAGATCCTAGGGAGAAGACCCTGGAGTGAGGCACTGGTCTGGTCCCTGCACCCGATCCTGCCCCATGGTGTATGGGGGGTGGACAATGGATACGAACCCCTCGTACACAATAGATTTGGGGATCTGAGAAGAGAGGATACTTGTGTCCTGCTTCCTACCTGGAGCACTAGGAGATGCCCTGCCATCCCAGGATAGGAGAGCAGGTGAGCAAAAGTGTTCCTGGACCAATGGGCTTGTGGCGGCCTCAGTACATCCTCACGACATCCAGAAGCCCAGAGGTGGTTCGGCCATGCCTGCTGGTGCCATGGCTGGGGTGAGGGGATGGGGAAGCTGCCAGGGGGAGGAGGAAACAGCCACAGTGCAGCCCACCAGAAACTGGGGAGCCCAGTGGCTGCTGGCACTGGCAGACAATGAGGAAGGCTGCCCTCTAGTGCTCTAGGCCCTGATGGCAAGTAAAGGCCTCCAGGTTTAGAGTCCCTTCCCAGGTGGTACCAGCGGTAAAGAATCCACTGGCCAATGTGGTAGAGAGTAACAGATACGGGTTTGATCCTCGGGTTGGGAAGATCCCCTGGAGGAGGGCGTGGCAACACACTGCAGTATTCTCGTCTGAAGAATCCCATGGACAGAGGAGCCTGGCAGGCCTACAGTCTATGGGGTTGCAAGAGTTGGACACGACTAAGGGACTAAACAACAACAGTCACAGGCAGCCCAGAATACAGGCTCTCTGCAGGCAAAGCCAGCTCTAAGGAAAAAGTAAAGAAAAGAGGGCTGGGTGACATATGCCTTGTTCCTCCTTCCAATTCATCAGTCCAGTGAAGGTGTGGAGAGAGATCAAAGGTGTTATACCCAATAAAGATGACTGAGCCAGAGGCTGGAAAGAGCCTGGATCCCTGAGTCACCACTTGGAAGAGAGCTGATTCTCTTCCAAGTCAGTGGCAGACTTGGTGTCAGCAAAAGATAGACTTTAATGTGTTTAGCCACACATTAGATGGCTAAAGAAGTTGCAGTTTGTTTGTTTCTGGAGTGTGTGAAGTGTCAAAGTGTTAGTGGCTCAGTCGTGTCCAACTCTTTGTGACCCCATGGACTGTAGCCTCAAAGACTCCCATGTCCGCTGAATTCTCCAGGCAGGAATACTGGAGTGAGTAGCCATTCCCTTCTCCAGGGGTTCTTCAAACCCAGGGATTGAATCCTAGTCTCCTGCATTGCAGGCAGATTCTTCGCCATCTGAGCCACCAGGGAAGCCCTTGGGGTGTAGCTTAAGCCAACACAAAGTTTTTTTGTTTTCTCACATACATTTCATCCTCTATTCCACCTACCGATCCCTTGTCCCCAGCCAATGGCAAACTCAATTGTTCAACTTCCTCCACTGTACAAATATGAAAACTGCTTATGTTGACTGTTTAAAGGATTTTCTTTTTCATTTCTAGGAATGCCAGTGAAATGCTGGGGGAGAGCAGCAATGTAAGATGGAAGTAATTAGGACCATCTTCTCTCAGAAGCTGGATGCAACAGACATATTTTTAAAATATTCTCAAAAACATTGAAGGCTAACTGCAATGTGGTGTCTTGGATTGGATCCCAGAACAGAGAAAGAATATTAGAAAAGCTTGTTGCTAGTTGTTTAGTTGCTGAGTTGTGTCCAACTCTTTTAAGACCCCATGGTTGGCAGCCTGCCAGGCTCCTCTGTCCATGGGATTTCCCAGGGAAGAGTACTGGAGTGGGTTGCCATTTCCTTCTCCAGGGGATCTTCCCAACCTGGGGATTGAACCCATGTCTCTTGGATTGGCAGGTGGATTCTTTACCACTGAGCCACCAGGGAAACATTAGAAAAGCTAGTGAAATACTATTAAAGTCTGGAGTTTAGTTAATGGTAATATATCAATGTTAATTTCTTAGATGTGACCTATGTACATGGTTATGTAAGGTAGGGAAACACACATTAGGGGAAACAGAGTGAATGGTATTCAGAAATTTTCTGTACTAACTTAGCAAAGTTTTTGAAATCTAAAGTCATTCCCCAATGTAAAGTTTATCTGTTAAAGAGAAAAAAAAGCAAGCAGCAAAGAGCAAACAAGAGCATGAGGGATTACCAAGCTGAGGTCTGCAAGTAGAAAACCCAGAAAGATGAGCTATGCAGGCAAGGTGCCTTTGCCTCTGGGAGCATTTACTGATTTAGAAGAAGTGAGCTAAGAGTGTAGGGCCCTCTAAAGATGAGGAATCTGTTATATATGTATTTTTTATCATCTTAGGCTAGGACCTCAAAGAGTTGCACTTTGGGAGAAGGATGAATTGCAAATAAACCAACCCACCATGGACTTCACTCAGCTTCCTGTCTTTTGGGTGTCCTAGGAAACTTCAAGCTTTGAACTTGAATTTTAAATGGTCCTGGTCCAACAAGGGCTTAATCTCCAAAATATGGAAACAGCTTATACAACTCAACAATGAAAAAAACAAATAACCTAATCAAAAAGTGGGCAGAAGACCTTAATAGACATTTCTCCAAAGAAGACATACATGGCCAGTAGGCACATGAAAAGGTGCTCAACGTCACTAATTATTTTTCTTGTTGTAGTTCTAGTCACTAAGTCCTGTCCAACTCTTTTGTGATCTCGTAGACTGTAGGTCACTAGGCTCCTTTGTTCATGGGAATTCCTAGGCAAGAATACTGGAGTGGGTTGCCATTTCCTTCTCTAGGGGATCTTTCCAACCCAGGGATGTGGGTTACCACATCTCTTGCATTGGAAGGTGGATTCTTTACTACTGAGTCACCAGGGAAATCCCCACTAATTATTGGAGAAATGCAAATCAAAACAATGAGCTACCACCTCTCACTAGTCAGAATTTGTTATTGTTCAGTCTCTAGGTTGTGTCCAACTCTTTGCAACCCCATGGACTGCAGCACGCCAGGCTTAGCTGTCCTTCACTATCTCCTGGAATTTGCTTAATTCATGTCCGTCTCATCCTCTGCTGTTCCCTTATCTTGCCTTCAATCTTTCCCAGCATCAGGGTCTTTTTCAATGAGTTGGCTCTTCCCAATCAGGTGGCCAAAGTATTGAAGCTTCAGCTTCAGCAGCAGTCCTTCCAATGAATATTCAGGGTTGATTTCCTTTAGGATTAATTGGTTTAATGTCCTTGCTGTCCAAGGGACTCTCAAGAGTCTTCTTCAGCACCACAATTTGAAAGCATCAATTTTTCAGCACTCAGTCTTCTTTATGGTCCAACTCTTACATTCATTCATGACTTCTGGAAAAATCATAGCTTTGACTATACAGACCTTTGTCGGCAAAGTGATGTCGCTGCTTTTTAATACGCTGTCTAGGTTTGTCATGGCTTTCCTTCCAAGGTGCAAGTGTTTTTTAGTTTCATAGCTGCAGTTACCATCTGTAGTGACTTTGGAGCCCAAGAAAAGAAAATCTGTCACTGTTTTCAGTTTTTCCCCTTCTGCTTGCCATGAAGTGATGAGACCAGATGCCATGATCTTCGTTTTTTGAATGTTGAGTTTTAAGCCAGTTTTTTCACTCTCCTCTTTCACCCTCATGAAGAGGCTCTTTAGTTCCTCTTCACTTCCTGTCCTTAGAGCGGTATATGCATATTTGAGGTTGTTGATATTTTTGCTGGTAATTTTGATTCCAGCTTGTGATTCATCCAGCCCAGCATTTCAAATGATGTACTCTGCATATAAGTTAAATAAGCAGGGTGATAGTATACAGCCTTGATGTATTTCTTTCCCAATTTTGAACCAGTCTGTTGTTCCATGTCCTGTTCTAACTGTTGCTTCTTGACCTGCATACAGGTTTCTCAGGAGACAGGTAAGTTGGTCTGGTATTCCTATCTCCTTAAAAACTTTCCATAGTTTGTTGTGATCCACACAGTCAAAAGCTTTAGTGTAATCAATGAAGGAGAAGTAGATGTTTTCCTGGAATTCCCTTGCTTTTTCTATGATCCAACAAATGTTGGCAATTTGATCTCTGCTTTCTTTGCCTTTTCTAAACCCAACTTGTGTATCTGGAAGGTCCCAGTTCAGGTTCTGCTGAAGACTAGCTTGAAGGATTTTGAGCATAATCTTGCTAGCTTGTGAAATGAGCTCAACTGTATGATAGTTTCAACATTCTTTGACATTTTCCTTCTTTGGGATTGAAATGAAAAATGATCTTTTCCAGTCCTGTGGCTACTGCTGAGTTTTCCAAATTTGCTGACATATTGAGTGCAACACTTTAACAGCATCATCTTTTAGGATTTTAAATAATTCAGCTAGAATTCCATCACTTCCACTAGCTTTGTTTGTAGTAATGCCTAGGCCCACTTGACTTCACAATCCAGGATGTCTGGTTCTAGGTGAGTGACCACACCATCATGGTTCTCTGGATCATTAGGACCTTTTTGTATAGTTCTTCTGTATATTCTAGCCACCTCTTCTTAATCTTTTCTGCTTCTGTTAGATCCTTACTGTTTCTGTCCTTCATTGTGCCCATCCTTCCTAGAAATGTTCCCATGATGACTCCAATTTTTTGGAAGAGATTTCTAGTCTTTTCTGTTCTATTGTTTTCCTTTATTTCTTTTCATTGTTCACTTAAGAAGGCTTTCTTATCTCTCATTTGACCCATCTGTCTTGGGTGGCTCTGCAAGCCATAGCTCATATCTTCACTGAGTTATTCAAGCCCCTTTGCCGTGACAAGGCTGTGATCCATGAAGGGGACAGTCAGAATGTCCATCATTAAAAAGTCTACAAATAACAAATGCTTGAGAAGATGTGGAGTAAAGGGAACCCTCCCACACTGTTGATGGGAATGTAAGTTTGTACAGCCACTATGGAAAACAGTATGCTAAAAATAGAAATTTCCTCAGAAAGCTTAAAATAGAAATACCTTACAATCCATCAATCCAACTCCTGGGCATATATCTGAACAAAACTATAATTCCAAAAGATACATGCACTCCTATGTTCATAGCAGCATTATTCACAATAGCCAAAACATAGACAAGCTAAATGCTTATCAACAAATGAAGGGGTAATGAAGATGTGGTGCATATATACAATGAAATACTACTCAGCCATTAAAAATGAATGAAATGATGTCATTTGCAGCAAAATGGACGCAACTAAAGACTATCACATTCAGTGAAGTAAGCCAGAAAGAGAAGGACAAATACCATTTGATATCACTTACATGTGGAAACTAAAATATGGCATAAATGAACCTATCTACAAGACAGAAACAGACTCACAGACATAGAGATCAGACTTGTGATTGCCAAGGGGGAGTGGGGAAGGGAGAAGGATGGACAGGGAGGTTGAGGTTGATAGAAGCTAACTATTACAGTTATAGCACAGAGAACTGTATCCAACCTTCTGGGATAAAGCACAATGGAAAAAGATTTTTAAAAGGAATATATATACATATATATATTTGAATCACTTTGCCATAAAGCAGAAACTGGCACAACTCTGTAAATCAACTATACTCAAATAAATATAATAATAAAAGGGTCCTGGTCTGGTAACACTCGCCTGGCCCCTATTTCTAGGTATCATAAAGATACCAATGAAACATCCTTTCTGGAGGAAGATAGCATCAATATAAGCCTCCAATTATTAAAAAAATTTTTTTCAAATAAAATCCAATATATGATCAAGGATAACCAGGTGTATGAGGAGACAGGCCTCCATAAGTGAGAGTATGTGGAGACAGCTGACAACAGAGACAGACCCCTGGAGAGTCCAGATATTGAAAAAGAAGAACAGCCTTGACACAACCATCCTCACTATGTTCAAGGAGGTAAAAGTCAGGCTAGAGATTTTTGACAGGGAACTGGAAAGTATAAAAAATGACATAGCAGATTGGAAACAGAGCAGCATAAAATTTTAGAACTGAAAAAATACAATCATTTAAATTAAGAATCCAACTGATGAGTTTCAAATTAGACACAGCTGAAATGATTATAGTGTAGAAAGATGTATAGACAGAAAGATGTATCAGAAGAAACGACCCAGGATGAAGCAGATAGAAACAAAAGGATGGGAAATAGATAAATGAGAATATGGCAAATGGGGGATCAATATGTTTTACTGGAGACATGGGAAGAAAGAAAAGAGAGGATGTCACACAGGCACTAATGTTCCACATGTGAAGAAACACACTCGGTTTTTGTTTTGTTTTAGATTTATTTAATTTTTTTTTTTGGCCTTGGTGGGTCTCTGTTGCTCCACACAGGCTTTCTCTAATTGTGATGAGTGGGCTACTCTTCATTTTGCTGTGCAGGCTTCTCGTTGAGGTGGCTTCTCTTGTTGCAGAGCACAAGCTCTAGGCATATGAGCTTCAGAGTTGCGGCTCATGGGCACTAGAGTCCTGGCTCAGTAGTTGTGGCACACGGGCTTAGCTGTTGTGGCATGTGGTATCTTCCCAGACCAGGGATTGAACTTGTATCCCCTGCAGTGCAAGGTGGACTCTTAACCACCGGACCTCCAATGTTTTTTAACAGGTGTTTGTTGCTTATAATATATGAAGTGCTAAAGCCTGTGTCCTGCGGCAAGACCCATTTTCCCTAGGTCCAAAGGAGGTACAATATGGACTTTAGAGGGGTGACAAACGTTGCATAATAGAGCAATGGGGGCCAGGTATTCTTTTCAGTAAGTACTATTGGGACATGTAGGAAAAATATGAGGCTTGATTCCTGCCTCCCATCAAACACAAGAGTCAGTCTAGGCAGATTACAAGACTAAATGTAAAAGGAAAAATGATGAAGCTTTTCAAAGATTATAGAGCATATCTTCATGGCCTCAGGGTAGAGAAAGAGTTCTCCAACCAGACACAGAAAGCACAGACCACAGAGGAAAAGACCGATAAATCAGACCTTGTTAAAATGAAAAAGTGTTCATCAAAAGATGCCACGAAGAGCAAAGAGACACACCCACAGAGTGTCATGCATGTTACAGACAACATAGATAGTGCATTAAAAAAAGATAATGTTGAGTAAAAGAAGCCAGGCATATAAAATACTGATTCCATTTAGATGAAGTGTAAAAACAGATATATATACTTGGGCTTCCCAGGTGGTGCTAGTGGTAAAGAACCTGCCTGCCAGTGCCAGAGACAGAAGAGATGCGAGTTCGAACACTGGGTCGGGAAGATCCCCTGGAGGAGGAAGTGGCGACCCACTCCAGTAATTCTTGCCTGGAGAATCCCATGGACAAGGCAAACTCGCAGGCTACAGTCGGTAGGATTGCAAAGAGTCGGACATGACTGAAGGGACTTAGCACGTATGCATGCACGCATATATACTTACATGGAAAAACTGGAAAGCAGAAGTGATTCCTCTAAAAGTCAAGGTAGGAAAAAAAAAAAGTCAAGGTAGTGTAGTGGCTGTCTTTGTGGGAAGATGTGATCTCCAGAGGTCACTTGGGGACTTCTGGGGCGGGGGGTGGCTACATAGATGTTTCAGTTCAGTTCAGTTCAGTTGCTCAGTCGTTCCGACTCTTTGTGACCCCATGAATCGCAGCACACCAGGCCTCCCTGTCCATCACCAACTCCCAGAGTTTACTCAAACTCAAGTTCATGGAGTCGGTGATGCCATCCAGTCATCTCATCCTCTGTTGTCCCCTTCTCCTCCTGCCCCCAATCCCTCCCAGCATCAGGGTATTTTCCAATGAGTCAACTCTTCGAATCAGGTAGCCAAAGTATTGGAGTTTCAGTTTCAGCATCAGTCCTTCCAATGAACACCCAGGACTGATCTCCTTTAGGATGGACTGGTTGGATCTCCTTGCAGTCCAAGGGACTCTCAAGAGTCTTCTCCAATACCACAGTTCAAAAGCATCAATTTTTCGGTGTTCAGCTTTCTTTGTAGTCCAACTCTCACATCCATACATGACCACTGGAAAAACCATAGCCTTGACTAGATGGACCTTTGTTGGCAAAGTAATGTCTCTGCTTTTTAATATGCTGTCTAGGTTGGTCATAACTTTCCTTCCAAGGAGTAAGCGTCTTTTAATTTCATGGCTGCAATCATCATCTGCAGTGATTTTGGAGCCCCAAAACACATTGTATTAATTTGTGAAATTGTCTTGTTTATGCTCTGTGAGCCCATTTTATTTCACAAATCTAAACTTTGTGTTTTTTTTGGAGATGGAGTAAGGAAAACAACAAAGAGGAAAAAGTTGTCAGAAATCTCCAAAAATAAAAAGGGGGGCTTCCCTGATGATCTAGTGTTTAAGAATTTGCCTGCCAATGCAGGGGACATGAGTTCGATCCCTGGTCCGGGGGGATCCCACGTGCCGCTGGGCAACTAAGCCTGTGTGCCACAACTACTGAGCTAGTGCTTAGAGCTGGTGCTCCACAACAATAGAAGCCACTGCAGTGAGAAGCCCATGCACCACTATGAAGAGTAGCCCCCGTTTGTCACAACTAGAGAAAGCCCACAGACAGCTTTGAGACCCAGGCCGTGAGAATCAGCACGGCCAAAAATAAATAAATTAACTCCTTTGAAAAAAAATCTCACACCTCCCCCCCCACAAAGTTACAGTACTTTCCCTAATTCTCACTGAGATGTAAATTGGCTGAGTCCACCCTTTATTCAGACCTTCTGACTCACTATCTTGGTGAGCCCATGTCTGGGCATCAGCCCATTTCTCCTCTTGGAATTATTCCCTGTTCCCTTCAGTGCCTGGGATGAATGCCAAACCAAAGGATGCAGGTCTATAGCCTGAAGCAGATTCTTTGTCACCTCTTTGAGGATCAGGGACCACTGAACTGTGCGCTTTCTGTACTCTTCTCTTTCTCCAAAGATACACTCCCCCCCAAGTCATTCATTCCTCTGGCATCAAGCTCATCGTCCTGTTCCATCTGTAGCTGCCCCGGCTGGAGTGTCTTGACCAAGTCCTGGGTGGGTGACCCTGCTGGGCTTCCGATCATCTTGGCTAACACTGCCCCGAGTCACCTTTTCTGTCCTGGGGCTCGGCCCTCTCCTCAGCTCTCCAGCTCTAAACTCTCATTCATCCAAACATCTAACACTATGTTAATTTCAGGTGCACAACATAGGGATTTGATATTTTCATACATTACAAAATGATCACCATGATAAGTCTAGTTACCATCTGTCACCATAGAAAGTTACTACAATATTATTGACTATATTCCCCATACTGTACATTTCATCTCCCTGACATTTATTTTTTACCTGGAAGTTTTTACCTCTTAATCTCTCTCTCGCATATTTCATTCATTTTTCCACCCTCTCCCTTCTGAAAGTGAAAGTGTTAGTTGCTCAGTTATGTCTGACTCTTTGTGACCCCATGAATTGTAGCCCGCCAGGCTCCTCTGTCTATGGAATTCTCCAGGCAAGAATACTGGAGTGGGTAGGCATTCCCTTCTCCAGGGGATCTTCCCAAACTGGGGAACGAACCCAGGTCTCCCATACTGCAGGCAGATTCTTTACCATCTGAGCCACCAGGGAAACCCAACTCTGGTATCTACCTATTTGTTCTCTTTTTCTATGAGTCTTTCTCTCTTTTAGGTTTGTTCATTTGTTTTGCTGTTTAGATTTCACATTCAAGTGAAATCATATAGTACTTGTCATTGTCTGGCTTTAACTTAGCATAATACCTGTAGGTCCATCCATGTTGTTGCAAATAGCAAGATTTTATTCTCTTTATGGCTGAGTAATATTTCATTATATATTATATATATACACATATACACCACATCTTCTTTGTTCATTCATCTATCAATGGACACTTAGATTGCTTCCACATCTTGGCTGTTGTAAATAATGTTGCATTAAATATAGAGGTGCGTGTATCTTTTTGAATTAGTGTTTTTTTCTTCTTCAGAAAAATACCCAGAGGTAGAGTTGCTGAATTGTATGGTAGTTCTGTTTTTAATTTTTTGAGGATCCCCCCCTTACTGTCTTCCATACTGGCTGCACTAATTTTCATTCTCACTCACAGTGCATGAAGCTTCCCTTTTCTCTTCATCCTTGCCAACATTTATTTGTTGTCTTTTTGATAGTAGCCATTCTCACAGGTGTCAGGTTATAGCTCATTGTGGTTTTGACTTTCATTTCGCTGATGATTAGTGACGTTCAGTCTGTTTTCCTGTGCCTGTGGTCATCTACATCTTGTCTTTGGAAAAATGTTTATTCTAGTTCTCTGCCCATTTTTTAATTGAGTTTTTTTTTTGATGTTGAGTTGTATGAATTTTTGATATATTTTGCATATTAACTGCTTATCAGATGTATCATTTGCAAAAGTTGTCTCCCATTCAGTAGGCAGCTTTTTGTTGATAGTTTCCTCTGCTGTGCAAAAGCTTTTTATTGTGATGTAGCCCCATTCGTTTATTTTCGCTTTTGCTTCCCTTGCTTGAGGAGACAAATCCAAAAAAATATTGCAAAGACCAATGTCAAAGAGTATGCTGCCTTGGTTTTCTCCTGAGAGTTTGATAGATTCATTTGTCTTTAATCCATTTTGAGCTAATTTTTGTATCTAGTGTGAGAAAGTAGTCCAGTTTGATTCTTTTGCATGTAGTTACATTATTTTTTTCTTTTAGTAATTTCTCCCCACTAACTTATTTATAATGTCATCTTTCTTAAAGTTAAATTACCATATACATGAGGACTATTTCTGTACTTTCTATTCTATTTGTCTAGCCGTTGATCATTTCTTCTGCACAAAATTTTAAAAAATACTTTTCATCTCAGAAATGTTTCATATCTGAAAGGGCTTAGTGCCACTCCCACCCCCAAGTCCAGTCCCATAGCTTCTCCTTTTCAGAATTTTTCTGCTATTCACCAATGCATATTTTTCCTGATGAATTTTTGTACCATTTAATGAGTTCCTTCTGCAAACTCTCTTTATATTCTAACTGACATTGCACTGGGTTTAGAGATTATCTGGGAATGAGTTGATGTATTTATGGTACTGAACTGCGCTTTTCCCTGGGTTGCAGTTTGTTGCGTCTGTCCTTTACCATATATCAACAGGTCTTCTATTATTACTTTTCCTATGCAGTTTAGAACTTGGTATTTAATCTAATCTTGGTAGATTAAATATTTTAGTTTGGAATTTTTCTTTCATTATGAATTATAATTCTTTTTGTTCATAGAAAAGTCATTGAATTTTAATATCAGTTGTGTCCTATGACATCTTATTAATTTTCCATCATTTCCATTTCTACTTTTAGTCAATTCCCTTGGTTTTCTACACATAACATGTATTATCTGTGCTGCCTCCTTCTTTATAGTATTTATGCCTGTTATTTCTTTTTCTCATTTACCCATATTGGCCAACATACCAAGAGTGATGTTAAATTACTCTGGTGATGGTTAGGCACCTTGAGATTTGACTATTACAGTCATACACATTTGGGGTTGATACATTTTCTTTTATATATATTTTCTTGATTAACTGATCCCTCATCAGTTTATCCCTTTATCCCTGGCAGTAGCCCTTGTTTTGAGGTCCACTTTACTTTATATTGGGGCTTCCCAGGTGATGCAGTGGTAAAGAATCCACCTGCCAATGCAGGAGACATGGGTTTGATACCTGGGTGGAGAAGAGCCCCTAGAGAAGGAAATGGCAACCCACTCCAGTATACTTGCCTGGAAAATCCCATGGAGGAGGCTGGCAGGCTACAGTCCATGGGGTCGAAAAGAGTCAGACACAGCTGAGGGCCTAACACTTTGCTTTATATTAATGTAGTCACTTCAGCTTTCTTATTCCTTATTCAGTTTTCAGTACTTCCCAGCTAAGTCTTTTTTTTTTAATTCATTTTCTTTTAACACATGTGTCTTTGTGTTTAGAGTGAGTTTCTGCTAGCTAACATATGGTTAAGTCTTTCTAAATCTATCTTGACAGTTTCTTTCTTTTATTTGGAGGATATAGACCATTTACTTTTTACAAAAACAACTTTGAGATGTAATTTACATACCATAAGTTTCATGAATTTAAAGTGTACAATTCAATGGTTTTTAGGATATTCACAGTTGTAAAACAATCACTATAAATCTAATTAGAACATTGTCATTATCTTAGGAAGAAACTTCATGCCCATTATCAATCCCTCCCAACCTCTATTCTCCCAACTTTCTGTTGCTATAGATTTGCCCATTTTGGAATTTTCATATTATTGAAATCATACAATATGTGGTCTTTTGGGACAGACCTCTTTCACTTTGCATTATGTTTCAAGGTTCTTCCATGTTGTGGCACATATACTTCATTTCCTTTTTTAAAAAGTAATTAATAAATTTTATTTTGGGGTGTGCTGGGTCTTTGTTGCACACAGGCTTTCTCTAGTTGTTGCCAGCAGGGGCTACTCTTTGTTGTGGTGTGTGAGCTTCTCAATGCCGTGGCTTCTCTTGCTGTGGAGCAGCTCTAGAGGACAGGTGCACGGATTTAGTTGCTCCACAGCGTATGGAATCTTGCTGGACCAGGGATCGAACCAGTGTCCCCTGCATTGCCAGATGGATTCTTAACTACTGGACCACCAGGGATGTCCCTTCATTTCCTTTTATTGCTAAATAATATTCCATTGATTGGTTATACCACATTTTCTTTATCTCTTTATCAATTGATGGACCTTTGGATTTTTTACACTTTTGGCTATGATGAATAATACTGCTTCAACATTCTTGTATAAGTTTTGGCGTTTTCATTTCTCTTGGGTATATATGTAGGAGAGGATATACAGTTTTGAAAGTTTTTTGTTTGTTTGCTTACCTTGCCACTCATCTTGTGGGATCTAAGTTCCCTGGCCAAAGATCAAACCCAGGCCCTTGGCAGTGAGAGAGCAGATCCTCAACCACTGGACCGTGAGGGAATTCCCTGAAAGATATATTTGAAAAGTCATATATGAATGCCTTTGCAGAATCTATGGACATAATAATATGAAAATTTCACTTTTTATTCTATTAATGGATTACCTTATATGGAGTTAACAGATTTTCCAGATATTAAGCCATTTAATTTCCAGGTATTAAAACTTTAGAATACACTCTACTTGAGCTTTTGTATTATTCTTCTGGTGTTTTGGTGACATTATCAGCTAATACAGCTTTTAAGTTAGTTGCTCAGTCGTGTCTAACTCTTTGCGACCCCATGGACTGCAGCCCACCAGGCTCCTCTGTCCATGGAGTTCTCCAGGCAAGAATACTGGAGTGGGCCATTCCCTTCTCCAGGAGATCTTCCCAACCCAGGGATTGAATCTGCATAGCAGGCCGATTCTTTACCGTCTGAGCCCCCAGGGAAGCCCAATATAGTTTTTAGGATTTTTTTAAATAAATGAGACTGGTGTCTAGGATTGATGTATGTGTGTGTTGCTTTCTTTGGCAGATTTTGGTATCAGTGCTATGCTCACTTCATAAAAAGAATTTTGAAGATTTCCTTCTATTTCTATGTTCTAGAAGAGTTCAGGAAAACTGTTCCTTAAATGTTTGGTAGAGTTTTTCTGCAGAACTATCTGGTGCTTCTTGAGGGAACAATTTTTTGACACCTCCCCTTAAAGTCAGTCTGTTAGTATTTCTCTTCTGGGGGTAATTTGCATAGTAAATAATAATAAACTGAGTTTCTGGGCCAGCCAAGTCAAGGCCTCTGAGTGCAGTGACAACATCAAGATTACAACCCCACAAGAATCAAACAGTATGTATTTTTCGTGTCTTCCTTCTTTCACCCAGTATAATTTGTTTTGGCAGTCACCCATGTTATTGCACCGTGGGGATAATCTTTGAATAATGTTGATAGTCTCTTTTCACTGATGAGTCAATATACCTTTGTAGGATGTACCATGATTTATCCATGCACTTGTTGATAGACATCCTTAATTGTTTCCCTTTTTTGGCTATTATGAATAAAGATGTACTGAAGATTCTAGTACAGGTGTTGTAGACAGAGGTTTTACTTCTCTCAGACAAATATCTTGAAGTGGAATTGCTGGATCATGGGAGAGCTGTATGCTTAAGTTTTTGAAGAAGTTGCCAAACAGCTTTTGGAGGTGACTGTACCGTGAAATACTCGTAACAGGGCAGTTTGGGTTTCAAATGCTTCCAGTCCTCACGTGTTCCTCATTCTCCTCCAGTGTATGCAAAGTGGTACCTGCTTGTGGATTACTCTGCATTTCCCTGAAGACAAATAATGTTGGTTGAGCACTTTCTCATATGTTTGCCTATTGGCTGTTTATACATCATCTTTTGTGAAGTGTGTGTTTATACCTTTTGCCTGATTTTTGGTTGGGTTGTTTGTCCTTTTTATCATGGAGTTTCAGGAGGTCTTTGTTCAGGGTACAAATCCTTTGTCATATATAAATTATGAGTAGTCTGCTGCTTGTCTATTTATTTTCTTGACTTTTTTTTTTTTTGATGAACAGAAATTTAAAATTTTGATTGTCAGATTTTTTGAGTCCATGCTTTTTATGTCCTTTCTAGGAAATCATCGGCTTCCAAAAGATTGAGAAGATATCCTTCTATGTGATCTTCTAGAAGCTTTCTCAATTTATGTTTATGCCTATAGTCCCTCTCAAATTGAACTTTGTACGTGGTGTGAGGTTGGGCTTGACTCCTCCAGCCCAGAATATCTAGATTTTCCGGCACATTTGTTGGTGCTCATGTCAAAAGTCACCTGACCCTATATTAGACTGCTCGTGATATCTCTCTGACTAAGCATCCCTGGTAAAACGTGTCTCAAGTAGTCTTTCCCTACTCAAAGTGAGGTCCTAAGACAAGAAGCATCACATCACCTGGGAGCTTGTTAGAAATGCAGCATCTGGCGCCACGCCAGCCCTACACAACCCCCAGATGATTTGTAATCACATTACATTTTGAGAAGCACTGGTGTAGATAATTTTTGAGGAAGGAGGGGAAATGTGATCATGACATATTCCGCCACTGACGGCCTCCCCAGGCACACAGGCCGTGGAGGCCTGTGGATCCATTTCCTAGCGCTAGATGATGAAGCGCTAGATGGACTCCCATGCTTAACCCCTGGGTTCATGCTCGGGGTACGTGCTGCGTGCTGGGGGCGCGGGGAGGGGGCTCATTGGCCCACTCCTCACCCTCGAATACCCACAACCACCTGCTCACTCATCCCGCAGCTCCTACCCTCTGGCTCCAGACAGGTCCTTTTCCCTGAGACTCAGTTTTCCTCAATCACGTAGCAGAAATAATAATTGTCTCTAGCTCAGGAGTTAATGCGATGCGAAGTGGTCTGAGCAGTATCTCGGGCATAGAGACAGCACAATAAAGTCAGTGATCGTCAGGGCTATTTCAGAGCAGGTCCCCCAGGAGAAGCCCCTGCACTCGAGCCGCCGTTTCCCGGCAGATCCACCCCCCCGCCTACTACAGCCGGGCAGAATCGAGCCTTGCAGTCTTCCCGACTCGACTTCTCCTCTCCCCTTTCTCCGCTCCCCCAGGGCCCCGCGCACCAATAAATCTTTCCCAGCATCGTTGTATTGTTACAGCGAGTTGCCCTGGCGTCTGACCGGTCCTCCTTTCCGGGCCTGGGAGTCTCTCAAATCCAGGATCCCGGCCTGGGTGCTCGCGGAACCCCCAGCCCTTGGCACAGCGCCTGGCACTTGGAAGGCGCGCAATAAATGTTTGCAAAATCGAAATCTGTGTTAAGCAAGCGTCCACCTTTCAGCACTCGGCGTGTGTGTGTGTCGGGGGTGGGGAGCGGGGGTGGGTGTGCGGGCGACGGGGGCGGACGGAAGGCTGGCTGTGTGCCCGGGTTGGGGACACAGGCAGGGAGCTCCTCCAGGCTCGGGTGGGAGGATACGGAGGAGGGGGCACAACGCGGGAGAGCGAAGCCGGGGCCGGCAGGGGACTGGCGGTGCCAGACGCCGCGGGCGCCCTCCGCCCCTCCCCCTGCCCCCCGCGCGCCCCCCTCCCCCTCCTCCTCCCCACGCCTCGCCTCCTCCTGCTCCGCCGGCTCCGCCACCCCCGCCCGCGCGGCCGCGGCAGGGAGGGGCCGGGAAGGCGGAGCCAGCGGCCGCCGAGGCTCCCGGCACCCGCGCGGCTCCGGGTCTGGAGCTGAGATCCCGGCTCGCCCAGGTAGGAACCGGCGCGGGCGATGGACCACGGACTCGGAGCCGTAGGGGCCCGGCAGGAGGGGAGGATGGGCTGAGACCCGCCTCTCAGGCACAGGCAGCCTCGCGGCCCAGGGAAGCCCCCCAGCTTGGTGAGAGCGGGGGTGGGGGGGCCTCAGTCCCCGCCCCTCCGTCCCTGGCCTCCTCTCCGCGCCTACCCCCTCCTCCATGCGCACCGCTCCTTTCCTGCCGGCCCGCATCCTCCGAGACAGCCCCCAGCTTCCCCCAGGTCCTGCCTCGCCTTCTCCCAGCCGCGCTCCTTGTGGTCCCACAGGTTCCTTCCCAAAGCGAGCCGGAGTCTGTGCTTGGCTGCCTGGGGGAGTGGGGGGCACAGCTCGAAGGAGCCAGAGGGTGAGTCTGGCGTAGGGGGGCGGGGCGGTGGCTGGAGGGCCGGGGACCATTCTTCTGCATCTTGGTGTCCGCGGGACTCGGGCGGGCGCTGTAGGGCTGGCTCCATGTTTGCGGAATGAATGAATCATTACTCTTCCTTATCCCCTTCTGAAGAAGGACTTTTTGAGATCCACGTGCTGCAAAACACGTTGGGGGGCCTGCCGAGATAGGGCTCCCCCCGCCGGCATAGTAGACACGACTCTCCTCTCTCCACCTCCTCTCTACGCTCTATTTTGGGGGCAGGATCGCTTCTGGTTGGGGCTTGGAAATGGTGGGGAAGGAGGGGCTTGTAGGCCCAGCCAGGTACTTGTTGACAGTCAGGAGACTTGAGAGAGGCCCCTTAGAAGGCCACAGAGGAGGGGGGCTCTGTGGAGGAGAGCACCCGCTGTCAGGCAGGGACCACTTCTCATCTGATACCTGCCTGGAAGGGCCAATGGAGTATAGATTCTGATCTACAATTTACTGAACGCCTCTCTCCACAGCCTCTGTTTCTTCATCAGGTAAATGGAAATAGTAACGTCTGTTCCTCAGGGCTTTGAACAGATTAAGAAAAATGTCATATGAAATCACCAGGACAATGCTTGACACATTGGGAGGACTCAGCAAACTTGGTTTTCTTTCCTTCCTCTCTGAAAAAACTGAGTGGAGGATTTGTTCCCATCCCTTCTGTCCCGGAATTGGTCATGGACAGTCACAGTACACGCGTAATCACTGTTTGTTGAATGAATGAGCTTCCCAGAGTTTCAGATCCCACCCCATCCCCTCTTTTTCTCCCAGAATCCGCAGGCAGAGATCTAAGCGGCACAGACATGCCGGTGCTGTCTGAGGACTCCGGTGAGTGTCTCCCGGGACCGGGCCTGCCACAGTCCTGAAGACAAGAGCCTGCCCAGCAACCCAGGGCAGCAAAGAAAGCAGCTGCCAGCAGTGTTGGCTCGGAGCCCTGGGAATGAGAGCTGGGGAACAAATGTGCCCCCGGCAGGGCTGACGTTCGGTTGGAGGGTCCGCTCGGGGTCCCCGGGGCAGGAAGTAGCCACTGCATTGGCTCCACTGTGTTTTTCTCACTCCATCCTCAGGTTTGCATGAAACCCTGGCACTACTGACCTCTCAGCTGAGACCTGACTCCAACCACAAGGAAGAGATGGGCTTTCTGAGGGATGTTTTCAGTGAAAAAAGCCTCAGTTATTTAATGAAGGTAAAGTCCTTTCTGCCCCAGGAAGGTCTTTCCCTTATGCTGCCCTCTGAATGACCTGGTCTGCAGCCCCAGGCATCCTCACAGCTGTGAGTGGGCTGTGTGACATCCAGGGTACGTCTGGGCAACTGCCTTGGGAGGCCCCAGCCTGAGTTCGGCTATGTTTGCAGATTCACGAGAAGCTTCGCTATTACGAGAGGCAAAGTCCAACCCCCGTCCTGCACAGCGCTGTGGCCCTCGCCGAAGATGTAAGCCCCCAGTTTCTCCTTCTGGCCTCAGCCCCTCTCCCACCCCTAGCTCCTTCATCTGGCCTGTTTGCCATTGTTTAGCAAGGGAGCATCAGGGCTCAGGAGCCCCAAGGTGAAGAAAGTCTCCTCCCCTTCACCTCTTCCCTGGGCCTCCTAATAGGCAGGGAGAAATTGGTGAGCTTTGGATAGGGCCAGGGGCCATGGCGACATGGTGACACCCACTTACTGTGTGTTCCTGAGAAAGTCTGTTTTCCCAGCTGTGATGAGAGCAGTTCCCAAACAGTTGAGGGCTGGTGACAAGAACAGGTCAAACATGCACACTGCATATCTGTGCTTTGTGGAGGCCCAGTGTGAAGTCCTGGGTCCAGGGACTTGCAGCTTTGTTTTTTGTTGTTTTGGCTGCTCCTGTGTGGTTTGTGGGGTCCACCAGGGATTGAACCCTGGGCCTTGATTGCCGGGCCCCAGGCAGTGAAAATGCTGAGTCCTAGCCACTGAACGGCCAAGGAATTCCCAGGCTTCTTGTTTTTGTAAAGGAATCCTTCTTTATTTCTTGTGAGCCTGTCCTTTGTGTCACATGATTGAAAAAACTGTCCTAGTTGATTACTAAAGCCTGTTTCTGAATAAAATCACATCACCCCAGCAGATAGCCTAGTGAGGGATAGGGGCAGATTCCCTGCCTTTCTTGCCTGTGAGATGCCATTAAGAGCAGGTTAGGTTGCCAGGCTCCTAGGCTCAGCACTGCTTCTAATATTTGCTGTGTGACCTTAAACAAATCACTCAACCTCTCTGAGCCCCAATTTCCTCATCTGGAAAATATGGTGAGGGTAGAGACAATAGAGCTAGATAAGCCCAGGTTCAAGTCCTGGTGGTGCCACTCACTACCTTGGGGACCTTGGGCAGAATATTTAATCTCTCTCATTTACTTCTCACCAGTGAAATGGCCAAATAATAGTACCTGCTCCATCTAGTTTGTTGTGAGAGTTAATCCACGTGAGGCAAACAGCACCCAGGAAAGCCTTCATAAATTAGCTCCCATTAGGATTAGCCTACAGAGGCTTCTCATGCTCTCTGATCCCTGGAATGACTTCCCTGGGAGCCACAGTCCTGGGGTGACTGAGGGTCCAGTGCCCCCTGGTGCTGTAGTCGTGGCTGGGGGGCCCAGGGAGCAGGGTTTCCGCTTGGGTGACTCCCAGGAGGCTCGCAGCACCTGCAGCCATCTGTGGCCTTCTCTCTCCTTCCCCTGCAGGTGATGGAGGAGCTGCAGGCTGCCTCTGTGCACAGCGACGAGAGGGAGCTGCTCCAGCTGCTGTCCACCCCCCACCTCAGGGTAGTCACGCCACAGTCCCTGCCCACCCGTGCATCTGTGTCTCCCGGGGTGGGGATAGGAGGAGTGCTTGGCCGTGAAACTGAGGAAAGGAGATTTCGGAGTTAGGGTTCCTCAGCCTAAGTGTCTGGGGAGGTCATCTCTCTGGCATGAGATCCGGGACCCCAAACCACTGCCCCCTGGCCAGGTCCCCCAGACCCCCGTGTGCTTTGGAGGCTAGCCCTTCTGTTGTCTTGCTTTCATGACAGGCCATGCTCATGGTACACGACACAGTCGCCCAGAAGAATTTTGACCCCGTTCTCCCCCCTCTGCCCGATAACATCGACGAGGATTTTGATGAAGAATCAGTGAAGATTGTCCGCCTGGTGAAAAACAAGGAACCCTTGGTATGTGGCTCTCACCTCTCTTCCCCATGCTCTCCCTGTTTCCCACCCACCCACTGAGAAACCCAGGAAGGGACCCCCTACTGCAGTCTTTGGAGTAAGTGATGGCAGCTTTGTCAGGGCTGCCGCTAGTCCTGTGACACCACTGTGTGCGGAGTACTCCTTTCTCTGGGTGGATTCAGCCTCCCTTTGCTGTGGCCAAGCTCCTTTGTGCAGTCAAGAACCTGCACAACTGTTCAGGGCAGCCCTGATCATCATGCTCTGAACCAGAGGCTGGGAAACTATGATCCAACAGCCAAACCCAACCCAGTCAGTGTTTGTAAATAAAATTTTATTGGTGCCTGGCCATCCAGTTCATTTACATGTCATCTGGGGGCCCTGCCTTTACATGACAACGGCAGACTCAACGGAATCCGTGTTGCCTGCAAAGCATAACACATTTATACTTGATCCTTTCCAGAAAAAGTTGGCCAATCTCTATTCTGAGTTCTGAGGAAACCTAGGGTAGCAGCCATTCTTCTTTGCAGCTGACAGATTGTTATCATTTTGGTCCCGGTTCAGCATTGATTTACCAAGCTAAGGGACAGGTTTGTTTATTAGATGGAGGGAAGTAGCAGCAGTCCAGAGAATTGAGGGCGTGCCCTAGAGAATACCACAGCTGGCCTTCTTCACTGTCAACTTTCACCAAGTGACCTCAGATGAACCGCTTCTGCAAACTGCCCAGGGCTCTCCTCTGCTTTTGGTTCTTTACTTTCACAATGGGGGCAGTCATCCATCCACTCGGCAAACCCTCCTGTGTGCCAGGCACCATGTTAGGTGCGGGCAGTTCAGAGAGGATTAAGACTTAGTCCGTGGGGTTCCCTGGTGGCCCAGTGATTAAGACTCCATCCTTCCAATGCAGGGGCTGCGGGTTCAATCCCTGGCTGGGGAACTAAGAGCCCACGTGCTCCATGGCAAAGCCAAAAAAATTAACAGACTTAGTCGTCGCCCTCTGAGAGTTTATAGGAGGTGGTAACTGGGGTGTCCTGGAAGAGGTGATGCCCATGCCAAATTTTTTTTAGAAAAAGAACAGAATTTTTCCAGAGGGAAGAGGGAGAAGAAGGGCATTCCACCAGTAGAAATGCATGAGCAGAGCCATGGGAAGGTGAACAGCGTGGTAGATTCAGGGAACTGGCCAAGTTGGAGGTCAGGTGTGGCAGAGGTGAGACCAGATCATGAGGAGAGCGTAAAGCCTGGATTGTCACCCAGAGTTGCTTGCCTGGACTCTGAAGGTAGTGGGGGGCCACTGAAGGATTTTAAGTAAGAAATGGTCAGATTTTCAGTTTGAAAGATCACCTTGGCTATGAAGTAGAAAGTCACCTGGAGGGCGAGACCGGAAGCAGGGGACTTATTTGCAGAGGACTTATTTGCCTCTGAACTATACATATGGTTCAGAGGCAGAGCTTGACCTTGGTTTGTGGGAAGAGGGAAGAGGAATCCAAGAAATACATCAGAAATAAAACTAATGTCACTTTGTGACTGCCCCAGTTTGGGCAGGAGTCTGGGGAGGCATCTTGGATATAAGGTGAGGGTGTCCAGCTGGGATGACAGGTGGGCAGTGGGACCATGATTCAAAAGGGGGAATAAAGAGAAACTTAGGATCCATTGAATTCAAGAGGCCTGGGTGCCCGCAAGTGGAGATGTCCAGGAGATAAAGGCTTAGGTGTGTAGAGATGTGGACTTGGTAGCTGCCAGCATCCAGAAGGGGTTACGATCCCACCTGAGAGGCTGAGACCACCTGGGTGAAGCGTGTATAGAAAGAGACAAGGAGAGGACACAGGCCAAGTGCTGGCCCTTTAATCAACATTTAAAAGACAGATATAGGAAGACTCAGCCAAGGAGACCAGTTGGTCACTGAGAAGTACGGTGAGAGGGGTGTCACCAGGGCCCAGGCTAAGAGAGCATTCCAGGGAAAGGGCGAATCAAGATCAGAGAGAGGAGACTGAGCGTGGCGATTGAGATGGCAGCTCGTGGGTCGCTGGTCCTTTTGCTGATGCACTGGAGGCTGGCAGGGAGTGAGTCAGAGCAGACGCGCGCTGCCTCTTTGAGAAGCTTGCTCCGAAGGAATGGAGACTGGCATCCACTGGATGGGGCTGCCACATTTTTAATGATGGGACAAGCTTGATAATATCTTTAGGACCAGGAGAAGGAGCCACTGGGGAGGGGGCGTTGAGAATGCAGGAGAGGGAGGGAGGGAGATGGAGGGACCAGCCTAGCCAGGAGGATCCCCTCGGCTGACTTGGGGAAGAGGAGGAGAGGATGGACAGAGATGCTTCCAAGTTTGATGGTCTGAGGGGCAAGAAGCCACAGGGTTCTTAGATGTTGGTCTCTCTTTCCAGCAACATTCATTTTAAGGACTTCAAATGAAGTTAATGATTAAGTGTGCCAGTGTGTTTGCACTTACAGCCAATAATTAGTGGTTAGCATGTATTGAACACTTGTGCTTAGTCGCTCAGTTGTGCCTGACTCTTTGCAACCCCATGGACTGTAGCCCACCAAGCACCTCTGTCCACTGGGATTCTCCAGGCAAGAATACTGGAGTGGGTTGCCATGCCCTGCTTCAGGGGATCTTCCTGACCCAGGATCGAACCCAGGTCTCCTGCCTTGCAGGCAGATTCTTTACCGTCTGAGCCACGAGGGAAGATCATGAATACTGGAGTGGGTAGCCTACCCCTTCTCCAGGGGATTTTTCTCAATCCAGGAATTGAACCGAAGTCTCCTGCATTGCAGGTGGATTTTTTTATCAGCTGAGCTACCAGGGAAGCCCATATTGAGCACCTACTTTGTACTAAGTGCCTGGACTGCATTATCTGATGTTAACCTTGCAACAACCCTGAGAGTCAAACGCTTTCCCACACCCCAGAGGAAACAGTTGCAGAGAAGATGAGAGGCTTCCTTGCTAAAAGAAGGCCATTGTTCTTAGTAAATGACAGAGTGGATTCACACCCAGGGCCATCCAACTCCTGACTGCTGCCCTGCCCCGCCATAGCCCAGCCAGCCTGGTGCATGAGAGCTCTTTAAGTGCCCTTCTCATCCTAGACATCATCTCTGCCGTGTTTTGGGGGCCAAGTCCTGGTCCCAAAGCCCCGGCTGGGGCATAGTTGGTTCCCCTTGGCAACAACAGAAGGCCTGGCAACCCCGTGATTGGCTCAAGGCAGGTTGAGAATTTGCTGGCACGTATTCTCCTCATGATTAAATATCTTTGCAAGAGGCAAGGGCTGTGATGTGATAGAGAAAACACTGCACTTGGCATCCCAGAAAGCTGGGTGACCTTGAAGCTGCTTACCTTCTCTGTGCCCCTGTCGCTTACCCGTCACATGAGGCTGTGACAGCATTATAGTCGTGCTTTGTTTAAAGTGCTGTGCTATACTAATTTGAGATGTTGGTTTTATTTTGCCCTCAGCATGGCAAGGTGCCTGCTGGGCTGTCCCCCCTGGGGTGGCAGAGGGAGGAGCAGGGGTGGGAGGGGGAGGCTCTCTCCGGTCCAGAGAGTCAGAGTCTGAGGTTCGAGGCTGCTTCTTAGGGGCCTGCCTGCTCTGTCTCTGATGCAGGGGGCCACCATCCGGCGGGATGAGCACTCAGGGGCTGTTGTGGTGGCCAGGATCATGCGAGGGGGTGCAGCAGACCGGAGCGGTGAGTGGCGTCAGTGCTGGCCTGGCCATGGTGATGGCCATGGTCCCCCCAGCCTTCCTCCTTTGGTCATGGGTCTCCTTTCCTTCTCCCATTGGCTCACCTGTTTGGGATGTGCTTTACTTTCTGGGAGTGAGACTGAAATTCTCCTCTCCTTCCTAAGCCCAGTAGAAAATTTAGTTGTTTGAAAATAGGTCTGGCATGGAGTCCTTTGGGGGTGATCAGGAGGGCTTGTGCATTGGCTTAGCCTGGGGATTGTGGTAGTTGAGCTTGGTAGGTAAATCCTAACTGGGAAGCAAGACACCCTTTCCTGACACCCCAGCTGCCTTAGCCAGCCTCAGTTACCACGGGGAGGGTGTTCATGTCTCAGATTTGTTTGAGTAGAAAACAGGTTAAGAATTACTGTTGTGAAACAGACTCACAGATTTAGAGAACAAACTTATGGTTACCTGAGAGGATGGGCGGGATGGGGGATAGGAAGTTAGGGGTTGACATGTAAACACTGCTATATTTAAAATAGATAACCAATAAGGACCTCCTGTATATAGCACAGGAAACTCTGCTCAGTACTCTGTAATATCCTACAAGGGAAAAGAATTTGAAAAAGAATAGATACATGAACATATGTAACTGAACCACTTTGCTATACACCTGAACCTGACAACATTGTTAATCAACTATACTCCAATATAAAATAAAAAGTTAAAAGAAAAAGAATCTCTGGTGTGTGGAGGACTAAGTTGGGAGGCAGATCTCCTGGTGTAGGGGAGTGTTGCCCCCAAAAGTCTGGGGCCTACTGTGGTGGGAGCCCTAAGACCAGTGCCTCCCATTAACAAGCATGGAAATGGTCCAAGTGTCTTGTTAAAATGCAGATTCTGACTCAGCAGGTCTTGGGGGGTGCCCAGGACTTCTGCAGCCCTTCCTGCATCCTGGGTGATGCTGCTGCTTCTGGACCGGTGTCCATGTTGAGTGGCAAATAGGGCCCCATATGCAGAGTTGCTTGTCATTAAAGCAGAGGCCAACAGACGAGTGTGTCTAACACTCTTGACTCCATCTTCTCTCATGCCCTTCAGTTTTCATGTAAAATTGGAGAAGGCTGTCCTTGGAGTTATGTCTGTACACACAGGAAGGGGAAGAGTTAATGATATTTTTAAAGAAGCAGAGGTGACAGCAGAAAGAACATAGGCTTTCTATAGCCAAGTAACTGCATCTGTGCACTGACTCCATTATTTCTTAGCAGTGTGGCCTTGGGCAAGCTGCATCGCTTTTCTGAATCTCAGCTGACTGTTTGTAAACTGGGGGGTTTCACCAGGTTGCTGTGAGGCTGTGATTCAGGGTGAGCCACCCAGCATACCTGGGGATAAGTTCATCCCAGTCCCATCCACTACCTTTAAGCCTTGACTCCCCTGCTTGGGTTCTGTAGGTGGGTGCCAGAGGTGCCCAAAACTTCACGCTCTGGGAACCTTGGCCCCCTTGCTGTGCTGACGGTCAGTCCCTGTGTCTCCTAGGGCTGGTCCACGTTGGAGACGAGCTCCGGGAAGTGAACGGGATCACAGTCCTGCACAAGCGGCCCGATGAGATTAGCCAGATTCTGGTCCGTGCCATGCGTGAGCTGGGGATGTGGTGGTTCTTCAGAGACACAGAGCTGGGTGCTTCCTGGAGCCAGGGCTGATCTAGCCCAGTCTCCCTGTTTTCATGGGGAGACTGCAGGCCTAGTGACCTTAACAGTGTGCCCTGCACTGGGGCGGGGGTGGGGGGTTGTCCAGGCCACCTGCCTCTCAGACCCTGTCTTCAGCTTAGCTGTCCTCCCTACCCTCAGCCTTGTTTCCTGAGGACCCTTCTAGAAGACCCTCTTGAAAGGGTCCCCCCTTCCAAAGAGCTGAGGAATATGGAGTAAAAGGCTGTAGCACAGGAGAGCAAGGGCTTTGGGGTCAGCTGGTCCTGGGTTAGAATCTTGTCTCCATCATGTTACAGTTGTGCAACCTTGGTGGTGGTGGTGGTTTAGTTGCTAAGTTGTGTCTGACTCTTTTGTGACCCCATGGACTATAGCCCGCCAGGCTCTTCTGTCCATGGGATTTCCCAGGCAAGGATACTAGAGTGGGTTGCCATTTCCTTCTCCAGAGGATCTTCCCGATCCAGGGATCGAACCCAGGTCTCCTGCATTGGCAGGCAGATTCTTTACTAACTGAGCCACCAGGGGTGCCTTGTACAACCTTGATGGACAAGTCATCAAATCATCAAGTTTTGATTTCCTTTCCTGTACAATAGGGGTAGGGATGGTTTCTCAACCAAGACGTGGTTGTCGTTAGGATGTAAACATCCGGAAGAGGGCATTGCACTTCACAACTGTGAGGGGATTCTAGGGTAGCCAGTGCTGGGATGGAAACAACCTTCTCAGTCCATTCTGGGAATTCAAGTCGAAACTGAAATTATAAAAAGCCCCTGTCGTAGTTCTGACCTCTATAATCCTCAGGCATCCTCTCCCAACACGACACTGTTTGCTAACTTCTAATGGTTTGTGGGGGTAGAAATGGGATGAGATCTCAATGAGAAATGGGATCTCAAGTTTGGAGGCCCACTCTTTAAGGCAGACCCTTCAGTCTTTCTGCCCCCACTCCTTTTCCCCTGGTTCAGGGCACCAGCCTCCCATATTCCAGAGTGAGGCGGGATCAGGGACAGCATTGGGTGAGATGTGCTCCAGTGGGCCAACATGTGCTTCTCCATGGGTCCCCATGTGGGGTGCAGGACCTGTCTCTGGTAGAAGGGAGGGGGACCTGAGATTGGGGAAGATGGAGTGGCCTGAGACTGGGAAGATGCAGGTCAACAGGGAAGTGCTGGTTGGGAACCAGCCCCAAATCAGGCAGGAAGCAGGAAAATGAAATTGAACGATGATGTGAAAATAACCCAAGAGAAAAGAAGGGCAGCGCTTGGGGGCACTAGAGGTCAGGAGGGAGAGGGAGAGCTGTATTTGTTGTATGCATTGTTCTCAAGTTCTCATTTAAAATCTTCTGGGGACTTTCCTGGTGCTCCAGTGCTTAGGACTCCACGCCTTCAATTCTCTGGGGCCCAGGTTCGATCCCTGGTCAGGGAACGAAGATATCTCAAGCTGCGTGGCGTGGCCAAAAAAGAGAAAAGTGTTCTGTCCCTTTGTCCCATAAAAATGCTTGAGTTAATTCAGCTGAGTGCCACCACAGAAGGGCGGGTCACAGGGGAGGCCGCATGTCCAACTTTGCTTCTGCATGTGAGTTTCCAGACTGGGAGGTAACATGTGATGTCCTGGAGGGTTAGACCTGGGAGATTATATGGTCATGTGCTGTCTCCTTTCAGGCGCAGTCCCAGGGATCCATCACCCTGAAAATCATCCCAGCCACCCAGGAGGAAGACCGCCTAAAGGACAGCAAGGTATGGGGGAGCTGAAGGCAGGGGAGTGAGCAAGGGGGGTGGTGGGGGTGGCGGGACTCCAGCCCTGTCTTTGAAACAGTCACTCGGGAAGAGATCATCCATCTGGTCCTCAGAGCAAGTGCTCGGTAGAGACCTGTAATTCAGTCACCTAGTGATTCATTTGTTTGTACCCCATCTCTTCTAAACAGGATTTGACGTAGCTTACTAATAAAAGACAAAATTCTTCTAATTGAAGTAGAAAAGCCAGGCCATGAAGAGGAGGAGAAGATAACAAATGTTCCGGCTTCAGGCCCAATTAAGTAACTGCCATTTGTTTAATTCCTGGTGGAGCCTACCTTTGGTGGGCAGCTTCTCTGTGCCAAGCACCCTGCCAGATGCTGGAGACCAGGATGATTAGTAGCTTAGAGGTTTCCTGGTTCAGTAGGGGAGGCTGGGAACCCAGTGTCTCCTTGTTATGTGATAAGTGCTTCAAGAAAATTCTGTGCCGAGTTCTCAGTTCAGTCGCTCAGCTGTGTTCGACTCTTTGTGACCCATGGACTGCAGCAGAGTTCTAGGCACTTTTTTTTTCCCCCCCTTCATTGTGTCTTGGTTGCTACATGTGGGCTTTCTCTGCAGTGAGCAGGGGCTACTCTGATTGTGTTTCACGAGCTTCTCATTGCAATGGCTTCTCTTGTTACAGAGCATAGGGCTCTAGGGCTCAGTAGTTGTGGCGCATGGGCTTAGCTGCTCCAAGGCATATGGGATCATCCCAGACCGGGGATCGAACCCGTGTCCCTGCATTGGCAGCTGGATTCTTAACCACTGGACCACCAGGGAAGTCCCTAGGCACTTTGGAAGGTGGCACATAATAGGAGGGTTGGCAGTGAGCCTAGAAGAAGAGGGAGAAGAGAAGGGCAGGCAGAAGGGTCTGCATAAGCGGGGGCTCACAGACATGGCAGAGAGGAGTGTGAGGTCCATGAGAAAGCGCATTGTGTGGGGCTCCAGGAGGAGAGTGGGGTGTGCTGGGGAGGTGGGTTAAGGCTCTGTCTGAATGGCCTTGAATGCTTTGTTCAGAATTTTGGCATAATCCCTGCTTAGAGTTCAGAAGCCCACCCCAATGCAAGGATTCGAGTGCAAATTGTTTATTTGGCAGTGACGAAGGAAACACCAGAACAGGGTTGGGGAAGGGAGGGCAGCCAGTGCAACAAAGGGTGTGTTCTCAGCAAGTTACCACCGCAGACAACCAGAGCTTAATCCTGCTTCAGAATTCGGCGTCCCGTGTAGACCATGCCTCCTCCATTCCTCCTAAGAGCTAGGAGACCTGTGGGGGGGAATCTAGACACCAACTCTCACCAGGCTGTACCCCAGGGGTTAATTCCCAGCAGTTCCTTCCTCCTGGATTAGGGGAGAGCAGATCCCAGTGGCTGGAGGAAGTCGTTAGGCAGTCAGGGTGGGGTGCGCTGAAAAGGGAATACGGAAGGCACGCCACAGGCCAAGTAACAACCTCATAGGCAGTGAGAAGCTCCTAAAGGTATTTAGTTTTTTGGTGTTCTTTGCTTGTTTAGGTTCTGAGAGGGAAGCAATGGAAATCACATTTGTGTTTTACAAAGCTCCCTAGGGCAGTGAGTGGAGGAGGGTGGAGATGGGGTCCAGAGCAAGTGGTAGGAGTCTGTTGTAAAAGCCCAGGTGAGAGATTGTTAAGCCCTGAGCTGAAGTGGTGGTAGGGAGGATGGAAGAGGCATTACTCTGACTTCTCAGTAAACTTGGATCTAAACTTTCTGGCAGCCAAGGCAAAAAGGAGAACATAATGAATTACATACTTCTCATCAGAAGATGGAAGGAAGCATGCTGATTTTTCAAGAAAACTAATTTTCCGCCCCCACCTCCCAGGACCAGGAGCAGGAAAGATAGGGCATGAAAACACTTGGCATAGAGTAAGATGTCAATAAATATTTTGATGAATGGCAATTAATAGCAGACAATGTCTTTAATGGGTTTTTTTTTACGCAAGTGAAGAAATCATTTTCATATGACAATTTCTTATTTGCACCTTCAGTTGAATCCCGGGGCACACATAATACCTGATGGAAGGTTGTTCTTCCTGGGACAAGCTGGTATGGTCTCCATGTTCAGCTTTTGCAGGTTCTAACGTGATATAGGGAGAGGATTTAGTTTTCCTGGAGGACAAAATGGGTAGCCTATCTCTTAGTCCATCTTTTTTGAATATTTTTCCTTTAGCTAGATGCTTGGTCAGGGCTGGCCTTCTTTTGAGTGCCTGGGAGCCTGGTGACATGTATGGCTAAATGAGGGTCCCTGTCCTCATAATATTAATATATGGCCAGAAAATTCGTACTATTGTCTAACTGAATATCCTTTGCTTGGCACCTAAAGGATTTGGATTTGTCTAAAGAAAACCTCTGGCTTTTCCCCCCCCCATTTGCTGTTAAAGCAATTGGGCCATAATGATTTGGAAGTAGGAATAAATAAATCCATGCCACTGAATTATAGAAGAGAATGAAGAAATGGGACCAAATTCTGTTCCCATCCTGTTCTCTAGAGGGATGGCTTCTGGGTACAGAAGAGAGCTGGGGGTTGGCCAAGTATGTGACTGATGAGGCAGGACTGAACTGTCAAAGATGTGACTGTCAATTACCCACTGAAAAGTGATGATGAATTGGTAACAGTAGTTCATTGATATTTGTGTTCTTATCAAAACATCTAGACTACTTATTTAACAGATGGCTGCTGACATCATTAGGGGCAGTTAGCATATCAGAAATAACACTTGAGGTAGAAATTGTGCTTTCCTTTGCTTTTTTGCTCCCAGGACTAACGGTTGCTTTGTGTAGGCTGAGAGGCTATTGTAAGGACAGCAGGTCAGGTTCATAAGGAGATGTTTAGGTTGGAAATGAAAATCCATGAATCATTTTCTGATTCTTTCTTTTTTAAATAGCTTAGCAAGTTGATGTTTTTTTAAAGCATTTATTTATTTATTTGACTGCCCCGGGTCCCAACTGCAGCAATCAGGATCCTTCTTCCTCTCTGCGACCTCATGCAGGATCTTTAGTTGTGGCGGGTGAACTCTTAGTTGCAGCGTGGAGGATCTAGTTTCCCGACCAGGGATTGAACCTGGGCCCCTTGCATTTGGGAGGGCAGAGTCTTAAACACTGGACCACCAGGGAGGTCCCCATTTTTTTGATTCTTGATGGATTTCCCGAGTGGGATATTAAAAATGATTGAAGAACAGTAAGAAAATAGGTGTGGTGGGTTTCTGATTAGCCTTCTATTCTTGACACTGTTTGTTCTTCCTAATTGTGAACAGCCTCCTTCGGCCTTCCATATGGCATAGACACGTCAGTGCTTTCGGGCCGTCTCACCTAGCTCCTCCCCTGCAGGTGTTCATGCGGGCCCTCTTCCACTACAACCCTCGGGAAGACCGGGCCATTCCCTGCCAGGAGGCAGGCCTGCCCTTCCAGCGCAGGCAGGTCCTGGAGGTGGTGAGTCAGGATGATCCCACGTGGTGGCAGGCCAAGCGAGTGGGGGACACCAACCTTCGAGCTGGCCTCATCCCTTCCAAGCAGTTCCAGGAAAGGTGGGTCTGGGGCGTGTTGTAAGGGGGTGTGGTTCTAGAGTGGTCGGAGGCATAACAGAGCCCCAAATCTCTGCTAGCAAACCCCAGGGTGGGGGTGCCCACAGGGTGTCCTTCTCTAAGCAAAGTACCAATTGTGCTTGTGTTGGCTCTTCTCTTATCATCAGTAGTGATGGCTGTTTGAGATTTTAGTCAGTGTATATAAATCTGTACTATTAAATTAATGTATATTTTATAATGCCTACTTAGGGCAAGTTGAAAAATAAAAAATAAAAATACAGGAGAGGAGGGTAAGGAAAAGAAAATTACCCAGTCTCACCACTATCTAAACAGCATAATTTATTTCCTTGCTGTCCCTGTTATGTGAGTGGTGCATATAGAATTTGAGGTCTTGCGTTTTCTTTTTTTTGGTTTCTTTTTTTTTGCGTCTTCTTAACATTTTGACGTGAGCGTTTCCAACATTACTATAGAATAATAATATTTATTCTATACTATTAATTAATAGTGAAGAGTGTGAAAGTGAAAGTCGCTCAGTCCTATCCCACTCTTTGCGACCCCATGGACTATATAGCTTGCCAGGTTCCTCTGTCCATGGAATTCTCCAGTCCAGAATACTGGAGTGGGTAGCCGTTCCCTTCTCCAGGGGATCTTCCCAACCCAGGGATCAAACCCAGGTCTCCCACATTTCAGGTGGATTCTTTACCATCTGAGCCACTAAGGAAGCCCAATTAATCACAATATAATATTAATTAATGGTAGTATAATATTTCATCAGGAGATGTACTATTTATTCACAGGCAGCAACTATGGTTTCTGCCCTGCAGGAGCTGACAGTTTAGCTGAAAAGTCACACATGGTTCAATGAACACTTTGTATAAATGTGATGGGTGTGAGGGTGGAGGATACCAGGTCTTAGTAGGAGGACTGGCCCTAGTTTGGGCCAGCATGGAAGGCTTCATGGAAGAAAGGTCATACCTCAAATGACTTCTCTTCTTCCCTGTGGCTGTACTTTGAAGCTCTCTTCAATGTTTCACTGCTACAAGGCTGTAATAATTATCTTGCACATAGTCTGGTCCTCATATTTCAAATTGACTCCTTAGGCTAGATTTCCAAAAGTGTAAACCCTGGGTCAGAGGGTGTGGCATTTACGCCTGCAATGCCTCTTCTGAGATTTGTAGCCCTCTTCCATTTTAAGGGTGTGGAATGACGCTGTATCTACAAACCTCAGGGTTCATCCATTTCAGTGGCTCTCCTGGTGTGGTCCCCAGGCGCATTAGCATCCCCTAGGAATTTGTTAGAAAAGCCAGTCCCTGCCTGGGCCCTGCCCCAGACCTGCTGAATCAGAGACCCCAGGGCCAGAGTCTGAGCTCTTGTTCTAACAGATATTCCAGGTGATTCTGAGGGGCTGGAGTTTGAAGACTGCTCCTCTGTTTCCTCAGGGCAGCCTCGGACCCATCTGCATCTTTGGCTTCACAGGTTGTGGGGGAAGGTGCTCTTGCTGCATTTAATTGTGGAAATCTAGACACCTCCAGGAGCCCTGGGTGTTTTCTCAGCTCAGAGATGAGGCCTTGAAAGCTGCTTCTCCACTGAAGGCCACATAAAGTGCCAGGCTGAGCTCTCCATTGGGTTGGGAAGAGGGTGGTTAAAGCGTTAAATTAGAGTAGCTTTTGTCCTTGGCTTCTCCCAAGAGTCGTTCTACTATGGAGAAGGGGCTTCCTTTCCTTGAGAATCAGCTTTGGGAAAGTAACAACCAACCACTGACCATGGACACTGGGCTGTGTCCCCTCTATATGTGAATGACCACCTTAGGCTGGGCAAGCTTCTCTCAGAGCAAGAAGCTTAGTTTTTCCCTCAAGAACCTGTGAGCACCCGTGTAAATGTCCCTCTTCACTGGAACTCAGTGTGAAGCCAGCAGGCCCTTGGAGTGCCAGGCTGTACCCCATTGTGGGATCCAGGCCTTGGTTTCCCTGAGTTTTCCAGAAGGTTCCCTCTGACTGGTTCTCTGGTCCAGCTCATTGGCCTGCCCATCCCCTTTTGTCCCCACAGGCGACTGAACTACCGGAGAGCCACAGGCACCCTGCCGAGTCCCCAGAGCCTCAAGAAGCCCCCCTGTGAGTAGTCTGGCAGGATGGCACTTCAGGGAAGCAGTTCAGAGAGGGGCTGTGGTTAGGACCCTAGGACCCTGGGACGTCATGTGGGGAAGAAGCATGCACTGGGCTGGAGCGGGTATTCCTGTCTGAGCTCTCGGGCCTCCTGAGGGAGGAGGGGCTGAGGAGAGGGGTGAGGAGGAGAAATGGGGGTAGGTGGCGGGAGCTATTCCCTGGAGAGGAGCTACTATATTGGGGGCCCGTAGAAAACACTGCAGGGCGTGGTGACGCCGCTTCCAGAATCGTGTGCAGGTGTGTGCTGTGCTGTGTCTGTGAGGTCTGTCTGTGAAGGCTCCACAGCTTTCCTTAGATCCCCAAGGGGCCCCCTGACCCTGACAACATAAGAACCACTGATGCTGGAAGGGGTTGGAAATGGCTGTGAGTGATCTCACGCCTCTGTGTTAGCAGCCAGATTTGGTAAATAAAAGTAAAGGACTTTTATTATGCCCAGTTAAATTCAAATTTCAGGTAAACAATGAATCGGTTTTTAATATAAGTATATCCCATGCAATGTTTGGGACATTCTCATGTAAACACTGCTACATTTAAAATGGATAACCAACAAGGACCTATTATATAGCACACGGAACTCTGCTTAACGGTATGTGGCAGCCTGGATGCGGTGGGGGAAGTTTGGGGGAGCATGGCTACATGTATTTGTATGGCTGAGTCCCTTCGCTGTTTACCTGAAACTACAACATTGTTAATCAGCTATACCCCAAAACAAAATAAAAACTTTAAAGCTTGGAAAAAGAAATAAAGTAGTTTGGGACACACTTATACTAAGGAATTATTTATTGTTTATCTGAAATTGACATTTAACTTAGTGTCTTGTATTTTACCTGGGAATTTTACTCTGTCCAGCTCTTACCTTTTACAAAACACTTACCTTCTTGCCTTGTAATCGTCACAACAGCTCTGGTTCATAGTGGAGTCGGGTCATCCGTTTTCCCAAGATAGTTAAACAGAGGCTCATGAGGTCAAGGGAGTGGGGTTGGGAACAGGGTTCCAGAGCCCCCAGGTTAGAGCCCCTGGTGGTAAAGAAACGTCAGGGGATAGCCTCTCTAGCCAGGGGTCGAGAGTAGGGCTCGGAGCCAAGTTGAGGGCTTAGAACCACACCAGGTGACTGGACACAGCTGGCCTGCTGGCCCGCTCTGTGCTCTGCCGTCACCGGCATCTGCGTTTGCCCAGGCGAGTCTCGAACCCCAGAAAAGCGGGAGCAGGTCCCGGTCCGCCGCAGACACCCTTCAGCAAGCTGCTCTCTGGGCTGTGTGGCCGCCTTTCCAGACTTGCTCTCAAGTCGGAGGGGCTGCTGAGTATGTTGGCCCTGAGGCTGCTTATGCCAGTAATGAGCGGGCTTTCTTTGGGCCGCTAATGAGACACACACAGGAAGACTAATTAGAGCAAGTCTTGGTTTAATAATGCACCGCAGCTCAGATCACAGGTTTGTTGGAGGAGAGAAAGAGGGGACAGATGGAGGGCTCCTGAGGACCCGAGGCTGTGGCTGCCTCTTGGTGGCAGGGCCTCCCGGTTGCCCTCTGCTAACGCTGCTCCATCTGTCTTTTGTGCAAACCGCAGATGATGAGCCCTGTGACAAAGGTAGGCCTGGTATCTGTCCCCTGTGTGCATGGACAAGGTCCCTTTTCTGTAGACTGTCTGAACAAGCCCCTCCATCCCCTCCTCTTGGGGGGCTGTGCCCCTCAGGCACCTCTCCTGGCATCTCTCTCCCGGCTCTGCCAGCCAGACCGATCTGCTCCTTCAGGCATGCAGAGCTGGTGGGGACATGGGCCCAGCTTTCCCCGGACTCCAGCTGGGCTGGTCACGTGACCTGCCTGGGCAGCGGGCAGGAGACAGGAGGGCAGGGCGAGTGTATCCTCCTTATCCTCACGGGCCCTAACTCACTCAGAGGGGCTGGAACGGGGCCTGCTGACCCCGAACCCCTACCAGGTCTGGAAGGGCTGTTTGTGGCCTAAGCGTGGAGCACTGGGTGAAACAGAGGAATATGTTTACCTAGGGCTGACTGGGACATGACATTTGTCCCAAGCCCCTCTGAGGCTCCATCCCAGAGGGTCCTGCCTGGCCACTTGCAGCCGGGTACCTCTGGGCTGGGGCGTGTGTCCAGCCTGGCTCACCGGCCTCACTCTCTCTGTTTGATTCCCAGAGACCTGTGACTGTGAGGGGTATTTCAAAGGACATTACGTGGGTAAGTAATGGGGGCTCTCCTCTGCCCCTGCCTTAACACCCCTCCCCACCCATGCACCCCATCTAGCCCATCGTGGGCTCTTGGGCCAGGGAGAGGTGACTGAGACCCAGAAGCCCCTCACGAGCAGCTGAGTCTGTGGGACCCACATTTCCCTTCAGTCTCTGTCGGTCAGAGGCCAAGCTGAGCCTGCCCTGGCCCGGGGGTCCCCAGCCTGCCCCCAACTTTCATCCAGCCACTGGGAGCAGCACCCTGGACAAGGACCCCTACTTTAGTACCAATTTTATTATTACCATAACCCCAATTGTAGTTTATTCAGCATTTCTTCCACCCCCATACGGCAGTGGTGCCTTTTACCAGTCTCTGAAGTACCTTTGCTTCTTTTATTTTGGTAAATCTTTTCAAAGGCCTTTAGAGACAGGTGAGGGGTTTTAACCTTTTCATTCAGGAGTAATTTCAAGCTTACTGAAAAGCTGTGAGACTTGTACAAAGAACTCCTATATACTCTACACCTCAGTTCACCAGACGTTAACACTTTGTCGTATTATCTCTATCATTCTCTTTTTCTGCATGTACACATTTTTAAGACTATTAAGTCTTTTTTTTTTAAAGGTGTTTATTTTTGGCTGCCCTGGGTCTTCATTGCTATACACAGGCTTTCTCTAGTTGTGGCAAGCAGAGGCTACTCTCTAGTTGTGGTGCGAGGGCTTTTCATTGCAGTGGCTTATCCTGTTGTGGAGCATAGGCTCTAGGTGCATGGGCTTCAGTAGTTGTGGTGCATGGGCTTAGTTGCCCCGAGGCATATAGGATCTTCCCGGACCAGGGACTGAACCCATGCCGCCTGCCTTGGCAGGCAGATTCTTAACCACTGCACCACCAAGGAAGTCCCGCATATACACATTTAATCCTCCACCCTGAGTCATGTGAGAGCTAGTTGCGGCCATCATGTCCATGTCCCTTCACCCCTAAATAGCTCAGCATGTGTTCTCTAAGGACAAGGACATTTTCTTATAATCCAGGGCTATTATCAAATTCTGGGAATTTCTTTTTTATTTTATTTTTTTTTAAAATTTATGCTGTTCATATCAACATTTTCCCCATTGTCCCAATAATGTCCTTTAGAGCATTTCCCCTGACCCAGGATCCAATCTAGGAGCGCCCATTGCTTTTATAGATTTGTGTCTCTTTTCATGGATAGCGGAACTGAGGCTCAGAGGGGTGATGACTTGCCTGGGGTCAGTCACATGCCAAGTAAGATAGTAGCCTTGAACCCTAATTTTGGATGCCGAGTGGTCCCCCTTTCATCATATTACTGTGCACCCTGCAGCAGGAGGTGGCTGGGAGAGGCCAGTGGGTCTCAGTTGCACCTCCAGGTCTGACCAGGTAGAGAAAGTCTATAGGGAGATGCTGGGACAAATGCCACGGTGTCCCCCTGCCCTTCTCTCCAAGCTGGTCTTCGGAGGAGCTTCCGGCTGGGCCGCAGAGAGAGACTGGGAAGCCCACAGGAAGGAAAGACATCTGCAGTGGCCGAGTCTCCGGAGCTGCCGACTTACGAGGAGGTGACCAGGTACCAGCACCAGCCTGGCGAGCGGCCCCGCCTGGTGGTTCTGATCGGTAGGTGACATCTCCAGAGAATGGGCGGGTTTCCTCCCTGGAGGGGAAGGGAGGGAGCCCAGCTGGAACCTGGCAGCCTTTCTCTTGTTTCTCAGGGTCTCTGGGAGCCCGACTACACGAGCTGAAACAGAAGGTGGTGGCAGAGAACCCTCAGCATTTTGGTGTTGCTATTCCACGTAAGCGGGTCCGAGTGTGTGTGTTTGTGTGTATGTGCATGCACGCAAATGTGTGTGCACACGAAGATTTCTTGGGGCCTTGACTTCAGCAGCAGTGACTTTTATGCTGGGTTTTGAAAAGTAGGAGTTTTCCAGGCAGAGAAGAATGAGTTCTCTGTATCAAGAGAACAAATGCAAAGGTTTGAAGGTGTGACCCAGAGGAGCAGTGTGAGGGAGTGAGGAGCTTCGTGTGGCTGATTGGTGGGGTATGAAGCTGAATGGGAGGCTGGATTGATCGAGAGGGTCTCATATACTCATCTAAAGTGTTTGGAATGTAATCAGTGAGTGAATAAAAGTATTAACCCAAGGACATGGTCACAAGTGACCCTAGCAGCTTTGCCAGAGGTTGGACAAAGAGGTCACACATTAAAGTGCAGAGCATCCCCTGGGTGCCTGCCCTCTGAGACCCCTTCTTTTCTCTCAGAATGCTCTGGAAAAAGCTGTGTACAGCTCTGAGTGTGTTCCTTGTTCTATGGGGAATCTGATTTTCCCCAGAGGTGTGCACCTTGATTCTATTGTGGAAATCAGAGGGAAAACACTCTGTGCTTTAAAATTGCGTAAGAGCCAGCTGTGCAGAAACATCCAGTCCATAAGGGGACTGTCTTTCATGTCTCCTTTCCTCTCAAAATGAGAAACAATTGAATAAAGAATTAAAAGCATACAGCAGGGTCATCTGAGTTTTTGCCTCTTTGGTTCTCAAAAAGAAAAACAATTAGGAGGGACTTCCCTGATGCTCCAGTGGCTAAGACTTTGAGCTCCAGATGCATGGGGCTGGGTTCGATCCCTGGTCAGGGAACTAGATCCCACATGCTGCAACAGAATTCTCATGCTGAAGTGAAGACAGAAGATCCTGTGTGTCACAGCTAAGACCTGGTGCAGCCAAATAAATAAATTAAAATATTTTTTAAAAGAGGAGCAATTGGGAAATAAAAACTTAGAGGACTAGGAATTCCTTTAGCAATTCTTTAAAACCCGCAGCATCAGTGAGGCAGTTTTGCTGAGTGGTTAGGGGCATACACTTGGCCTGAGACAGAGTGTGTTCAGCCTGGCTTTGCTCCCTGCCAGCCTTGGGACCTCAGAACGGGGCTTAACCTCTGCACCTCTCAGCTTCCTCACCTGCAAAACTGGGGCCTCCTTTTGCCTACATCACAGAGCTGTGCAAATCAATGGCCTACCTGCACACAGGGACCCTGGGTAAAGGGAAGTGGGTGTCTGTACACAAATCATCGATGAACCTCTGAAAGGAACAAGAGCACAACCTCGCTGTGACGTGACATCTCTGCCCAGTGGTCCTTCTCTCTTCCACAGATACCACCAGGCCCCGGAAGAGCCACGAGAAGGAAGGAGTAGAGTATCACTTTGTCTCTAAGCAAACATTTGAAGCTGACTTGCATCACAACAAGTATGTCATCTTGATGGGCCAGTGGGGCCTCTGTGCAGCTGTGTGTCTCTTCATCTGGCCAATCTTCCACTTGACCTCTTGGGAAGGCTTCCCGGAAAAAGCAGAGGAAGTGGGACCGGGGCGGGCGGGGGTAGTAATCGTGGTGGGCCATTGATAGCTCAATTGGTAAAGAATCCACCTGCAATGCAGGAGACCCTGGTTTGATTCCTGGGTCAGGAAGATCCGCTGGAGAAGGGATAGGCCACCCACTCCAGTATTCTTGGGATTCCCTTGTGGCTCAGCTGGTAAAGAATCTGCCTGCAATGTGGGAGACCTGGGTTCAATCCCTGGGTTGGGAAGATCCCCTGGAGAAGGGAAAGGCTCCCCACTCCAGTATTCTGACCTGGAGAATCCCATGGACTGTATAGTCCACAGGATCGCAAAGAGTCGGACACGACTAGGCGACTTTCACTTCACATTTACCGTCGGTGTGAATTCAAGCGTGCTCGGGAACTGAAAGCCATTTTTTCCCCTGTGTTGGTTGGTGTTCTAGGTTCCTGGAGCATGGTGAATATAAGGAAAACCTGTACGGAACCAGCCTGGAAGCCATTCGGGTTGTGATGGCCAAAAACAAAGTTTGTTTGGTGGACGTGGAGCCAGATGTGAGTTCCTGGGGCCAGTTAGGAATTTCCCATTAATGGAATTTGTAAACTAGGGGGCTATACATTTTACAGAACATTCAACCTCAGTGCAGGGGCTTTTTATTCCAGAGCAGTGAGTGTTAACATCTCTTTGAGTCTCCTTGGAACTTCCCTAGCGATCCAGTGGTTAAGACTCTGTGCTTCCACTGCAGGGGGTGCAGGTTTGATCCCTGATTGGGGAGCTAAGATCCTGCGTGCCACGTGGTGTGACCAAAGCAACTAAAACCCCAGACATCTCCTTGGGTATCCCTTTGACTAATGAAAGTTTTTGTACCCCAAAATTTGCACCTCTATGCAGAAACTCCCTTAATTGGAGGGACCCTCTTGGTGGCCCACAGACCTGGGATAGACTGCATGCAGTAAATCATGCAGCAGATGATGGCACCAACTGGTCCATTAGATGTGACAGTCAGGGTTGTTGTTTAGTTGTGAAGTCATGTCCGGCTCTTTGTGACCCCGTGGATTGTAGTCTGCCAGGCTCTTTTGGACAGTCAGTTAGATATAAATGTACCAGTGAAGCTGGGCCACCCCGTTCCCAACTAGAACAAGTGAAGTCAGTGGCTTTGAGGGCCACTGAGGGAGGCAGTCAGAAGAGCAATTTGAAAGGGAAAAAGGGCAGACTTGACCTTGTGAAGTGTTTCAGAAACATTTCCAGTCCCGCCCTCCCCGCAGGGGCTTAACCATCTTTTTCACCTTGTCTTTGAGAAAAACTTCTAAGCTTTGAACTCAGTCTGGGCATTTTTTTCCCCCCTGTGTGGAAACAGAGTTCTGATTTTATCACATAAACTGTAGGTTTTATTTTACAGAGCTAGACTTGAAACAGATTCCCCAAAGCACCTTATGTCCAGAAAGGAAAATCCTCACTAATTTGGACTTTCTGGGAGTTGGTAGTTGAAATTAAAAGTCTGAATTTAAAAATTTTTTGAGAAGTGATTTTATGATTTGGGTGGGGGGATGCAAACTGTATATATAGCAGTTTAATACCAGTGTGTCCAAATAGAGGCCCTCACATCATAAATAAAATGAGCTAATTAACAGGACAATTTGCATATGCAAAACCTTTTAAAATATTTACAGTTTACTTCAAGGGATCTCTTAGTCTCTTCATTTGCTTAACAGACTTTTTCTTCTTTGAATATCATGAGGAGGCCTGTGTGATAGCACAAATTTTGCATTAGTCCAAATTGATGACCTCTGACTAGATACACACATTGAATCCTGCTGGTTCTTACTTCAGGAGTAGGCAGGCAAAGAAGGGAGTATGAAGGCTAATTAGAGCTTTGGGGAGGGTGGGCAGAGCTAAGAGAGATGGCAGCTCTCGGAACTGAGGCTTTGGAATCTCTGTTCTCAGCGAGTGAGCCTCCAGCACCCAGCTGAGCCCAGTGTCATAGTGAAGAGTGGGAAAATGAGCAGGTGGTCTGCGTGGTTGAAATCAACTGTCATATGACCATATAGTCAGGACCTTTGCCATTGGGGTGATGTGATGAAGCGCACCGTTATTGAGCATGCGAGAAATACATTTCACAATAAAATACTCTCGAAGTATATGACATTCCTGAACTTTCTTTTTCAGGCACTGCAACAACTGAGGACCTCAGAGTTTAAACCCTATGTTATATTTGTAAAGCCTGCAGTTCAGGAAAAAAGGAAGACGCCACCCATGTCTCCAGCTTGTGAGGATGCAGCAGCCCCACTTGTAAGTTTTCAAGTTGATCGTTTCATCTCCCAAGGCCTAAAAGGGCCTGTTTCAGCTGCATGTGGGCAGACGTACCTCCTGCATGAGACCATCTTTCCATTTTTGCCTATTGCCCGGACTCAGATGTCATGTGATGATTGGAAGGCTTAAGCTGGGGCAGCTGGAAGCACCACCTGATTCACACAGGGGTGGCTTAACCGGGGTTTCCCACCCTCCACCCCTTCACATGAGCATCCTCTCAGAAAATAAAGGACTGACCTCTTTCAGGCACCTGATCTGAGTGTGGCAAACCACAATAATTTGTTGAACTCCTAAGTCAAACCCGCATAATTTTTAATTGAAACACCAACTTCAGGTCCAGCAAGCTTATCCAAGATGGAGGCAAGGGGCAGCAGGGGGAGTCTTCCCTACGTGCTGCTCAGGGCTGAGGCTCTCTTGCTGAAGCCGCAGGTGGTTGAGTTCCACCTTTACAGGTCAGGAAAAGGGTTCAAGGGATTGACGGCTGCAAAACAAATGTCACACGTTTTACTCCATTACAGATTTACTTGAGTTCTTTCAAGAGACAGATATTTATTAGGAAGGTAGAGGGATTTAGGGGCCAAAAAAAAAAGAGTCCCTTCTATAATTTCTCGAATAGATACATGCTTCCAGGATGAACCGTGAGGGTGCCCGGGGGAGAGGAAACTCCAGAAGTGGTGGACAGGTCTATGGGATGTGTGTGTGTAAGGGGGTGGGAGAAGCAGAATGTTAGATCCAAGGGCAGCAGTGGCATGCTGCAGGGTGCTTTTGAGTAGGAGAGGAGCCCTGCAAGATACCATAAAGAATTGGGAAGCTTGGCCCAATTTATCTATTGGGTTGGCAAAAAAGTTCGTTTGGGTTTTTCTGTAAGATGTAATGGAAAAATCTGAACGAACTTTGGGCCAACTCAATAGTTTTTTTTCCGCATCCTAGGGGGTTAGAAGTAAGAAGAAGAAATTGTCTCAGCCTTTCTGTAGGTCTCTAATATCTTTGCGGTAGCTGGCAAAAACTGTTTCCTAGCCCTTTAGAACATATTTTCCGAAAGTATGGACACTGTCACTAAAGAAGGAATCTGGTTTTGATTGGTGACAGAAGAGGAGGAGGCAATATTCTGGAATGTCCTTTTAGGGGGAGACAGCTCACCCCCTTCCGTGACAGAATAGAAACACTGAGCCCTAGAAGCAGAGGAGAAAAGGCAACAGAGGGTTGGAAAGAGATAGAAAGGGAGGTGGGTGAATGCCGGTGATAAATTTCACTTTGCAGTTTTACTTAAGATGGATCCTGTCACTTTCCTGTCTTCCAAAACCCAAGTTCATTGTCAGTGAACTACCTGCTTGGAATTTTACTTACTAGAGGTATTTCCGAATGAAGATGCAGACACTTGCATAGGTTGGGTGAAGGAGGGCTCATTGGCTGTCTATGCCTTAGTGTTAGCTGTCGGAAAAGCAATCTGATAGAAGTCAGGTATCCTAAGGAAATGGGGCATTGGGTCAGGGTTGTCCCAGACTTTCTTAAATAACTCTCCTTTGTCTACTGTGCAAGTGTTTGGCTCTGGTTTGAGGAAATGAAAAGAAGAACTGAGTTCTACAGGGTGAATTAAGGTATCCTCTGAGGGCATTCAAATTACTTCTTTTCCTTTTTACCCTCATTGATTCCAGAAATGCTTGCTTGGCTTTTGTATAGTGAATACTATTTATGGTTCTTTCCTGTAATTGTTTTAACTAAATTGCCATGCACCTTAATTGTACTATTTTGGAAATACCTTCGGACAGGAAGTGTGATAGTGACATATATATACTCACAGATATAGACTCAGCATCTACCCAAAGCACTTCATATCAGCTAACAGGTCCTCAGTAGATATCTTTTGAATGACTGAACAGTGATTATGGCTACAATACATGAACTTTTCTTGGACGTTGGATAGGCTAGCATCACTACGCCCTGTTCTTATGTACTCAATTGGTTATTCAAGGGCCATATTCGTCCACTTATCGCTTAAAATTTAGAGGTTGCAACACTGCCTAAGACAAAGGTTGTAGGTCCATTACTTGTCAGGGGAATAACAACCCACTTGTTCCTTAACTACCCCTTTTCCTTGCAGGATGAGGAGCAGCAAGAGATGGCCGCCTCTGCCTCCTTCATAGACCAGCATTATGGGCACCTGGTGGATGCTGTACTGGTTAAGGAGGACCTCCAGAGTGCGTACAGCCAGCTCAGAGCGCTCTTAGAGAGGCTGAGCAAGGACACTCACTGGGTACCTATTAGTTGGGTCAGGTGACTGTATCCTAGAACATCCAGATTGGAGGGGACCTGGAAGACCACCTGGCCCAGCCTACCCCATGCTACCATCAAGGAATCTCAAGTGAGAGGGGCAGAAATTTCCATAAACTCCATCCTCAAGAAGAGTCTCTGTGGGAAGTCTTGTTTGTCATTGGTTTTTGTCCATTGCTTTTCACTGCACTCCTTTGGAGCAGAAAACACAAGTCAAAAGGGGGTATATATCACAGTATAACACATGTCATTCATTAAAGTATCACAGGCAAGTTGACCCTGATTCTCTGTACCAAAGTTGAGTAGCCACTGTCTTTAGGCGGGGGAGGTAGTGGTGAATGTATGCAGCACCAGTTTGCAGAGGTAATTTAAGCTTTATAAACACTGACACTTCATTTATCGGGCTTTGTCTGAAGTTGAGTTGTTTTACCCAGGAGGACTTAACATGCAACTGAAGTTCGCCTGTCTTCAGGCAGTAAAATGTTGATCTTTTGAAAGTTTTTGTTTGCCTTGCAATGGAAAATGTGGTTCTCTGCCTTCTTGAATAGTGAGCATTCACAAACTTTTTTGACAGACTAAGGTATGCTTCCCTGTCACCATGAGTTATTGTACTATTCTATGATACGGTGGTGTTTTCAGGGACTCTTGTGGAATGTAAGGCTGCTTGTGCCTTTTCTATATATCCTCAGACTCCAAAAATTTACCCTTGCTTGCTTTGATTTATTCTGTTCTGTCACTTGTCTCTCGTTACTGACAGTTGCCCTGGTTCTCACCTGTCCCTTCCTTCAGATTATAGGAGCTCCTGACATGCTAGGTCATGGAAAAACAGATGATCCCCACACCTCCAGCCCCCACCCCCATCAAATCTATGTCTAAACCACAATAAATCAGTCCTGACCATCAAAATCTAAGTATATAGACTCTGAGTATGGGCCTGATGGGTTGTCTCTGAGCAAAAGTGTTTTATATCACAACAGATTTGTGATACATCTTAGCTTCAGAGAATTTTCTTTTTAATAGCCAATGTATATAAACCTTTATTTTGTGCCAGGAGTCTACGCTAAGGCCTTTACCTTTGTAGGTAATGCACCAAGCCTATGATGTAGTATTCTTTTTCTTTTTGGCCACACAGCATTGCTTGTGGGATCTTAGTTCCCCAACCAGGGATTGAACCAGTACCATTGGCAGTGAGAGTCCTAACCACTGGACTGCCAGGGAATTCCTTGATGTAGGATTCTTATCATCCCTATTATACAAATGAGAAAAACAAGGCTAAGAAAGTTTAAATAATGTGTTCAAGTTCACACAGCTTTAAAAAATGGCAGAGCCATAATATTAGAGTCCAACTCTAATACCAATGATGGTCATTAATCACTATATACTGCCTCTCTTTTGTGGCCCCATAACTGAGGCTCCCTGTTAAGCCATTGACTCAGAAGTGAGGAATGTGCTCTCAGCTAGAATTTACAATAATATGCAATATGGCTGCAACTTCCAAGACTGGAAAGAGGCTGCTTACAGCTCTTGAAAGAGCTCTTCCTCATGAGAAAGGAGACGAGGTAAAGTGCAAAGCACCAAGGAGAAGATCTGCTGCCTGTTTAGAAATTTCCATTTTGCCTTCTTACACAAGGATACCTTTTCCACTTTCTATTGGATTGGCCAAAATGTTGGTTCAGGTTTTTCCATTACAATGTTGCAGAAAAACCCAAACGAACTTTTTGGTCAACCCACATAGCTCATGAACCTAGTAGGTCCACAGAACAGGATCACATTCTTCAAACCTTTCTAGCAAAAGGATGAGGACCTCTTTGTATTTACAAAGTACTGGATTCTTACCAAGTTATATTAGTCTTAGCTGTTCCACATAGAACCAGATGGGAAAGGCAGCTGCTCTTTGAAGCTGAGTGGCACATACCAAGTTGTGTATATTATACAGGAGAAAGAAAAAAGTGAACATGTTAGTTGCTTAGTCATGTCCGACTCTTTGTGACCCCACGGACTGTAGCCCCCCAGGTTCCTCTGTCCATGGAATTCTCCAGGCAAGAATACTGAAGTGGGTAGCCATTCCCTTCTCCAGGGACTCTTCTGACCCAAGGATCAAACTCTTCTCCCACATCACAGGCTGATTCTTTACCTCTGAGCCACCAGGGAAGCCCCATTATACAGGAGAGAAGGATTAAAATCAGCCCTCAGGCAAAAAACATGTAAGTCAAAATTACTCTTGAAAAGTCCTCCAGGGTGGCCCCTTGGTGGAGATCCTAACCAACTCTTAGCAGGGCCCAACTGGGTGGTTTTCCCCCATTGTAGGAGCACAATGGTTGAATAACAGATTTTTTTTAAAAATTTCAAACAACTCAGCATTTTCTTATTTTTAATATTTTCTTAATGATTGTCAGATGACTATTTCATCTCTTCATCTTTCTCTTCATGTGTATTGTGAAGCAAGGCATTAAATTGTGATGCCTGCTTTATTTTCTGTCTAGGCAACCTCCTTACCCCGAAGGCAAACTGTGTTGACAGCTGTTTGGCTGCTACAAAATGTGTGAGAGTAGAATGGATAGGGCCCCAGAGACAGGTCATTTGTAAAGTGCTTTTGCTGTTCGTAAAAATAAAACTCTTGTTTTAAAAAAAAAAAATGCAAACCTGTTTACAAATATATATTGGTGGAATATATATAAATTCAGTTCCTAGTCCCATTCTAGCCAGTAGCACATATGTTCCGAGCCTCTGGGCAAAATTTTTGCGTGTTTGTCTTTCTGGGTCTCACACCAAGTAATCTACTTATTTTATACCTCTCAATATGTCCCTTTTCTCCCACTTGGGCCCTCAATGGCTGGTAAGGTCTCTGCTTGTGTCTCCAACCAGAGAGAAGATGGTGAGCTCTGGAGGGCTTTTTTCTAGGTTAAGGATGTTAGACGGGTAGGGCCAATAAGCTGCCACCACCCACTCTTACACCCATGGCAGACATCACTAATTCATCACAGCACTCCCTTGCTTAATGTAGATATTGCTTTTGGATATTTCAGAATATAGTATCTGGTCTCAATTGAGCAGAACCGGCAAGTGAATTAATCTTGTTTGCCATCCTTGATCCAGCAATTTTAACCTTCTCTGTCATCTACTCCACTCCCTGCAGGAAGTGGATTTTTAAAAATTACAACCATCTGTCCTTCACAGACAATGCTTAGCTATGTTAAACACTGGCCAATTGTGCTTTTACCATTGAATACATACATGCTTTAAAACATGTGACTCATCACAGTTTTACATCCACTTATCCAGAGTTACATCATTTATGCCACCAATCACAGGATCACGTGTCAAAAAAAAAAGAAAGCATTTGTTGACTTTTTATTAACTACTGACCAACATATGCACAAAGCCCTCTTGAATCATATAGTTCAGAAACAATAAGCAGCATTTCTCTATCTGGTGGAGTCAATATGAGTCTATTTTTTTTCCTGTCCTCTGAATACAGTCTCAAACACTGCTTCCTTTAAAAGTCAGGCTTATGGTTTCAGAGCAAGATGATGTAGAGTCATTTTTTCCCTCCTCCTCAACTCTAAATCTGGCTTCCCTGGTAGCTCAATTGGTAAAGAATCCATCTGCAATGCAGGAGACCCTGGTTCAATTCCTGGATCTGGAAGAAGAGATAGGCTACCCACTCCAGTATTCTTGGGCTTCCCTGTGACTCAGCTGGTAAAGAATCTGCCTGCAATGCAGGAGACCTGGTTTCAGTTTCTGGGTTGGGAAGATCCCCTGGAGCAGGGAGTGGCTACCCACTCCAGTATTTAAGCCTGGAGAATTCATGGACTATTTAGTCCATGGGGTTGCAAAGAGCTGGACATGACTGAGCAACTTTCACTTTCACTTTCAACTCTAAATGGCTTCCCAGGTGGCAGTGGTAAAGAACCCACTTGCCAATGCAGGAGACACAAGAGACTTGGGTCTGATCCCTGGGTTGGGAAGATCCCTTGAAGGAGGAAATGGCAACCCATTCCAGCATTCTTGCCTGGAAAATTCCATGGACAGAGGAGCCTGGCATGCTATATTCCATGGGGTTGCAGAGTTGGACACTACTGAGCACAGACATGTGTGTGCACACCACCACCACAACTCCAAATACAACTTAAAACCTTAGGAATTTATTAAAAAGACAATGATAAAAGGACTCTGAAAGATGGAAAGAAAATGGGTTGAGTAGAGAAACTCAGGATTTGAGGAACAACAATGTGGTGACTTTCCTGGGCTTTCTTTTCATCTCCCACACCCAACTGAGACATGGAAAGGCCTACAACCCAGAACCACCAATAGCAGAGACAGGGAAGGAAAAAGAGTGAAAGAAACGGAGGAAGGAAGGAAGAGAAAGAAGGGGGGGAGTGAGGTAGGAAGAAAGAAAGAAAAGTTTGCTTTTTCTGCCAAAGGACAGGAAAGAGGAAAGAAGCCTGGAAGAGACCTACCGGGGAGCCCAAGCCCTAGCTCCACACCAGGGTACCAGCAGGTGGCCCAGTTCATTCATAGCAGGAGTGAAGCCTTATGTCTCCCTGCCTTCCACCCAGTGACAAAAGGAGACCCAGGCCCAGCAGTGTCTGCCCACCCCTCTCCAGAAGGTAGCCCAGCAGCACTGCAGCCCAGGGAAGCACATTCCCACACTGCAGAAGACACCAGAAGGGACTGAGTGGGAGTCCTGGCAGTACCCAAAGAACAAGCAGACGAGAATAGTATTGCAGAGGCTCAGAAAACCATACTTCATTGAAAATAAGACACATAAAAGAAGCAGAAATTTATACCAACACCTAAACTGGACTACTCTCTGCTATAATAGAAGATTTAAATAGGATTAAGAGACCCCTAAGACAATCACCCAAATATCCAGGATACGAGAGAGAAATGTGATGAGATATTACTCATCATAATACAAACCAAGAAAACCCCAATCTAAATAAGAAAAAAAAAAAATCAACCAATACCAGTATGATATGATTCAGATGTTGGAATTTATCTGATAAGAATTTAAAGCAATTGTAATAAAAATGCTTTAACAATAACAAATTCTCTCTAGAAAGAATTTTAAAAACAGAAAATCTTACAAAGAAATAGAAGTTATGAAAAATAACTATATAGAAATGATATAAACATGAAGTTATTGAAAAATTGAAAACTCAGATGGACTCAGCAGTAGAGTAGAAGTGACAGAAGATCAAATCAGGGTACTTGAGGACAGATCAATAAAATTTATGCAATGTGAGCAAATAACTGGAAAAAAGCCTTACAGACAAAAGAGTTAAGACTTGTATCATCAGAGTCCCATAAGGAGAGGAGGCACTTTGGTGCCAGAAAGTACTCAAAGAAATAATAGCCAGAAATTCCCCCAGTTTGGTGAAAGACATAAATCTACAGATTCAAGAACCTGATACGCTCAAAATAGGATAAGCTCAAAGAAATCCATACCAAGATACATCATAATTAATCTCCTGAAAACTGAAGACTGAAAAAAAAAAACCCCAGAACTTAAGAACAGGGAGAAACAACAGGAAGGAACACCAATGCAAATTCTATTTTAACATTACTTTAAAGGAAACTGTGCGGGCCCGAAAAGGTGACATGACATTTATCAAGTGCTGACAGCAAAGACTCTCACCCTTGAATCCTAAATGTGATGAAACTATCCCTCAGGAATGAAGAGGAAATAAAGACATTCTCCAGTAAAGGGAAACTAACAGAATTTCTTGAGACCAACCCTTAAAGAATGATTAACAGAATGGCAGAAGGCTGGGACATTCAGAAAGGAAAAAAATCAACTGAATATGTAAAACTAGAAGTAAATAGGTTATTCTTCACCTCTTGAGCTTCTTTATCTGTATTTTCTGGATAACAAAAGTCATGTCACCATCTGATACAGTGTTCAGTGTATATAGAGGAAATACATAAGATAATTATATTCTAAAAGTGAGGAAGATATTGGCAGAGTGGATTAAAAAAAACCACGACCTGAACTTCCCTGGTGGTGCAATGGATAAGAATCCACCTGCCAATGCAGGGGACACAGGTTCAATCCCTGGCCCAGGAAGATTCCACATGCTGTGGAGCAACTAAACCCATGCACCACAACTGCTGAGCTGGAAATCCAAAGTCTAGGAGCCTCAACTACTGAAGCTCCACGCCTAGAGCCTGGGACCCACAACAAGAGAAGACACCACAATGAAAAGCCCTTGCACCATGACAAAGAGTAGCCTCTGCTTTAGAGAAAGCAACTAGAGAAAGCCTGCACAAAGCAAGGAAGACCCAGAGCAGCCAAAAATTAAAAAAAAAAAAAAATGACCCAACTATATGTCATCTACAAGTATACAAAAGTAGTTGGAAAGAATGGAAACATACACTATGCAAACAATTTTTTTAAAAGCATAATTTAAAAAGGCTGTATTATTATCAGATAAAGTAGACTTCAGAGAAAGAAAATTACTAGGGACAAAGAAGAACATTATATAATGGTAAAAGGATCACTCCACCAAGTAGATAGAGCAATCCTAAATGTGCATGCAACAAACACCACAGCTTTCAAACACATGAAGCAAAAACTGACAGAGCTAAGGACTTCCCTGGTGGTCTAGTGGTTAAGAATCCACCTTCCAGTGCAGGGGACATGGGTTCGATCCCTGGTCAGAGAACTAAGATCCCACATGCTGCAGGGCAACTTAGCCCACACACTGTGGCAAGAGAAACCCTCACACAACAAAGAAAGCCCACATGTACTGCAGTGAAGACCCAGTGCAGCCCAAAAGGAGAAAAAAAAAAAAAAAAAAACCATGACAGAGCTAAAAGAAGAAATAGACAACTGTACAGATATAATTGGGGGATTCAACACTCTACTCTCAGCAACTGATAGAATTAGAACAGAAAGTTATCCAGGGCATAAAAGAACTGAACACCATCAACTAAGAGGATCTAATGGACATTTATAAAACACTCCCCTCAATGGCAGCACAATATACGTTCTTTTCAAATGCCCATGAAATATTCACCTAGGTAGGCCATATTTATAAATTTAGAAGAATTGGAAATATAGGGTATGTCCTCTGACCATAATGGACTCAAATTCAGTCACAGAAAGACAACAGGAAAATCTACAAATCATTTGAAAGAATACCTGATATAACCTTTACAGTTCATGGAAACTTCCTAGAGAATGGACCACTCTCTTGTATAAATAATATATAGGTGTTGTCCAGATAAAGACATAGAACTATGGATTTTCTGGCTAGAGGGGAAAACAGATGAATGGGATGAGAAGAAAACATGTCTTCTGTTAGTTGAAAAAGGCAAGGAATGATGAGACGTAAGGTTGCAGGCATTTATCATTTTTGTGAAATTCTAGTATCTGAACCTTCTTGTAACTAAGGGAAAATTCCCTATTCTGGTGAGAATGAGAAGAGGAACCCATGTTCAGAATTGGAAAAATGCAAATACTCTTCCAACCTCCCTTGCAGATAAGGAATGGGTACATATGATCTAAGTTACACCAATCAGATACACCTTCACTGACTTGGAATTGAGAGCTAGTGACACAGACTTCAGATCAATGAAAACTCAGCAGGTCAGGAAGATCCAGTTCCATTCCAGGTAGAACAGGGGCAACTGTGTGAGCTACAGCACCACAGGCCAATTCTACAGCAAGACTTGGGGCATTGTTCCTCGAATGTGCCGCTTGAAGCTGGGTCCTGCAGTTTTCTAGCAAATACTGTTAGCTATTTCGTTCAGTAAATTATACATTTTTTTTCACTAAAATCAGACAAAGTCAATTTACGTTGCTTGAAATAAAGATTCCTGTTGATAGAGGCTTCTGAGACAGAAGGAACAAGATTTTGGGGGGCCCATATTGTGTATGCCACATTGAAACGTGTGGCTCATTCTGGAAGGAATGGCAAATCATTGAAGGTGTGAAGCTAGAAAGTGATACGGGCATATTTTCCCATTAATAATACCAGTTGTAAATCACAAATGCCTGAAATGGGCAGTAGTACATACAAAGACTGAGAGGATGGGTAGATTTAAAATATGCAGGGAAGAGGAAGGGATGAAAGAGGGAGTAAAGGATGACCGCCAGGCTTCTCACCAGGATGTCTAGAAGGATGGCTCCTTAAAATAAGATGACCTGGAATCAGTTTAAAATTGAATTTGTATTTGTACACACTGATTTTTTTCTTTAAACTTTTTATTTTAAGGTAATTATACATTGACATGTGTGAAAGAAATAATACAGAGACCCTGTGTACCATTTACTCAGTTTCCCCGTGGTAGCACTTGGCAAAACTACACACAGTATCACAGCCAGGAGATGGGCATAACAGAGTCAAGATACAGAACAAGCTCATCATTGATGAATTGAACGACATCAAAATTTAAATGCTTTACACTGTGAAAGATGAAAAGACAAATTACAGAGAAAATATTTTGCAGATCACATATCCAACACCAAGGACTTGAATGTAGAATGTGTAAAGAAATCTCAAAATTCAATATTGAAGAGAGCAATACAATTAGAAAATGGGCAAATGTACCAATATTTCACCAAAGAGCATATGCAGATAGCAAATAAACATATGAAAGATGTTCAACTTCATTAATTATTAGAAAAATGCAAGTTAAAACCACATGAGATGTTACTGCACATGTTACAATGCCCAAAACTAAAAATGGTGATAACATCAAATGCTGATGAGGATATGAAAAAACTGGCTTACTCATTGCTGGTGGGAATATAAATGGTATAACCACTCTGAAAATGGTTTTGTAATTTCTCTTACAATGGACTTATCATATAATCCCATAAGTACACTGTTAGGCATTTATCCCAGAGAAATCAAACTTATTTTCATGCAGAAACTTGTGCATAATAGTGGATAGCAGCTTTATTCACAATAGTCAGAAAATTAGAATTTACCCAAATATCCTGCAATGGGTAAATGGTTAAATAAACTGTGGTACATTCATCGCATGGAATACCATTCAGCAATAAAAAGGAATAAATTATCAACACATGCAACCTGGATGAACCTCAAGGAAATTATATGGAGTGGGAAAAAAATCTGAAAAGAATGATTACATACTGCATGATTCCATTTATGTAACACTCATGAAATAGCATATTTATAGAGATGGAAAACATATTAGTAATTGCCAGGGTTTAGGGCTGGGAGGAAGAGGCTGGCCGTGGCCAAAAGGGGTGATACAGTATTTTCCATAATGGTACAGTTAATTGTCTTGAAAGTGTTTGTATTAATACAAAACCACACATGTGATAAAAACAGTTATACACACACACACAAATGAGTGCATGTATAAGTGGTGAAATTTGTGTATGCTCTATAGATTGTACCAATGTCAACTTTCCTGGAGAGACACCGTAACATATTTACATAAGATGTTAACATTGGGGGAAGCTGGGTGAAGGGTGCAGGAGGCCTCACCATACATTTATTTGTAACTTCCTGTAAATCTATTTTGAAATAAAACATTTATTTCTAGTAAGAACATATAAGATCTCCTCTCCTTCAAAATAAAACGTTTAAAAAGGCTCAAAACCAGCATAACCAATCCCAGAAGCCATGCAACATTGTCTTGTCATGTGTTTTGAGATATTTTTGACATTTTCAATCTTGCTTCTCCCTACAAATGAACAGAGTCCATGAAAATCTCACTGAAGCATTCTTTTCCAATCCTGGGTATTCACAGAGAAACTAATGGTGTTTTTTCTCTGTGTTGTCTGAACTTTAATTTCCTCATGTGCTTTTTGTTTTCCATTTCCACAGAACTGAGCTTGTGACTGAATCATCTCACCCAACCTATTCTTCCTGCTTGGGGTGGTGGTAATGGTGTATGCTGGTGAAAGCTGTCACTTTCTCTGTCTCATTAAGACTTTTCATAGCCCCCAATAAAAGTGCTTGTTGGATCTTTCCTTCTGCCTGCTCCATTCTGTCTCCATGTGGGGATGGAACTTAATGCCTTTGGGTATTTTACATGTAACTTACTCATTTTATGTTCCAAGCTTTATTGTAGCATCCTAAGATTGAGCATTCAGCCACTTAGGAGTGCCTTGAAATCCTAAGCAGCTAAGAAATCCTAGGGCCTTCTCTTGTTTTATCCATGGTGAGTAACCTTGCATTCAAGGAGAGGAGAGGGAGAGAAATGGAGAGCCATCAATTATACAGAATTATTCTTTGAAAAGCCCGAATGTCCATTTATCCTTCTCCCTAGGGGCAGCGACAGGGCAGGGAAACTTAAGTCATTACTAATAATATGAAATAATACAAAATGCCTACAGAATAGTACTTTTGAACAGTGACAGAGACCCGTAATGTAACTTCAGCATAACATTAAAGACCTCCTGTTTATGTCTTACTGAAACAAATCACTTCCCCTTAGACTCACATAAAGCCTCAAAGCTGGTGACAAAAGGCAGTCATTTCCTACTTATATGGAGAGAGGAAACAAAGACGGAACTCTAGTCCCCGCATGGATGGCCAATCAACATTACAGAAGAGCAAAATTCGCCCCTTGGTTGGGCCCCTTGTTCTTCATCTACATGGATTTTAGGGCTTTGGCATCAACTGTGATCACCATGTTCTCTGATAAAGGGCAGCCATGTGAAGACATACCTATTTATCTCGGGAGAGAAGATATCTGGTTGTATTTCTGATATAGCGTCTTGAATTCTTGAAGGAAAAAAAAAATCAGAAAGATTTATGTCAGTGCCCAGGTGCTGGTGTGAAAGTTGAGGTTCTAAATCCTATGGGGCTTAGAAAAGGCTTACAGACCAAAGCCAGAGAGTGGAAGTTTATAAAAACACTCCAGATGGCTTTTTTCCCCCTCTTACAGGATTGTCCCTACATGAAACAAATCAACCACATACTGAATTGTATACTCTTCATCTTCTTTGCTTGCTCATTCAACCTAAATGAATTAAGGGATGAGGGAAGATGTTACCAGATATTTTCTGAAGCTGTCACATAATGGCTTTGCTACCAAGGAGATGTCCTTAGCTGGTGAAAGGTTTGCTCCTGTTGTTAGATTTGTAGGCTCTGGGCAGTTTTTCTTTTACAGATTGTTACATTCCTCATGATTTTGTCCTCCAACAATCAGGGGTCTCTCCTGAGATTGACTCTCCTCTGAACACAGCCAGATTCTGTGAGTGAATAAAACTATCACAGAGTACCCACGTGCCTGCCAATCTAACTCTGACGACTTGCGGTCATAGTGTGGTTTGCGATCACCAAGCCTCTTCAGAATGCCCTGGTTTTCCACAGTGATTCTCACTAGCTCCCGGTTCCTTGTTTCTCTGTTTAAGCTGGAAAAAAAAAAAAATCCTAGGATAGGTGAAGAATAAAATTCTCCTTCCAGATTGGAGTGGGGAAGATGAAGTTATGATGTCAGAAATTCAGGCTGCCTGCGTACAGGAGCCTGCTGTTTCATGGAGCCCTGAGAACCTATTGAACCAGACTGTATTCTGGGAAATATGCAAAGCTTTTTTAGGTTAAGGCCAGTGGTTCTCAGCCCTGCAGCCTACTAGAAGATTCTACTTTACTGGTCTGGGATGGAGCTTGGGGATTAGCATTTTGCAATAGCTCCCCAGGCATTATTATATGAAACCAGGATTGAGAGTCTCTGGTTTAGGTGATGCAGGTCTTGTCTACCCAGAAATCACAAATAGCTGGTAATAGTCTTGGTTCTTACTCCCCTCAGCTTTCAACCCAGTTTTAAATACACAAGGATCAGGAAAGACATCTTGACACTCTCCCCTACACACTTACACACAGAGATACTCAAAAACTCATCTTTCCTTGCATACACTCCTTTTGTAGCCCTGATCATACTGCGTAATTATTTGCATAAATGTCCCCTCTCTCTGACCTTGTGTTTTTTGAGGTTAGGAAATATATATCTCATTTCACCTCTGTATTCCTGGTGCTCAGCACATAGTAGTTGCTCAGCAAATATTTGCAGAAACAATTTTAAGAATGCTATATTAAAATCCCAGTTATCATCACCATTTTACAAAAGTGCTTTCCTGTGACAAACTCTAAATAGGACTCCAAAGAGTCTCTTAGGGAAGAAAAGTTAGCTCTTCAACGTTAGAGAAAGGCTCTTATTTGGGGTGGTTTTCTTTCTCCTTAACATGGTCTCTTTGGTTATCCCTCAGGATAACTTTCCTTAAGTATGCCTCTAGTATTAAAACCCAACAAGGGGGAAGTCAGTTTTGACTTTCAGAAAATGAAATGAAGAGAAATAATACTACCTCTTGGAAAAATATTCGTTCCAGCAATCCACCTTGGCGGGGCCTCGGTGGGCATTGGCGATTTTTTGACACAGTTGCTTGTTTTCGTATTCAATTTTGTCGATTCTCTTTTGTTCACCCTGGTGAGAAACCCCACCCCACCATGGTGACATCATCACTGCTACATGATGCTCCCTCTCACAATGGTTGAGCATCCCCCTCCTGTGGGATTATGGGAAAGGGGCAAACTGGGGGCCACAGTGGAAACTGGGAGCAGGGCTGAGGAATCCAGGGGTGGTGTATGGAGAGGAGGAGGGAGTGGTGGGTATTTAGAAGGCTCTGGGAAACTGGACCTCTTTGGGACATAGATAAGGTACATCTGCAGATGGCAAGAACAAATACCTGCAGTTTGCTCAATTTTAAAATGTGATGTGTGTGCGCTGCTGGAGGTTTGGTATCAACAGTAGGCTTCACTGGAGAGGAAGGAAAGAGAGAAATGTTATATCACAGGTATCCTCTTGGTAGCCTTAGAGACTCTGCTCACATTCTACACAATGACACTGATTAAAACATTACAAGTTTGAATTCTGAACCAGTTCAGTTCAGGGATTCTGGTTTAGTTGACTTTCTCAAACTGGCATCTTTTGAAGAGTTTTGAGCAGACATGAAAGCATGATGAGGGCTGAGAAAAATAAAATTTACAGACATAAATGTTCCTTGAAGCTAATGAAAGAGACTTTCTCCTGCCCCTTCCCAATATGACTAGCCTGGCTACTGGATGCTGCAGTCTCATCCTCTGTCTAGATTTTTGGCTTTAAAGTGCTTAAATGAGTGTTTCCATCAAAGGAACTCCCTGGTGGAAGATAAATTTTGTCACTGACGCTAATGCCCTCTTGACCAGACTCAGCAGATAAGGCCATATCATTGCAAAGCTGTGTACTGCTCTGGTTTACCATCAATATCTCTAAGGTGAGCCCTTTCAGAATCCTAGACATAGTGTCCAGTTTAAATTGCCCCACATACCTATTTGTATTCTATTCTTATGAAATGCGTAGTGGCCAAAATCCAGCTTCTTCCTGAAGGATGTACTCTGTCTATGATTAGAGACAATTACAGGGTATGCCAGATAATCCAGGGAATTGTTCATCTTCTCTTCCTAGTCTCACTTCAGAAATGAGGCACCCAGGCTCCTTCCTCTGTGAGGTACTTAGCGGTCCATGATGGGTTGTCATAGTTACCCAGTTATGACATCAGGGACAGGTCCCCAGGGAAGAAAGGGGCAGTGGAGCATGCCTGGTTGTCCCTGGGCTTCTCTTTTGAAAGTTAACCTAGGTCCAAGTCAAGATGAGGACTGAGGCTCAGATTTCCCACCTGCCTGGAATGCAGGTGCCACCAACGGCAACAGGAAAAAGTGTGTTGTCTGGAAGGGGTTGGGAAGGCAAGGGGTGGGGGTGGGAGAGTGGAGAAAACCAGCCTTGGTTATACACCTTGGGCTGTAAGTTTAGTCCCCACTGCAATGGTTTCCCTGAAGGTGTGAGACTACAGCTGTTGGGAGATATCAATAGAAGATCCTTAATGATAATTTGATTCAATGTCTTCATTTTGCAGATGAGGAAACTGAAGTCCTGAGCAACAACCAAACCGCTCTAGAGAAAGTTAGTGGCAGAACTGGGCTTGGGATGTGGGTTTCCTGAATTCCCAGCACCACAGTTGCTCTTTGGAGGGTGGGGACATCTGCCATTTTCATGCCAGTGGAGGAGGATGGTCATTTGCTGGTAGCGGGACCTCAGTAAATGATGAGTTGCTGACATCATGTGGCTTGTAGTGGGCTGGCAGCTGCTCTAGGAGGTGCAGCACCTAGTGGGTGCGCTACACCGTTTGCTGATGAAGAGAGGGAGAACACCTCCCTAGTGCTCGCTATGTAAAGTTGGGCGCTTTCCTGGAATGTTATATTTAATCCTTCACAAGGCCCTAGGAGGTAGATGCTTTTATTACCTCCTTTTTTTTTTTTTTTTCCAGAAACAGGCTCAGAGAGGTTAAGTCACTGCCCAGGGCCAGAATGCCATGCTTGTCTGCATAGAGCCCAAGCTTTAGGCACGATGCCGACTCCCATTGAAGGCAGGAAGAAATGTGCCCCCGAGTTGGGCTTCTCCGCCTTTAACCTTCGTAGGGATCCCGGGCTTGTAAAATGCACATCCTCACTTAGCAGGTCTGAGCTGGGGCGGAGATTTTGCATTTCTGACCAGCTCCCGGGTGAAGCCCACGCTGCTAGTCCGCAGCAGGCAGTCAGAGCTCACAATCGGAACCCGGGTGTCCCTGTAATCCAGAGAAAATTAAGCGACACTTGGGTGTACGCTCGGTCAAGAAAAACTTTTATTGCGCCCTGAATTTAGTCCAGTGGAGTTACTGAACGTCCATGCCTCAACGGGGGGTGGGAAGAGGACTCTCGGAAACTCCAGGGTGGCAGCATTTCCGCCGCGGACTCAGGCCCAGAAGTCTTTCCCCGAGTCCCCCGGGGGCCAAGCGGCGCGCATACTTCCCTGAGCTGAGCGCGCCCGGGCGCCCGCGCTTCGCCGCTTCCCGCGCCTTGCGGGCCCGCCTCCGGGGCGGGACGGGGCGGGTCCCAGCTCTGGAGCCCCCGCCCAGCTGACCCGGCCGCTCTCCCCTCGCTCGCGGCTGCCCGGGCGTGCAGGGCCCTGCCGCCGCCATGTCGGGCCCGTTCGAGCTCTCCGTGCAGGATCTCAACGACCTGCTCTCGGATGGCAGCGGCTGCTACAGCCTCCCGAGCCAGCCCTGCAACGAGGTCACCCCCAGGATCTACGTGGGCAACGCGTGAGTCGCCTCTCCCGGGCCCCGAGACGCCCCTCCAGCCCCTCCCCGGGGCGCCCCGCCCACCCGAGGGCTGGGGTGGGGGCGTCGGCCGGCGCGGGTGGGGGGAGCCGGGGCGGGGTCGCTCCTCCGGAAGCCGGGGCCGGGGCTGGGCGGGGGCTGGAGTCACCGCCCACCTTTCGTGCGTGGGGCGGAGGGGCCGGACCCCGCCCCATCCCCGCTCTGTCCTTCCCTTCCCTGGGTGGTGGAGACCCGGGGCCGCTCGGGCAGCCGGCGTCCTGCCCGAGGCCTCCACCCTCTAGGTACTCGGCCTTGGGCGGTGTCGGGGCGACCAGGTTCACTTAACAGGTGGCCCTCTGTCGCCCGACCGGTCTCCGGCCCGCGCGTCATGTGACAGCTGCCTGGTTCTGCAGTGAGGTCACCGCGGAATGTCTGCCTTCGCTGCCATGGCAACGGGCTGACGTCACAATTCGGGCGTGGAATTTTCCCGGCGAGGCAGGCTTAGATCGGAGAATTGACATATCCCAAACTTGGGGGTTCAGAGATCTGGGCCCAGGTTTCCTCGCTCCTCCCCCTATCTTCCACTTAGGGTTTGATTTACCTAGAATTCTAGAACGACCCAATGATAAAACCCCTGAGGACCTGAGCCATCACTTAGCAAAGGCTGCCGACCTTCTCGCCACCAGGAAATGCATTTATTATTTATCACTTAGGAGTTCTTACCAAATCGATTTTCTCATAGTCAAACTACTAGTAAGAATTTCTCAGCAGCAGGAGAGAACTAGTGATAGCCATTCTGAGAGGTGTTGAAATCTCAGCCAAAAGTTAAAAATAGATTCCCATGCCTGTGTAGCCTCCGGAGGGCGCAGGTTGGGTTTTCATGAGACCCTGAGGCCCTAAGCTCCATGGGCCCAGAGACCGCATGTCTAACCCGGTTCTCTCCTTTTTCACAGGAAGAAATGGTGGCCCAGAGCAGGTGAGGGCTTGTGAGGTTAGGGTCAATATCTTGTTCATGTCTGTATCCCAGGTCCTGGACTAGGACCTGATGCTTACTTTGCCAAGGACTGCCGCAAAAATGGGGGTCATCACAGAACTAGGGGGGTCTAAAAGGCAGGTCCCAGTTTCATGGGGGCCAACCGCATCCATCCATCACTCATTCACCATATGGAGCATCACTGGTGTCAGGCACTGAACAAGGTTCATTCACTGTGTGTTTATTGCTCAGTCGTGTCTGACTCTGCGCACCTATGGACTGTCGCCCACCAGCCTCCTCTGTCCATGTAATTTCCCAGGCAAGAATGCTGGAGTCGGTAGCCATGCCCTTCTTCCCCACAGGATCTTCCCAACCCAGGAATTGAACCTGGGTCTCCCTCATTGCAGGCAGATTCTTTACTGTCTGAGCCACCAGACAAGCCATCATTCACAGTAGTGATGGTGAAGTTGTTGAATGTTGACTTAGTATTCGAGAAGGAAGATGAATGGCAGTGACTCTTCAAAGTTAGTTATTTTAGAGCCTTTTTAATGAGCCACTACTTTACAGCTGCGTGCAGTGTCCTGACAGCTAACTAAGGGTACCAGAATCTCATCCAGAGTCCTCAGGAATTGCCGAGTTCTGAGAATAAGCCCCTCTCCATCCACCCAAGCAGCAAGGGGCCTTGGCACTCTTGGAAACCCTGCTCTCTTGGGCAGTTTGGCTCAGTCAGCTGTCACCACTTACAAGGTGGAAAACAAGATGTGGACATCTGGTGGTGGTCCAGGGTGGCACGTGCCAATGGCCACTGTAGAAAACACATCCCTTGCCTTTTAAGCAAGTCTGACCTTGACACAGACAAGGGGTATGGGGAGTGCTCCACAGGGAGGATTGACTGAGTACCTATTTCTCCCCCACCCCTTGCAGTCAGGAGTGCTTTAACAAAATCAGGGCCCCTGATCAGGGCTCACAGGGCAGAGTGAAACCTGGAGGAGCCCAGTTTTCTGCCTCGCGAGATTTGTGGTTGATGTGGGCATGAGAAGCAGAGTGAGGGGGAAGATAGAGCAGGCCTTGTGTCGGGAGAAAAGAGGCCTCCTCCCAGCCCTGCCATGCAGCAGCCCTTGAGAGCATATGCACGTCCTTCGTCTGTCCTGTCGGGCCAGAGGTGAAGCTCTGTCCTTCCTTCCTCCCAGGGCTGATGTGACAGGCAAACAAGATCACGCAGGAGAAGGCCTTGTGTAAAGTGTAAACTGCCGTTTGAATTGGGATGTTGTTGTGAGATGAAATAAAGCAGCCCTTTGACTATTCAGATTGAATGTTTTGTAACCTCCACTGGCTCCCCAAGTGCTTACTCACCCAGGAAAGCTTCAGAGACGTGGCTAGTGGACTATGGCAGGAAGGATCCCTCTAGGGGACGGAAGGGGGCTGCTGCACTCTACAATCCAAGGAAGAAGGCTGCTGGGCTGTGCTGATTTCATTCTTCACTGATTCACCACAAATTCCTTCAGTACCTACTGTGTGTTCCAGGTACCAGGGCACGTGCAGGGCATACGGACATGAAGCAGACATGGTTCCTCCATCAGGAGCTCACAGCCTGGACATCTAAACAAATAAGCACAATCAAGCATTAGGGTAGTGGCCCTGACCACGGTGTCAGACTGTCTATAGAACAGCTCATTTAACACTAACAACAGCCCCGGGAGTAGGTACTGTTATCATCATCATTTTACAGACAGGGAAACTGAGGCATAGAAAGGTTAAGTGACTTGTTCAAGCTTAGTAAGTGACAGGGCTGTCTGGAGTCTGGCTCCATTTTTAGTCTCTTGGTGATACCACCACCACAGTATCGAGAGCATGATGCTGGATGAAGGGGAGATCAGGAAATGCTGCCAAGGGAGATGAGATATGAGAGGATGCACCTTTATGAAGAAGGTGGAAGGGCATTCCAGGTAGTGGGAACAGTGTGGGCATGAAAGCACCCAGGCTATTTGTGGCAGGTAATTGGAGCTGGCTGGAGTGAGGGCAGAGGGTCATAAGCTGAGGCTGGAGAAGCCAGCAGGGGCCAGAGCACAGAAGGTTCCTTTCTGAGCCAAGAGGCTTAGGGTCTCTCTTCTCCATCTTCCTCCCCTGAGGGCTGCCAGGTAGTCAGTTGATCCTCCCCTGCTGCTGTTTCCTGTCCAGGTCTGTGGCTCAAGACATCCCCAAGCTGCAGAAGCTGGGCATCACCCATGTCCTAAACGCAGCTGAGGGCAGGTCCTTCATGCATGTCAACACCAATGCCAACTTCTACAAGGACTCCGGCATCACCTACCTGGGCATCAAGGCCAATGACACACAGGAGTTCAACCTCAGCGCCTACTTTGAAAAGGCGGCAGACTTCATCGACCAGGCTCTGGCTCAGAAGAACGGTAAGGGACCTGCCACCCAGGAAACGGTGGGAGGCAGCTTTTTTTAAAATCAATTTTTATTGGAGTTGAGTTGCTTTACTGGGAGGCAGGTTGAACTTGACTCTTTTAGAAAACAAGCACATGACAGGCCTTTTCTTGGAAAACCTGATGTTTTCTGGCTCTTGTGTGAATGACCGAGAGCTTTGGGTCTCTCTCTGCTCACCTGGCTGCCTGTTAGGTGACCACACGTGACACAGGTATGGCAGCCTCGGGGCCCTTGTGTTTACATTGACTTTGGCTGAGGGTTGATTGCCAGCCCCCCTCCCCTATTCAGATAGCTGCAGTAGTGAAGATTTATTATTTTCTGTGATAAGAAATCCTGAGGTGACCAGCTCCAGGGCTGGTTGATGCAATAGCTCTCTGCTGGCTTTAGGACTCTTCTTCCACCCTCAGTGCTTGGGACTCCTCTGATGACCCCAAGACGGCTGTGGCAGATCTGGTTACCACCTCCCGACAGGATAAAGTGCAGCAATAGATGAGGCCACCATCTCTTCCTCATGTTTCTCTCTGTTCTTCTTCTTCTTTTAACATTTACTTCCTTATTTGCCTTCGCCCGGTCATAGTTGGAGTATGTAGGATCTTCAATCTTCTATGCGGAAACATGGGGTCTTTAGTTGCAACATGTGGGATCTTGTTCCCTGACCAGGGATGGAACTTGGACCCCCTGCTTTGGGAGCACAGAGTCCTAGCCACTGGACCACCAGGGATGCCCCTTCTCTTTTCTTAAGAACAAATAAAGTAGTCCCTAGAAACCACCCAGTGGAGTCCCCCTCACCTCGCTGGTGAGAGCTGGGTCATATGTATTACCTGGCGAGGGGAAGGGGGCAGCCCTGATTGGCTTAGACTGGGAGTCAGCAAACTTTGGCCCAGTTTTTAAATGCTTCCTGCGGGTCCAAAATATAAGGCAGGACCGAAGTAGAACTGCTGGAGTGCTGGCTGTCAGGTGAGGCATGCCAGAGAGAAATCCTAGAAGGCCAGAGGGCAGACAGCAGCTGAGCAGGCTGGGCTGCTTGCCCTTTCTGCTTTTAGCTTGATTCTCTCAGCAGCTGCCTTTACCTTCCTGCCGCTTTCTCCATCCCCTTTCTTCCTCCCGACCCAAACCTGGCCAAGGGGAGCGACTCCCACTGAGGCATGATCAGCCCTGTCCCCCTGATTCTAGCCTGTCTCTGCTTCCCTGATGCTACTTGTCCCAGCAGCCTCCCCACAGCAATGATTTCCAGCGGACAGAGTTTACAAGCCACTGGTTATCACACAATTGGGGCCCAGGAGGGAGGTTTGATTGCCTGGGATATCTGCAGTCTTTATCATCAGGCCCGCTGTGGTCCTCCCCAGCCTCGTACACATCACATGCCTCCTCTCCAGCTATACTGAGCTCTGCTGTAGACAAGAATGAGGGGCCCGGTTAAGAGGATGGATTTTGCTCTTCCTGTATATCCATTGGCCATTCATTCAGGCAACTTAGAGCTCCCTGACGGTTTCCTCTTTCCATGCAACTGGGAACATACTCTGACTTTGTGTGACCTCCTGCCTTAGCCCATGTGGGTTGGGTCATTTGTCTGGAAGGCTCTCTCTGCATCTTCCTGACCCATCCTCTGGCAGACCCTGCCTCATGCTTGAGCCCTGGACGTAGTGTCCATTCATCCATGAAGCCTGCCCGCAGTCTGAGTCCACTGTCTGTTGTCTGTCTCCCTAGCACCTGACATAGATCGGGCGTGTAGCAGGTACACTGGAGTACTGAACCAGTGACAGGAAAAAATTCCATGGGTTCTAATGCCTAGTGGAAGTACTTATAGGATTGATTGGTCAAGTGAGCCAACAGAAATACACTGGCCTCCAACACTGTGCCGGGCTTGAGGGAGCTGGGGGCCCATCACTTTGGGGTGGGGGAATTGGCCAGGGACCCTCAGAGAAGGAAGCAGTCATTTCCAGCTGGGAAGATCAAGGGAGACTTCCTGGAGGAGGTGGTGTATGGGCGGGGCCTGGAAGGATGGACTTTGACCTCTCCCCTTGCTTATTGGCTCTGAGTTCTGTGCATGCTGAGTCTGTTCCAGGTTCTAGGCAATGAGGCAGCTGCTCTGCAGAGGGTCCCATTGCCAGGATGGAAACAGGGAAAGCCCTACTCTGAATACTTTGGGTCCATTGGCCAGAGACTGACTGGGCAGAGAAGTAGAGAACCCCCCCATTTCTACCCTGAGAGCATTGGGAAAATAAGGTTATGTTTTGGGGCTAGGGTCATGGGAATAGGAGAGACTTTGACTCTGGGTTAGCAGGTTTCCATCACAGTAATGCCCATGCAGAAGTGTTGGTGGGGAATCATTCACTCAGCTGATCCGCAAATATTTATTGAACACTTAGTGTATGCTGGGAATTGTAGGGTATCCAGAGTCAATACTCTGTAGTCCTTGCCCTTAAGGAACTCACACTCTGGCAGAGGAGGGTTGGTTTGTGTGTGACCAGCAGAAACAAAGGGCTAGACTGCTACAGAAGAGGATGCCCCAGGTGCCAGCAGAAGGCTCGTAGTGTCGGCTCATATTTATTTATTGAATGTTCATGTCTGCCAGGCACTAGTCTGAGGCTCTTATATATCTCTTCCCTGAATCTTCAGCCATCTTGGGGCATGGGTATATTAGCTCAGATGAGGAAACTGAGGCACAGTATTCTTAGGTGGGTCATAGGGTGATAACCAGGGTATTGGCCCAGGTTCTCCAGGAAAACAGAACCAATAGAATATACATATATTATTTATTTTAAGGGATTGGCTCATATGGTCATGGGGCTGGCAAATCTGAAATCTGTCAGGCGGGCTGGAAACTGAGGCAGGACTTCTGCAGACAGAATTCTTTCTTCTCCAGGAAACCTCAGTTTTTTGCTCTTAAGATCTTTAACTTATTGGATGAGGTCCACGCACCTTATTAAGGGTGATCTCCTTTATGTAAAGTCAACTGATGGGAGGTGTTCATTACATCTACAAAATCTCTTGTAGACTAGTGTTTGACCAAGCAATTGGGTGTCATAGATAAGCCAAGTTGACACATTTAACCATCACAAACAGCAAGTTAAAATTTAAACCCAGATTTCCATGTCTTCAAGGATTGGGGTTCTCAGTCCTTATGCTGACAAGGGAAATAGTTGAGCTGGGGTCTTAAGGATGAATAGGAGTTTGCCAGGTTGCCAAGAGGGAGAGGGTGTTCCAGGTAGGAGGAACAATATGAGCGAAGAGACAGAGGTGAGAAATAGCCTGGAAAGGTGTCGGGGCCGTGGGTGGTTAGCCTGGTAAGTAACACTTTGGTGACTATGCTACCCGACTAATGGGGACAGGTCACATTTATATTTGAAAAAGCTCCCTCCAGCTGTTGTGTAGGTTGGTGGAGGATGAGGGTGGAGGGAAAGCTCAGTTTGGAGGTGAAGGGGCAGAGATGAGAGATGAAGACCTGAACTGAGCACTCTGTGTCAGGAGAGGGTAGGGATAAGAGAAGGCAAAGCTTCTTGCTCAAGGGGCCGCCCCACTTTGATAAAAGGTTGGGGGAACCTTGTTGATGATGCTCTGGTCTCTCCCGACCATTCCTTCCTACCTTCATCCAGTGCTGGGGATACAACAGGGAGCAAAACAGATAGGCATCTCTGCCCTCGAGGAGCTTACATTTTGCGGGGAGATGACAGTAAACAAGTGAAAAAGATGTGTGGCCCATCAGGGGGTGGGGGTGACTAAAGCAGGGAGAAAGGGAATGACGGGGTATAGAGTGGGATTGTGGCTTTAGAAGGTGGGCAGGAAAGACCTTCTCAGGACACTGGAGCAAATCCCTGGGAAAAGAGGTGTTGCAAGCAGGCTCCAGTCCATGGGGTCGCAAAGAGTCAGACAGGCCTGAGCAGCTAAGACTTTCACTTTTCGCAGGCCAAGGGGCTGGCTGGATGGATTGCAGGGAGGAGGGGAACAAGGAGATGATGTCAGAGGCAGGGGGAGGGGCCAGATTTAGTCTCCCTGGTGGCTCATACCATAAAGAAGCTGTCTGCAATGTACACTGGTCTCCTACATTTGATCCCTGGGTCAGGAAGATCCCCTGGAGGAGGGCATGGCAACCCACTCCACTATTCTTGCCTGGAGAATTCCATGGATAGAGGAGCCCGGCAGGCTGCAGTCCTTGGGGTCGCAAAGAGTGGAACACAGCTGAACTAACACATACATACATTGTTTTGATTCTCTGTGTTTGTATTTGACATTCATGGTCCTTTTATTTTGAAATGGTTTTGTTGAGGCATTAATTGACATTCTCTAAACTACACGTAATAGAGTTTGGTAAGTTTTGACATATGTATACATCTGTGAAGCTATAACTACACCCAAGATGGTGAGTTTGTCCATCACCTCACAGATTTCCTTCACGTCCCTTTGAGACCTCTCCCTTCTGCTCCTCTCTCTCCTCCATTCCCAAGTAACCACTGATCTGCTTTCTATCACTAGACACTAGTGTACATTTTGTAGAGTTTCATGTAAATGGAGTTGCACAGTATGCACGCTTTTTCCGTCTGGTCTCTTTCACTCAGCATAATTCTTTTGTTTCTTCCGTGCTATTGCACGTAGCAGGAATGGCTTTTTAATGCTGTGTAGTGTTCTGTTGGATGGACGTTCCACAGTTTGTTTATCCATTTACCTGTTGATGGACATTTGGGTGGTTTTCATATTTTGCTTTTGCTTGAGATAGAAAATTCATGTAGGTTAGTGCCCATATCACAGTGTGTAGATCAGCGCACTGCACACACCAGTGTTTTTGTTGTTCAGTTGCTAAGTTGTGTCTGACTCTTTGCAACCCCATGGACAGCATGCCAGACTTCCCTGTCCTTCACTACCAACCCCCAGATCAAGAAACTAAACCTGACCAGCACCCCAGAATCCCCACATATTCCTCACAGTATCACATCTCCCACCTCCACATCACTATCCAAACTTCTAACCGCATAGCTCAGTTTTGCTGGCCCTTTTTGGTTTTTTTCCCGATTTTGTCTTTGGCCACACCTTGCAGCATATGGGATCTAGTTCCCTAACCAGGGGTTGAACCAGTGCCCCGTGTAGTAGTAGCTCCGTGTCCTAACCACTGGATCACCAGGGAATGCCCCTGACTCTTCTGCTCTGTGGGATCATATACATCCTGTTTGTGTGTTTCATCCATTTTGTATCTGGGAAGTTGTAGACTATTCAGACGTAGTATTTTTCTACTCTTCTGTTGATGGGCCTTTGGGAGTTTCCAGTTTGGGGCTGTTGTGACCAGTGCTGCCTATGACGTCCTGGTGGGATTCTTTTTAGCAGACGTGTATGCAGTCCTATCTGGTGTGGGTCTGGGATAGAATTGCCAGGCCCTGGGGGATGCACGTGGTCAGCTTGAGTAGATTCCACCACGTGGTTTCCTGAAGCTGTGTGCCAATTTACATCCCCTCCCCCAACCACGGTAGCTCAGCTGGTAAAGAATCCACCTGCAATGCAGGAGACCCTGGTTCAATTCCTGGGTCGAGAAGATCTGTTGGAGAAGGGATAGTCTACCCACTCCAGTACTCTTGGGCTTCCCTGGTGGCTCAGTTGGTAAAGAATCCGCCTGCAATGTGGGAGACCTGGGTTTGATCCCTGGGTTGGGAAGATCGCCTGGAGAAGGGAATGGCTACCCACTCCAGTATTCTGGCCTGGAGAATTCCTTGAACTGAATAGTCCGTGGGGTCACAAAGAGTCGGACATGACTGAGTGACTATCACTTTCTTTTTCACTTTCCCCAGCCACAGATCAAAGTCCTAGCTATGCTCCACATCCCCGACAGTGCTTTGTGTGTTTTGTATTGATCTTTTTATCTTAGCCATTCTGGTGGGCCCAGGGTGGCCTGGCAGTGTCATTTGCATGTGCATTTCCTGGGAGGAGTTTTGACTGGAGTTGAGGTGTGGCGGGCCAGCCCCAGCTCACCGCGTCCCCTTCTCTCACAGGCCGAGTGCTTGTCCACTGCCGTGAGGGTTACAGCCGCTCCCCGACCCTCGTCATCGCGTACCTCATGATGCGTCAGAAGATGGATGTCAAGTCCGCCCTGAGCATCGTCAGGCAGAACCGTGAGATCGGCCCCAACGACGGTTTCCTGGCCCAGCTCTGCCAGCTCAATGACAGACTCGTCAAGGAGGGAAAATTGAAACTCTAGGGCGCCCCCACTGCCTCTTCTCTAGAGGTCAGGCGGGGGAGGGGGTCCCTGGTTGTGACGTCACAGGCTGCCATGTTTAGGAAACACAGTGTACCCTGCTCCCAGCATCACCAGGCACTTGCCCACACGTCTGTCCCAACACGGCCCTGGGCCGCTTTCCCCCTGGGGAGCACATAAAGAAGCTTGCTGAGGAGGGCATCCTGCTCCCTGGCGTGTCCTGCGCCTGCAGTTTATGACGTCCTCGCCCTGAGGTGGGGGCCCAGAGGGCGAAGGCCTGTGATAGGCGTGCTTCTCCTGGACGACCCAGGGCAAGAGGTCTGTGGAAGTGTGAGGCCTGAGATGCTCACGGGGGCCCCTCCCGACCTCCCCCGCCCCCAACTCCAAGCCCCCACCTCTGGGCCCTTTCCTGAGGGGGCTCTGTAAAGGAACTATGCAAATGTGGGCCCCTCTCCCCCACTGTGTCTGTCTCCCCCTTATCCTCACAGCCGTCTGCGCCCTGCTCACAGAGACACGTCATGAGGTCTGCAGCTGGCTGGGGTCAGTTGTCCGTGGGTGGAAACGCTCATCAAGTAACTGCATTTTGACGATTTCCTTAGGATTAAAGATACCGAAACAACGAGGCCCTTGTGTGGGCAAGCACATCCCCCTCCTTGAAGGACTCTCCTAGATCAATAGTTTGAAAAATGTGACTCCTTAGAAGGCTTGAGTTCAGAATCCGCCTTTTAGGGATACTTGGCTCTCAGTCCCTTGGTCCGTTAGAAGAGTAGTTCCTTAGGCAGAGTTTTATTTTTCTTTTTTAGAAAACAGGGTGTTGAAGTCCAGCCTATTTAAAAACCCCACCATTTGGAGAATTACAAGGGTTTTGTCCTAAATTATAGTGTTGGCGAGCCCAAGCCACTCGTGCTCACTGCTTTTTGTCTCAGTTGCTATTCCAAGAACAGGAGGAGGAAATTGGCCAATTATAGCACATGTGTTTTGTGTGTGTGTGTGAGAGCAGCATAGCCAGTGGCTGGACAAACGGGGGGTTAAACGGGCCCAGGCTCACACCCTGCCCACTCACAGGTAGGTCTTCCAGCTCTCTGCTGCCAGAAAAGGTCCTGGAGTCTTGGGAGCAAAAACGACTCAGCCAGGCAGAAAGGAAACATGACGGAACATCCACATGGCACCTTTATTGATGGTAGAGCAAAGAAACAAAAAGAAACGGCCTTTGCAAGGACTTTTTAGGATGATGTTGGAAGCCGTGAACACTCACACTGACACGTCTGTACACATTTGTCAGAATAGAGTTTTGTTTTGAACACAGTCTTGTTAGCACTTGGCATGATTGTCATCAGGGCAAGCGATGCGGTGCCGTTGTCTTCAGGTTCCCTAACGGCAGAGAGGTGGTCCTCAGCTCTGCCCCCTGGAGCTTAGCACATAGATGTCTGATAAAAGTTTGTGGAATTAAACTTTTTTTTTTCTTGAGCACCAAATATACGCAGGGCGTTGTTCTGGTGGGTCTGTCAAGCTCCCAGAAGCCTGACTTGGTGGTAGGATCCCTTGCAAGGATTTGCAAAGGAGTCTTACCTGAAATGAAATATCAGGGACTTTTGTTGAATATTTAAAATTCAGTTTTAAGTTTCAATTCAGGCAGTGGTTCTGACCATGTGGAGGTGGGAAATGTGCCTTTTCGAGAATTGACCAGAAGCTTCCAGCTAGGTGGAGGAGAGGCAGGTGTGCCTTGGGGCTTAACACCCAGGGGTAATGATCTCTATCTTGACAGAAGCAGCACCGCCCAGCCTGGATGTCCCCTTTACTCTGTGACCGCAGCAGCCCCAAACAGACTAGAATCTGTCTTCTTTTTCAGATACCAGGCTGCCCCCATAGACCCACCCAAGTGAAACAGCCTTCTTCCCCACTGTGACCCTCACAGAGGCCAAATAACTCTTCCACTTCATCTAACTTGATCCTCACAATAACCTTATTAACTTGGCGTCGGGCTCATTCATGTATTGATACCTTTAAGAAAAGGGACTGGGGTTCAGAGTGATTAGGGGTGGGGTGCTCAGGGCTGCCCAGCTCAAAGGCACAGCTGAGGTGAAACCAGGCTGACTGCTCTCTGAAGCGGAATTCTTCCTCTCCTACTACACTCCTCCTCAAGAAATGAGCCCTCGGGAAGGTCTCGGTGCGCTGTGCATGCTATTGACCCAGCCCCCGTGCAGGAGGGCCAGTTAGCTTTGTAGCCAGAGGACAAAAGTGCAAGCCATGGTGCTGGGGGAGGGGAGGGGGGCCTGCTGCAGGAAAAGTAAGAAATGTGGGTCCCCAGTTGGGTTAGAATGTGTGGCTCTTCTTCTTGGAAACACATAGCATCCCTAAGTCAGAGCTTTCTGCTCCACTTCCGGAAGAGGCTCAGGAGCTGGGGCTGGGGTCCCTCTCCCACACCCAGGCAGTGGTCCTCACACGGGACAGCCTCAGCTACTTAGGTCTGCTGACAGGACCTCTTGAAGGCCTCTTTGTGGGGACATGCTGGAGAAAAGGCCATGGGGAGAATTACTGCTGTCACTTTGGGGCTACTTTTCTGCTGATAACTTGGGATTTCTTCATAGTCTTTAGTCCCAGAAACCCTATATTTCCTTCACGAGATGTGGCTCCTACTTCTTTGAGTAAAAACAAAATCAACTTCTGTCGTGTAAGAGCCAACACATGCCCATCTGGCAGCTTCCCCCTCTGCCACGGGGAAGTGATGGAACAGGAACTCAGGGTGCCTCTATCCCCTCCTCTGACCTGGTCTCTTTCTTTGACTGGGAGACCCCCATCTAGACCAGATGAGAGCACCAAATGGTTTTCTTCTCAGTTCTGAAGCAGTACATATTCCACAGGCTGGTCTGTTTCTTTGCCACTCCAAGTTAGCCGAAGAGCAGAAGTCACCATTTTTCAAGCAAGGGGACTAAACTTGAAGACCTCTAAGGTCCCTTTTGTCTCTGACACCGTAGGGTTGTTACAAGAATCCCCATGTACTTGGACCGCCACCTGGAAATTATAGGGTGTGTAACAACGTGATGACCAGCAGGTGGCGCTATGTTCCACCCATGGAGATGGATGCTTGGGAAAAAGTTGGTGCCTTTGTGTCACAATGTTAAGATGCTAATGTTTTAATCGAAATAAGCACTGATCTTAAAATATGAAGATGTTAGCTTTTCTCACAGGAAATTTTCTGTCATAAAACCGGCATCAAGAATCACTGAAGAGCTGACAACGATGGTCCTTCCAAGTCAAGATTTTATCCTGATTGGAACAGAGAGGCCATCTCCGGTTGAGAGAACAGATTGGTTGGAAGCTTAACTTACCTGCTGTCAGCTTTTAGGGTAATTTGATTGTGAAAGCATCAATTTTCTGGACAGAAAAGGGAAAGGTATTAAACTGGTTTGAAAAAAAATAAGTTTAATGTCTGTCATATCACAAATCAGTGTTAAAACACTAAAACTGTAACCAAAATAAATGTCTTATATTATGAAGAAATGGTCTTTTTTTGTCCTTCTTATCATAGTTGATTTTCTGTTATACTTTTATGCTTAGCTTTTATGTTTGCTTTTTCTAATGATCATCATTTAAAAATTCACCCTCCTGATCTAGTTATAGGTTCTGTGATGATTATATTCATGCAGTATGTATTGAACATCTCTCCAGTACCAGAAAATTACTGGCTTAGGAATAATCTTTTTATTTAATTTTTTAAAATTCCAGCTTTATTATTGTGTAACTGATTGGAATATTCTTAATTGGAGTGGCCCACTACTGCCAATGAGGCAGGTAAGATTTATGTTCCTAAGAAAGGGGATAGGGGTGAGTCTCAGGGTCGCCTCACATGAAGATGACTGCGTGGCATTTTAGGAGTTGAGTGATCCTGCAAACAGGCAGTCCCTAAACATCCCCTGCCCCTAGATGTTTTATAAATTCCTCCATTAGCACTAACTCTTTTATAAGAAGCATTGCTTTTTTTCCCCCTCTGAATAAAAAACTGAGAGAAACTTGGTGACTTTCCTCCAGACAGAAAGAGCCTGGGCAGAGAAAGAGCCTTTCTGATCTCCAGCTCACCATCTACAGCAGGGGGCAATTAGACTAGCTCAGTATTATCAAACCTCTTTGGCAACCTAATCTTCATATTTTGATACAAAAGCACTGATATGTAAAATGGGTAACGTTTTTAAAGTGGAACTTAAACATTTAATTAAAAAGGAAATACTGTATAGGAACCGTTATAAATTCAAATAATACAAAAAGGTTTAGTAAACCTTACCCCAAACCTTCAATACCTCTCCCTCAGGGGAAGCCAGTTCTAAGTATATCCTTTTAGAAAAGTGCCATGCATGTGTAAGCCCACGTTTGGATACATGTGTGTATGTTATTGTTTAGTCAACTAAGTTGTGTCTGACTCTTGCAACCCCATAGGCTGTAGCCTGCCAGGCTGCTCTGCCCATGGGATTTTCCAGGTAAGAATACTAGAGTGGGTTGGCATTTTCTTCTCCAGGGAATCTTCCCAACCCAGGGATTGAACCCGAGTCTCCTGCATTAGCAGGTGGATTCTTCACCACTGAGCTGCCAGGTAAGTACATGTGTGTATGTAGATATCCTTTTCCCCATAAATGGAAAATGTTCTACACTTTTATTTTTTCTGCTAAACAATATAGTGTACCCTCTGTTTCTTATATTCCCATTCATTTTACCAGCTACCTAGCATCCATTGTGTATGGACAAACTGTGATTTCTGTATACTGTCATTTTAAAGGTCCAGTCTGCTTTAATGAGCATCAAATATAAAATGAGACTCATGAATGATAATCACAGTGTTTTATCTGCTTTGTATCCAGTTAATTTCTGTTTTCCGTTGGGGTAGAACAGTGTCAGGCACAGCCTGATACTCAGAACTAAGGAAGGATGGTCTGTGCTCCCTTGTTAATTTCATGGGTGTGGAAATGTCCAAGCTAACTTTTAAAAAAAGACAGTCTCTGAGCTATGGCTTTCTGAATTTATGATCCCATTTATAAGAAGTTCAAATGCACGAAGGCTGCATTTTTTAAGTCTACATCAAAATGAGTTAATTTGCAGGCAATACCATGAGTGGGTCATCTCCAGTTCATTCAAAGCAGATGCATACCACATTGTTATAATGTGTGTGTGTATTATGTTTTTATTTATTTACTTAGGCTGGCCATGTGGTTGTGGGATCTTAGTTCCCCAATTGGGGATTGAGCCTGAGCCCTTGGCAGTGAAAGCACCAATTCCTAACCACTGGACCACCAGAGAATTCCCTATTATATTTTTAACTAATTAAAATGTACATGATTTTTAAACCATGAGCCATCTCTGTGGAAGCTTGGGTTCTGGGGGATCTAGTTTGAAGGCCCATGAACCAGAGGACTGCATATAGAGCCTGTGGGGCCACCCTGAGGAGGAGGAGGAGGGCAGAAAGAAGGGAAGGAATTGCTTCTGACAGGATAGACGTTTCTGAACACAAAGTGCGACAGAGTCTTCTTTGGTCAACTTTATTAGTCAGGCCCCGCTGAACTCTTCTTCAGCTAGGCCTTCCTTGTCTTTTAGACTTTTATGGTCATCTCTATTATTTCATTTTAGCAAGAATCCTGCCAAGTCAGTTTAGCCTGAATTCCCCATCCTCCATATCTGGTCACCTTCAATACCTGGTCAGGTTCCTCACCCCCCACCATCCCCAGGTGATGTCTGACCACCCCTGCCTGCCTTCAGCAAGAATCTTGTTAGGTTCCTTTTGCCAGAATCCTCCCTCACCCCCGATGTGTCCTCTTGGTAATTTTCCATTCATTGACTCCCCCACCCTGCTGTTTGGCTGTAAATTCTCACTTTCCTTGTTATATTCAGAGTTGAGTCCAATCTGTCTTCCCCACTACACAACCCCATTGCAGTGGTCCCTATACCTATTATGATGGTACCCCCACCTCCGTCTTTACCTTTCTTTCTTTTTTTTGGCTATGCTGGGTCTTCATTGCTGCACATGGTCTTTCTCTAGTTGCATCGAGTGGCTACTCTCTAGTTGCAGTGCACGGGTTTCTCATTGCAGTGGCTTCTCTTGTTGCATACGGGCTCTAGGTGCACAAGCTTCAGAAGCTGTGGCACATGGGCTCAGTAGCTGTGGCACACGGGCTTAATTCCATGGGATTTTCCCAGACCAGGGATTGCACTGAGTCCCCTGCAAAGGATTCTTAACCTCTGGACCATTAGGAAAGTCCCTTATTTATCATTTGAAACAAGGATTTACAGAGGGGCCTTCCTGCAGGCAGAGGGTGGCAGTTAGGTTCTGGGGATGACTCAGGGCCCCACCTTAAACAGCCTGGTCTGCCAGGCAGAAGGAAGTGGAGGTTTAATCGTGTTGGGGCTGGGGAGCCATTGGCCTGTTCTAAGCAGGAGGGTGAATGACACAGGCTCTTTAGTGCCATCCCTCAGGAGCTGCTGAACCAACAAGTAGATTTCCACCTGTCCGGAGACCCTGCCCTCTACAGAGAATGATTTCTCAACTGTGAATAAAGACAGGGTGATTTGGACTTCCCTCAGGGCAGACAACTGTCTGTAAACAGAGATTTCCCTCCAAATACAGATCCTCCATTTTTACCACTGATCTGTGGCAGCAAAATCTGTTTAAAAATACAGCCAAGGGACTTCTCAGTAGCTAAGACTCCATGCTTCCAGTGCAGCGGGCCCAGGTTTGATCCCTGGTCAAGGAACTAGATCCCACATGCCACAACTTAAGAGTTTGCATGCTGCAATTAAAGATCCCACAACCGGGAACAAAGATCAAAGGTCCCACACGCCACAACTAAGACCCAGATCAACCAAAGAAATCAAAATAAATATTTTTTTAAAGACTAGAGAAACAGATAAGGAAAAAAGATTTTAAAAAATATAAATAAAAATGCAGTCACTAAGAGTCCCAAGTTTCCATGAATTAGAGATGGGGGCTTGGGAACCAAGTAGAAACTGAAACTAACTTAGCTTTGCCAACACTTTCAGATTAAACATTCTACAAGCCTGAGGAGTCAGGAGCATAACTTACTTTCCAAATTTGGCCTATCCTTCAAAGTCTGGTCCAAATGCCACATCTTCCCAGATCCACCCCAGCAAGAAGAGGTTGTTCATTTCTCTGGCCCCAAACACTTTGTCCTTTTAAAAGAATGTATCTGAAACTTTCCTGAGTGGCACCAATCACTTTCTACTTGGTATTGGGGTTATGTGGATGAAGAATTTATTCCTTCCCTGATCCTGGAGCTCCTGGGTGGGGAGTATCTATCAGTTCATTGTGCCTGAGGACTTGCTTCATTAAATGTTTGACAAGTGAACTTAAGAATATGTAGCTTGATAGAAATGAAAACCAGTAAAATCATCCTGTAGAAAAACAGCCTTGCTAGAAATTCAACTACTGATAATTGAATTTAAATTATTAAATTCAATTTAAGGGACTTCCTTGATGGTCTGATGATTAAGACCACCCTTCCACTGAGGTGGCACAGGTTCAATCCCTGGTCAGGGAACTAAGATCTCACATGCTGCGTGATGTGGCCAAATAAATAAAATCAATTAAAAAAAATTTAACAGCCCATACTCAGGGTTGGCAGCCTTGTGGAAAAACATGCTGTTATGGATTAAATTGTTGATTGACTATGAATCCAAAATTCGTATGTTGAATCCAAGGACCTCAGAATGTGACCTTATTTGGAAGTAGGGTTGTTGCAGATATAATTAGTTGAGATGAGGTCATCAGGGTGGGTGATCCAACATGACTGATGCCCTTATGAAAAGGGGGAATTAGGACATACACATGCACACGGGGAGAATAGCATGTGAAGATGAAGACAGAGATTGGGGCAAAGCTTCTGCAAAACCAAGGAATGTCAAAGATTGCCAGTGAGCCCCCAGAAATCAGGGGAGAGGCACAGAACAGACTCTTCTTTGAAGCCCTTGGAAGGAACCAACCTTGCTAATGCTTTGATCTCAGATTTGTGCCTCCAGAAACTATGAGACAATAAATTTCCGTTGTTTAAGCCACTCAGTCTCTGGTACTTTGTTTCAGCAGCTCTAGCAAACTAGACACATGCCCATTTGTATGTCACTGTTGAGACTGCGGACTGTTTACGCTCTCAGACCCAGCATTCACTTCAGAAATAACCCTCCAGGTAAAAGAATACTTAATGGAATCAGTCATTCAGTTGCTCGGTCATGTCTGACTCTTTGCAACCCCATGGAATGCAGCACACCAGGCTTCCCTGTCCATTACCAACTCCCAGAGCTTGCTCAAACTCATGTCCATCAAATCAGTGATGCCATCCAACCATCTTATCCTCTCTTGTCCCCTTCTCCTCCTGCCTTCAGTCTTTCCCAGCATCAGGGTCTTTTCCAATGAGTCAGTTCTTCTCATCAGGTATCCAAAGTATTGGAGTTTCAGCATCAGCATCAGTCTTTCCAATGAATATTCAGGACTGATTTCCTTTAGGATTGAATACTCAGCAATAAAGAGGAACAGATTGTTGATACATGCAACAGCTCAGATGAATATCCAGGGAATGAGGCTGAGTGAAAAAATCCAGTCCTAAAAGGTTACATCCTGATTGATTCCATTTATATACCTGAGATGACAAAACTGTAGAAATGGGGAACAGATTCGTGGTGCCATAGGGTTAGAAGTAAAGGAGAAGGGCATGATTATAAAAGGGCAATGAGAGGCATCTTTGTAGTCAAGAGTTGTTCTTTGTCTTGACCATGATGGTGGTTACTTGAATCAATACATGATAAAGTTGCACAGAACTAACACACACACACACACACGTACAAATAAAACGGGAAATCTGAATAAGGCTGGTAGACTGTATCAATGTCAGTATCCTGACTTTTGCAAGATGTTATCATCAAAAGAAAATCAGCAGAGGGAATAGGAAATTTTCTCTATATTCTTACAAGTACATGTGAATTTACCATGACTCCAAAATAAAGTTTAACTCAAAAAATGACTTTGTCCAAGGATATTCATAGCATCCCTGCTGAGGACAGAGGAACATCGGAAATAACCTAAACTACCAACGACAGAAGTCAGCTAAAACCCTGAGGGTTTAACTCTGGGAAGTACTGTCTAGCTCTGAACAATGACAGGTCTGTGACTGAATAAATATAAAACTGAATCAGTGTTCAGTGAAAAAGCAGATGGCATCACAGCAGGTTCTCGTTGAGCCATTCTGTGAAAAGCATGGCTATACCTTGGCAGAGAGTAACTCAAAAGAATGGAGATAATTTACAAGTTCAAGTCTACTGGATCCTTCTTCTCTTCCTTCTCCTTCTTTTCTCTCCCTCTCACTCTCTGTAAAACATTATTTCAGTTTCAAATCCCAAGCCTCGCCATCCTCTGATCGCTGGCTCCTCCTTCCGTCTCCAGCAGATGGCAGAAGTGTTACAAGGATGGTCCCCTTGGTCTCCGTTTCCTAGGGATGAGCTGCAGATCCCAACAGCAGGTGGGGCCCCAGCATCAAGTCCCTCCGGTTCAAGGAATCCAGACATCAGAACTGCCCTCTCCGAACTCCAGGGCAAGAAGTCTGGCCACAATAGGGTTAACAGTCCACATTCCAGAGTCAGGGAAAAGGAGGCTGGAAGGTCACAGACAAGAGGAGAGGGTTCGGAGGGCCCCCTTCTCACAACACAGCCAGCTCTGTTGGGAGAGATAGATCACCCGCAACAATGGCCACAGCTGTTTTCGTCTGCCCTGAAGGAAACTGAGTTAGGAAGCAGGTATCAGAGAGGGCCCTTCCTGCAGGGGCTTCTGTCTGGCTTGTAAAACTGTCAGAGCAGATGCATTTATGTGTCGAGTGATGGATGATGGAAAGGAGGGACAGACGGCCGCAGATGGACACAGTGACTTACAAGTCAAGACAGGTGGCAGAGGCTCTGCAGGTGGGGTGTGCTGATTCATTGCCCGGTGAAAATACCAAATACCACAGTCCACTTCCCAGCCTCCCTCAGGGCCTGGAGCGAGTGTGCCTCCTCCAACAATCCGCCTGCCACGAAAGCTTCCGCGGTGCTCCTTTCTCTTCCTGCACCTCAGGTGTGAATCTTCCTCCCCCTCCCCAGGCCCTCTTTCTTTTCCAGGGTGTGTGTGTGTGTGTGTGGCTTAGTCGCTCAGTCGTGTCCAACTCTTTGCAACCTTATGGACTGCAGTCCACCAGGCTCCTCTGTCCATGGGACTCTCCAGGCAAGAATACTGGAGTGGGTTGCCATACCTTCCTCCAGGGGATCTTCCCAACTCAGGGATCAAATCCAGGTCTCCCACATTGAGGGCAGATTCTTTACTATCTGAGCAACCAGTGAAAGGTAGCAATTCCTTCTGAGCTCTCTGTAGCTAGCTGGACCTGGTATGGCTTCACCGAATGCATCCATCCCATGCTCTGCACTGATAAGGTTTTCCACACAGGACTCAAAGCTGGTTTTGAAGAATGTAATGGGCTGGGAAACAAGAAAAAAAAAATATCAGCACTAAAAATGCTTGGCTTCCACTTTTGCTGAGAAAAGGGATTTTGTGCTCTCCACTTCTACCCACAGCCTGGCCCTGGAAATAACTGCCTTTGGCACATCAGCCTGCCAAGAAGTGCTTGTCACCAAGCACAAGATCCCCAAGGAGCCTGAGCCGAGGTTTCCTCCTTGTCTCCATCACCAGAGCCTGTTGACCTCTCACCCTGGCCTGGAAACCGGAATCCCTGCCCCCTCAGAAGAGGAAGCCCCTGCTGTGACCCTCCAGATTTCCCTCTTGCCTTCCAGAGGGATGATGACAAGCGGGGCCTTCTTGGTCAGGATAATTGATGCTGAGCCACATGTAGACCAATGAGGGTTCTTAAAAAGCTGCCTTCTGCCTCTGCCTGGGTCCATGGGGGGTCCAAATAGACACTGCTAGGGGCCGTTTTATTTTGGTGGGGTGACAAATGAACTTGGCCTGAGAGATGGGATCAGCAGGGCTAAGACCTGCGGAGGACTCAGAGCTGTAGTTTGCTTCATTAAGCTGGTCCCGAGTTTGTTTTGAGAAAGCCCGAGGGGCCCGGGGAGGTAGAGATGAGGAGCTGGAGCTCGTTTTGATATCCGAAAACTGCAGCCGCCTGCACGTGGGAGGCGCTGAGAGCAGGCTTGCCTCACACGCCCCCCTCACCGTTGGTCACCTGGGAGCACCAGCAGCAATTTGGGAGATTTCTGAGCTCGAGGAGGAGTCTTTGGGGAGGGTTTGCTCGGAGCACACCCCTTTCCCTCCTCCTGGGCTGAGGGAAGCATGGGACCAGCCCTGCCCCAGCCTGTCCTCATTGGCTGGCATGAGGCAGAGGGGGCTTTAAAAAGGCAAACGTGTCCAGGCTGGGGACCGGAGCCCGTGCTACTAGGAAGGCCGAGTGCCCTCCCCCAGCTGGCACGATGCAGCTCTCTCTTGCCCTGTGTCTCGTCTGCCTGCTGGTGCATGCAGCCTTCCGCGTGGTGGAGGGCCAGGGGTGGCAGGCCTTCAAGAATGATGCCACGGAAATCATCCCTGAGCTGGGCGAGTACCCTGAGCCTCTGCCAGAGCTGAACAACAAGACCATGAACCGGGCGGAGAACGGAGGGAGACCTCCGCACCATCCCTTTGAGACCAAAGGTATGTGATGCAGGAGAGTATTTTTAGCATAAGGGTCCTGGGAAGGTTCTCTTTGGGACTGTTACCAGCACCAGTGGATGGACAGCTTTGCCAGGAGGCCAGGGAAAGATGGCATGTCAGCTGTATCCTTGAAACTCAAGTGTGAGGGTGTGGGGCTGATAGGGTCCTGGGAGTGAAAGCCCAGAGCAGGAAGGAGGCTGAGGTGCTGAGGGTGCAGCCCTGGGACAGGTTCAGGGGCTCAGGAGGTTTCAAAGAATCCCCTCCTGACAAGAGAGGAGTAGGGTCCAACTGCTGACACAACTGGGGAGGGGACAAGGCAAGGAAGCTTCGCGTCTGTGAGCACCTGCTAGATGCAGACGCTACACGGACTATGCCTGAACCGCACCCCAGGGAACTCCCAAGTTCCTCCTCCCAAGGAGGCTTCAGAAATGAAGTGGCTTGTTAAGCCAGCTGAGATTTGAAGCCAGTTTGATCCAATTACAAGACAGCCCTGGCAGGGGACTGCCTGGGGGATGTCGGAGGCCAAAAGTCACAGCGAATCCTGGCAAAGCAGCGAGAAAGGGATGCCAGAGGGGCACCCCTTCAGCCCCTACCACCATGATCTATCCAGTGAGCTGGCCCTTGAAGGGAGGGGCGCTGCAGCTACCTGGGAGGGGCCCCTGGAGGGAAAGCAGCATCCTTGGGGCCGGGCGTGGACACAGGTGGCACCCTCTGTCCTGAGTCCCCACCCTAGACTCAGCCTTGCCTCCTTCCTCGGAGGGAGCCTGACCCTAGTGGAAGGGCAGAGACCCCACCTGGGTCCCTGGCTGGGTCTGCACAGAGAAGCCTGCGGGGCAGTGTGCGCAGCTGGCTCTGCAGCTGGCAGGAATGGCTGGGGGCGGGGGCCGGAATGATGCTCCAGAGGAAGGCCCTCTGGCTGCAGTCCAGGTGGGAGAGGAATCCACAGCCCCGGTCCTGGCATCCCATCCTGTCCCACCTCCCAACCAGCTGGGAATGGGGGCTCTGCAGAGGGCACCCCAGAGGAGCCTGCTCCTCCCCTGCTCCTGCCCAGGGAAGATCAAGTAAACTCAAGAGATGGGTTGTAAGGAACCCAAGACGTCCACCTCTCTGGGTTCCCATGAAACCCACAGGCGCAGAGGAAGCCACGTGCTCCAGAGTCACTCTATGCAGAGGAAGCACCTGACCTATGGGTACTATTCTTGGAAAGCCCCAAGCCTCCTTCCCTGGGCAAACAGGCCGTCCCCACGCACCACTCCTGCGGGCCTAGGAGCAGGGACAAGGGTGCCAGACCAGACCAGAAACCAAAAGGCTAGCCGAGGGAGGAAGGCAACCCCCTACATCCCCCACTGCTGTGCTTGTTCTCCAAGGTAGGGCGTGGGGGACTGGCCTTCTCTGTCTCCTCTTTGGTTTATGGTCATAGGATATTTTTCATCTCTTTGTGTCACATAGAAACTGACCCTATGAGACCCTTGGGGATCGACAGGTGCTCATATAAGGACCAGCTGTTTAAAAAAGCTCCTACCAGTCTAAGTCCATAGTAGGAGACATGATCAAGCTGTCTTCAGGCATCAAGCCAGACCTTAGAGCCCAAACATCCCCCGCCCAGGGAGCAGGTCTATGCCACCATTGGGTGTCCACAGAATAGCACAGAAGAGATGCGCCCAGCGCAGTGCCTGGTACACACCAGGTACTTAATAAGTGTTTGTGGCAACTGAAGCTTTAGGTTTTCAGTCAGATCTCGGCCCCCTGATAGGGAAGGAACGGTAGTAAAGTAGTAAAAGGCAGCCCTTTGGCCCCCCTCACCCCTCTGCCCAACATCCCCTGGTGCCCAGGCACACGACTTCCACTTTGCGGGAGCCTGGAGGTGCAGGGGCCTCAGAGGTGCAGAGTCAGGAGACCAGCTCTGCCTTTCCGGAAAGAGCTTTTCCTTCTCTGGGCCTCAGTAATAATCAGGGGGTTGGAGGTGCTGCCATCAGCTCCTTTCAAGTCTAAGGACTTCAGTCTCCTCCCCACCTCCCCTTCCATCCATCTCCCCCTCAGTAGCTGCTCTGATTTATTACCATCAATTAACCCCTACTCTTTTCTCCATCCCCTCTGCACCCTGTCACCCCTCTCAACCTGCTAGAAAAGGAATTTGGGAGAAGTCAGAGCCATTCAGAAGGTGTGGCTAATAACTACCCTGCTGAGGCCAGGGGCCCTGTGGGACAGATGTGACTTAAGTCTGGCGAAGAGGGCCCCCTTGGAGAGGAATAATAACTGTAATAGCACCAACACTTCCAGCTCTATGTTCCAGGCAGCGTCCCCTGAATTATATATGTAAAGGATCGGCTCATTGAATCCTCAAGACAACCCATTCTACAGATAGGAAGCGCACAGAGGTTAAGCAACTTGTCCAAGCTCACACAGTCATGGAACTGATATTCGAACCGAAGCAGTCACTTGGCTCTGCAGTTTTAGGGCGAAAGGGTGGACCAGAGATCTTGCCACCAGCTCCAGAGTATCTGGGCCCTTCCCATAATAGACCTCCAGGGGCAAAAGCGTCCTGGGAGAGGCAGGTTTGGAAACGGCGGGCGGAGGTGGTTTGGGGGGAGCCGGGCCGGGTGGCCGCCCTCACGCGCGTCTCTCTCCGCAGACGCCTCCGAGTACAGCTGCCGGGAGCTGCACTTCACCCGCTACGTGACCGACGGGCCGTGCCGCAGCGCCAAGCCCGTCACCGAGCTGGTGTGCTCCGGCCAGTGCGGCCCGGCGCGCCTGCTGCCCAACGCCATCGGCCGCGGCAAGTGGTGGCGCCCGAGCGGGCCCGACTTCCGCTGCATCCCCGACCGCTACCGCGCGCAGCGGGTGCAGCTGTTGTGTCCGGGCGGCGCGGCGCCGCGCGCGCGCAAGGTGCGCCTGGTGGCCTCGTGCAAGTGCAAGCGCCTCACTCGCTTCCACAACCAGTCCGAGCTCAAGGACTTCGGGCCCGAGGCCGCGCGGCCGCAGACGGGCCGGAAGCTGCGGCCCCGCGCCCGGGGCACCAAAGCCAACCGGGCGGAGCTGGAGAACGCCTATTAGAGCTGACCCGCCGCCCCGCGGGCGGCCCCCAACCCAGGCGCCCCAGGTTTCCGCCCCCTGCGCGCGGTTTGATCGGTTGGGTTTCATTTTTAATACCTGCAACCCGGGGCCGGGGTGGGGTGCTGAGACCTTCCTGGCTGCAGGCCTTGTGGATCCCGGGGTCAGCAACCACCCCACCTCTCATCCGCGCAGCGGGGGTCCCGGGGACAGGGGAGGGCGCTGAGAGTTACAGACACTGAGCCACGCAGCCCCGCCCCGCCGGGGCCGCCTACTTTTGATGGTCCCACTTGAGAGGAGGCGGAAAAGGAAGCATTTCATTGCCCAGGAACTGGTTAAGAGAATTCGATCCGATTCCCCTTCCCCCACCTCTCTGCCAGGCAGAAAAGCCTTGAGTGCCTTGCTGTGCCCAGAACACAAGGCTGGGTCCCTAGATGGGGTTTCTAGTCCTGCCCCTGCCCTCAGCGTGCCAGGTGATCTCGGACGATTACGCTCTTGTCTTCCTGGACTTCGAGTTCCTCTTTGTAAAATGGAAGTGGGGGTGGGATAAGCATCTGGAGCAATCTGCTGTCACGTGATTCCACGGACTCGGGTGCCCTTTGAATGGGCACAGGAGAGAGAGTTTGGATTGAATCATTGATGGGGTCGCTTCCAGAATTCGGAATTGTCATCCTCTGATCTGACAGCCAAAGATGAAAAAAGGAAAAGAGTCTATTTATGGCTGACAGACTCGTGGGAAAAGCTGTGGTGTGTCCCAGCCTGGGATCCCAGATGTTTTGCTACCTCCACTTTCCATCATAAAGGACACAGAAACAGCACCATCCATTGGAATAGTGAGGAAGGTCCCCAAGGGTGGCGGGAGGCACAGAGATTAGTCTCTGTACTCATAGAGCACCTCCCCCACCGTGCACCCATCATGGCCATATTTTATTTAAGGTCACCTTCTGTAGAGAAGCCCAAGGTCACAGCACACTGGGTTTGTGGGCCCAAGGGAGCAGCCACCACCCATTCAAAGACCAGAGGGTCCCTTTCAAGACCTCCTCCTGCCTACCACTCAAGGACACATTTCTGCTTGGAAAAGAGCTTCTTACTGCTGTTACATGTGATGGCATAGCTTACATTAAAATAATCTTATTGGGGAAAAAATTACAAGTGCTGTATATATGCTGAGAAACCGCAAAGCTTAAGAGCTGCCATCCAAAAATCTTTTGGAAAATCATTTCCAGGCACCACTTACTTTCTGTGCAGTTTTTAATTGCTTAAAAAAAAATTTTTTTTTTTTTAAACAGAAGCACATGCCATGTGAAAGCCTGCCCAGCTGGTTGTTTTTGCAATCTTTTCAAGTGGAATTTGTCCACAAGAATGAAAGTAGCAGTTTTTGTTTTTTTTCTAAAGAGTTAAGTTACATATTTATTTTCTCACTTAAGTTATTTATGCAAAAGTTTTTCTTGTAGAGAATGACAACGTTAATATTGCTTTATGAAATACCAGTCTGTTCTTTCAGAATCCAGAGGCATTGTTAATAAAGATAACGAATTGTTGCGGAGAGGATGTGGTCTTGTTTTGCCAACCACGTGTGGTCATTTCTGTCAACGTTAACATTCTTCTCTTGGTCACTAGAGCTCAAACCTGGGAGACACCTTTGACAGTGTTATGGTGGCCCTTGTGGCAATTACATCCTTCCTTTGAAAGGTCATGTTCATCCCTTTCTTTCCAAACCTAGACTTCATCCCTTCACCTCAGCCATTGTATTAACCTCAGCCTAGTCTCACTTCCGCAGCCTGGCCCCACACTCTCTTTCAAAAACACGGTTCTCCTCATGTCATACCTCTGTTCAAAAATTCCTCAGGACTTCCCTGGTGGTCCAGTGGTTAAGACTTCTGCTCCCAATGCAAGGTGACTGGGTTCAATCCCTGGTCAGGGAACTAGATCCCACATGCTGCAACTTAGAGTTCGCATTCCATAACTGAAGATCCCGAGTGCCACAATGAAGATCAAAGATCCCACGTGCCGCAACTAGGACCTAGTGCAGCCACATTAAAAGTATTTTAAATCCTTCAATAGCTCCTCCTATCCAGGATCAAGTTCAGGCTTCTCAGTCTGACATGGAAGACTGCTTGATCCCCATCCCCCACTCTCCCAAACTCCCTTAATGACTCCCAAGTGGCCCCAGACTGTCCTGACCTGTAATTTACTGCCCTCACTTACCACCCCCAACAACTCCTGCTCTTTCTTTGGGGTTCATGTTCCTTGTCACCTCTTCCCTGAACCTTCCAGAAATATTCCAACTCCCGCTGATCCCCTCTCCCCCGATGTCCGGCCCCTTTGTCCCTGTCACTCCTTGGACTTCTGATCCTATGTCTTCCATTTAGCATTCCTTCATGGGTCACCTGTCCCACCCAGCCAAGCCATGTTTAGTACCAGAATAGACACAAAGTCAAGTGTCAGGACCAGCTCACAGGAGTTCAGTCAAGCTTTTTCCCAAATGTGAATCTTATGCCTCCGTGATGAAAATGTAAACTCTTCACAAACAAGGATCATGACTTGTGCTTTTTTCAAAACTCCTGTCTCACTTCATAGTGCCAGGCACTAACAGAGACTCAAGAAATACTCTCCCTTTGCCATAAGAAGGGATGACCCTTTGCAAACATTTGAATCCAGCCCGTCTTGGGGTAACCCCACCCCAAGATCTTCCTCGTAATTTTCCCCCTTAACTTCTAATAATCCCTCCTAAACCCATTATCATCATCCACAAGCCTTTGATAGGTGTCAATGGATGTTGCTGCCTCCAGGCCCCAAGGAGACCTCAGTGAGACCCTGCAGAGAATCCATGCATCATGAGGAGAGCCCCAGGGCCCAGAACTAGAGCTCAGGTGGGAGATGGATACATCGCCCAGTCCCCCAGAGGCGATGTGTCACAGGTGGGTGGGCAATGGGCTCTGGAGCCAGGTTGGTGTTTGAATATGAGGACACGGAGTCACCAAGGGATTAAATGTTTTGCCCATAGCCAGCTGTGGGCTCAGATACTTACCCTGACACCCACTCGAGCTGCTCAGAGCCTGGTGGGCATGTGGGCAAGTAATCAGGTCACACTGTTCTGTACAAAGTGTTACAGGGACCAAGGATGGCAGCAATTTGCTCTGCGGTGGGTGGAAATGAGGGATCAAGCTTAGGGAGGGTTTCAGGGAGGTGGATTAGCAGTTTACCAGATAGAGAAGGGAGCATGGACATTCTAGGCAGAGGGCATGGCCCTAGCCAAGACACTGAGGCTGAAGGTTCATGGGTGGAGGAGACTCAATTCCTTAATGCGTACTGAGTCCTTGTCATGTGCGAGGCAGTGCTGGGGAACAGAGGATTCAAACCAACCCCCTAACCCCGAGTTAACACCTAGGGTCTGTTTCTGGGACCCGGAGATTTAGGAGGGATGACCCAGGCTATAATCCCATTACCACGAGGGGAAAAAAAACCCAAAGGCTAAATTGTAGGTCGGGTTAAGGGTTATTTATGGAAAGTTATATTCTACCTACATGGGGTCTATGAGCCTGGCGCCGATCAGAAACGGAACAGACAACAGGCTCAGTTGGGAGGGCAGTGTTGTGCTGTGGGAGTGTTATGTTCTGGGGGTGCAGCCAGACATGGGGCTTGTATTAATAGTCTGAGAGTCAGACAGACAGAGGGACAGAGGGAAATATTAATAGGTCTCTCTGTCTCTGTCTCTCAGACACACACACTTCTTGCTCTACCTATATCACAGCTACAGACCAGACCACCTTTGCACAAGGAGGTAGAGCAGAAGAAACTCAAAGAAGTCACAGGAACCCATTTTCCTTGAAGCAAGCAGGACTTGGGCAGCTGGGGAGGGTGGAGAACCTGCAAAAGGCACCTGCATGTGAGCTGAGCTCCCAGATGTGGCAGCTGGAGGCTGGTGCCATATCCCATACCCCTCCTACCTGATCCCAGACTCCCTAGATCCCGATCACCGAGCTCTGGGGCCTGCAGTCCTTCCTGCTCGCCCCTCCCCCTTCCTGTTGCGCATCCTCTGTGTTCTCTCTCGTCCATGCGCAGGCAGAAGGGGTCAGATCTGGCAACTTTGACCAGTAGCCAAAGTGCCTTTAGTGGCCAGAGGGGCGGAAGGCAGGGGGACTGTTGCTCTTAATACAATCATGTGTCTGGTTTGTCCAGGACACCTATGGGCTCAATGTAATTATTAACAGCTTCCCCTTTTAGTCTCAAAAATGTCCTGATTTGGACAATAAACTATCTGGCTCCCCTGTTATTAAGAGACACAACTTTCTGTGGAGGGACTGGGGTTACCCATTTCTAAATGCTGGTCCTTTCCCTGGGCTACTCCCTGGGTTCAGGGACCCTTTTGTCTGGCATTGCTCCCCAGGGCACCCCCAGTACCTAGCATGCAGTAGGTGCCTCATATGCATCATGGTTGCATAGTCGTTGTTCAGTTTCTATAGGATTTCTTTCCTCATGAGATTAGGTGGGCTTCCTAGGTGATGCTAGTGGTAAAGAATCTGCCTGCCAATGCAAGAGACCTAAGAGCATGCAGGTTCAATCCCTGGGTCTGGAAGATCCCCTGGAGTAGAGCGTGGCAACCCACTCCAGTATTCTTTTTTTTTTTTTTAATTGAAGGATAATTGCTTTACAGAATTTTGTTGTTTTCTGTTAAACCTCAACATGAATCAGCCATAGGTGTGTATATATATATCCCCTCCCTTTTGAACCTCCCTCCCATCTCCCTCCCCATCCCACCCCTCTAGGTTGACACAGAGCCATTGTTTGAGTTTCTTGAGACATACAGCAAATTCCCATTGGCTATCTTTTTTACATACTGTAATGTAAGTTTCCATGTTACTCTTTCCATATCTCACCCTCTCCTCCCCTCTCCCTATGTCCATAAGTCTATTCTCTAATGTCTGTTTCTCCATTGCTGCCCTTCAAATATATTCTTCAGTACCATTTTTCTAGATTCCGTTATATATGTGTTAGTATACGATATTTATCTTTCTCTTTCTGACTTACTTCACTCTGTATAATAGGTTCTAGGTTCATCCACCTCATTAGAACTGACTCAAATGCACTCTTTTTTATGGTTGAGTAATATTCCATTGTGTATATGTGCCACAACTTCTTTATCCATTCATCTGTCGATGGACATCTAGGTTGCTTCCACGTTCTAGCTATTGTAAACAGTGCTGCAGTGAAAAATGGGATACATGTGTCTTTTTCAATTTGGGTTTCCTCAGGGTATATGCCTAGGAGTGGGATTGCTGGGTCATATGGTGGTTTTATTCCTAGTTTTTTAAGGAATTTCCATATTGTCTTCCATAGTTTTCCACTTCAGTATTCTTGCCTGGAGAATCCCTGTGGACAGAGGAGCCTGGCGGGCTAAAGTCTATAGAGTAACAAAGAGTCAGGCACGACTGAGCGACTTACACACATGCACATGAGATTAGGTGAATGAAATGGACTGGGATGTCTGGATGATGGTGGGAGGAGGGAGAGGCTTGACCAGATTATTTCATTTTGGGTTTCTGAGGATAAGACACAGCTCTTACCCTCAAGCAGTTTCTAACCTTGCTCAGGGTCAAGCGGGAAACGAGGGCACCAGGTACCATGGTGGAGTATGTGACCATTTGCCCCCAGAGTGGCAGAGTCAGGAGGGGGTGGGGGGGCTTGAGGAAACCAGGCAGGGGTGGGCTCCCTCTGAGCTTTGCAGGCTGCTAGGACTCAGAGAGGACAGGCAGTAGAAGGCAAAGGAGCTGGGAGGGGAGCGCTGGTGATGCTGGCATGGGACCTGGCACACAGAGGGCTCTGTCTAGCTATGATTATTACATAAGGAAGCAGAAGCCAGGAAGGAGAGAAGGGTGGGGGCAGAGGTAGATACTGTCTATCATGGCAGGAGAGAGGGGGCATCCACTGGCAAAGTGGAGGGGCTGAGTCCGTATAAGGGTGGCACTGACTCCCCGAGGAAAGGCAAGGAGCTGAATCGCAGGTGCCAAAGGGTGCCCCAAGCGATATTCTGTTCTCCACCAGCCTGGCAGTGCTGCTTTGGAGACCAAGTCCTGACTTTCTTACAACCTCCCTGGGCCCCAGTTCCCAATTTCCCTCCAAGTGCCTGGGTTACCTGAGCTTGGGTCCTGCCCATCGAGAAGGCCAGAGCTGGCAGTGGGCAACTGCAGGTGGGAGACTAGTACCCAGGAGGGACAGTAGGAAAGAGAGGTGGAAAAAGAGGAGCCCAGACCACAAACCTCACTTGCTTGACACCTTCCTGAGGGCTGATCCTGCCAGCAGTTTGAAGGCGGAGGCAGGAGAGATGCAGACAGGAGAGGAAGTGGGAGAAAGGAGAAGATGGACATGGGAAGGAGAAGAGAAATAATCATTCATTCATTCCACTGAAATTGACTGGGTGCCGGAGGCATGCCAGGCATCACCCTAGGTTCTGGGTACACGGTCGCCATCATGGAGCCTCTTGAAGTTCACGGTCTAGTGCTGGCAGGGAGGTGGATATTAGAGAACAAGGAAATACATAGTGTGATGCCCAGGAGTGAAAAGTTCTGTAAAGAAAAATAAAGCTGGTGAGTAGACAGAGCACCATGGAGGTGGCCAGGTCAGGCCTCTTTGAGGAGGTGGTATTTGAGATGAAACCCAAATGCAGTGGGGGAGTGAGCCACACAAGGATGGGGTGGGACGGGGAGGGATGTGTGTGCCTGGAGGGGAACGGCAAGTGCAAAGGCCCTGAAGGTATGGAGGGGGTGGAGAAGCGACACCACTAATTGCCTTGGGTGCCTTTCAGGCGTCTCCATCCCAAGGCTGCTAACCCCTGATCTGGAAGCCAGCATAGTAATTATAATTATAGTAGGGAGAGGTGTGTGCGTGTGTATGTATAAAAAAGAGAGACTCTCTCTTTGTATGTTCTCCTGTCTCTGTATGTTAAAGACCAAGTGACTCCCAGAAAAGAATAATTTGCATATTATTAATTATGTAGAGAATTCTCTAGGGGTCCTGCAGTTTGAGCTTCCCAGGTGAGACAGTGGTAAAGAATCTGTCTGCCAACACAAGAGATGCAAGAGATGCGGGCTTTATCCCTGGGCTGGGAAGATTCCCCTGGAGTAGGAAATGGCAACCCTCTCCGGTATTCTTGCTTGGAAAATTCCAAGGACAGAGAAGCCTGGAGGGCTACAGTCCATGGAGTTGCAAAGAGTTAGACATTACTGAGTGACTGAGCACATACACACATGGGACCTCCCTGGAGGTCCAGCAGTTAAGACTTCACCTTTCAACGCAGGGGTTATGGGTTCGATCCCTGGTCAGGAAGGCTAAGATCCCACGTGCCTAGCGGCCAAAAAGCCAAAACAGAGAACAGAAACAATATTGTAACAAATTCAATAAATATTTTTAAAATGGTCCACAAAAAAATTCTTTTAAAATTAATTATTTATTAATTAATAAATAATTATTAATCAACTATTCAAGCCTTTATTCTTTTTTTTTTTTTTCAAGCCTTTATTCTTAAAGCATGAGATAAGTTTGATTAAAGTTGTGGGCATTGGACAGATGTCTTCTTTCTAAGACACACATATGTTATGGAGTCCATATATAAGAAAGTCCTCAGCTTTCTTATAGTGGCTGCCTGCAAAATTCAGCCGGGATTGGAAGCAAAGACTAGCTCGGCTGGGGAAAATGCAAACGTGTACATGTTGATTATTCTTCCCTGCCATGGTTCTAACCCAGACATATACATATGTGTAGACATATACATGTTTATTCTGAGACCCTGGATCAGGGGATGGAGATCTGAAGGGGAAATAGGTGTCTAGAAATTAATTCCTTTCCGAAAGATTTGTTCTTCTCGAAACTGGATAAGATCGTTCCCATCAAGGGGCACACTCATGTGGCAGCATCCACTACAAACCCCTTTCCTAGAAAACTGGCTTTCACCCACGCTGGTAAGTGTGCCTAGGACACTCTCCTTCCACATCTCTGGTCTAGAAAGTCCTCTTGACCTTCAAGTCTCAAATGCTGCTACCTTATGGGGGCAGACCACCATGCCATGTACACACCTCATCACAGAACATCACACGGGCTGAACCTGGCTACCTCTTCTATCAAATGTGAGTCTATGGGGGGCAGGGCCCCAGGCTTTGCACATTTGTAGCCCCAGTGTCTTTGCACAGGCTTGGCCAGAGTTGATGCTTAATACTTGTTTACTGAATTAATGGAGGTTTGGACAGTAGGGCATGATCTGAGCAGCAATGAAAACTCCAGCATCCTTCCAGCTGAGCAGCAGGCAAGAGCTCTGGGCCAACCTTTCCCAAAGTATTTCCTTCATTCAAGTTCCGTAGCTTTGCAATGCTGCTGGGGGCAGCGGGGCCCCTCCCAAGAAAACCAAGGCCATGGTTGTTTACCCAGGAAATTATCAAGCATGCAAATTACAGACACCTCTATCACTTGGCCAACAATTTGGTGTTGTGGTGTGAGGTTATTTCTATGTCTGAAGAAAACAGCTCAGCTCTGACTAAAGAAATAAATGATATCATTTTTCGTTCAGGCAACCAGATTCCTTGGTACAAAAGGCTCCCTGGGGAGGAACGCCGGGACAGCGTGGCTCCTCTGAGGCTATTTACATCTGTCAGCTTCTCTAATCTCTGGCCTGCCTTCCTCTGCCTGTTTCCTTCCTTCACACAGAGGTTGGTGTTGAGCCCTGTCCTCGCAAAGAGAATGCTGGGGCCACTGGTCCTCACGTATGCACTGAGGGTGGGTGGGGTGTGAGGTTTTGGCTGAGTGGCATTTGGGGTGTTTTTCCCCCTTTTTCTTAGAAAACAGCTTCAATTTAGATAATGACTCTCTTGGCTGGCTGGTGATCGCTATTTGGAGGGACTTATTTTTCCCTGTTCAATTTGGCTGGGAGAAATTGGATCTAAAGATTAACATTTTCTAAAAATGTTGCTGAACAGTCTGTAGGGCACCAAGGGATGTTTTCCGGGTCACCTGTTCATGATAGCCTGGGTATCTTTGTCTTAAAAGAAGAGCTGGAGCTGGAAACAGACTCCCAAGCCTTTTATGACCAATGGGGTCAGGATGGTTCTCCAAAATGTCACTGACTCTGCAGTGACTTTAATGGGAAGGGAATCTAAAAAAGAGGGGATGCTTGTATACGTCTAACTGATTCCCTTTGCAGTACAGCAGAAGCTAACACAACATTGTAAAGCAACTATACATCAGCAAAATTAATTTAAAGAAATGTCACTGAAATCCTGGGTAATAAAGGCCCTGAGAAGTCATTTGGCCCAGACTTTGCAGACATATTCCCTTTCCTGCACAGTCAGCTCCCATCTCCTCTCCAGCTGTCCCTCACCTCCACCTGACTCCCCACTCCACCCACACTGAATTCCTCAAAAATACCTGCTCATAGCTCATGACAATGCTGTTCCCTCTGCCTGGAATGTTCTTCCTGAATTCTCTGCACTCCAGTCTCAGCTCAGATGCCACCTCCTCCGAGGCCTGCCCTGACCTCCCCATCTGGAACAGGACTCTGCTGGTCTCTTTCCCACCCCTTCTCACAACGTGTCATTTTGCATTAGTGTCACGTTGCGTCTGCTTTGGCTGCCCAGTTGTAAGCTCTATCAGGCAGGGGCTGAGTTGGCCTCCTCCCCGCCGTGTCCTGTGCTGAGACCAGGAGCCTGGCACGCAGCAGGGCTCAGAAAATGTTTGCAAATGAATGAATTGGCAAGGGGCAGGGGGGCTGCCAGCACACACCCTCTACCACCCATGTTAAGAGGACTATTGCAGGCATTGTTTAAATACCGGATCGCAGTCACAGCCGAGCTGCTGTCAGCTCACACAGCCCTCCTCCCCGAGAGCGGGTAAGAGACCCAGACCTGGAAAAATGTTTGAAGCTTTTCTATTTCTCATCCTTTGTTTCTTTAGCACAAGATGCTTTCCTTCCCTTAATCACTGTATTTCCCTTCCCCGTTCCCACTATTCACTCCTTCATCAGACTTCATTTTTATAACAATACCATTTATAGAATCCATTTAGTGGTTCTCCTGGTCCTGTGTGCTGTCTGGGGGAGACCCAAGAGTACCCTCTGAAGTCAGGGTGGGGCTCCTTCACTCGGCAGTTTTTGCTTGGCTGACCAGCTGGGCATCTCCAGCCCAGACACCTGGAATGTCCCTGCCCCCTCATTCCCTCCATCCAACCCACGACCACCATGTATGTGGTTTTTACCTCCTTCTCTAGGCCTAATGGCTCTTGAATCCATTCATTTCTCTCCAGTACCACTCCCTGTTTTAGCCACCCTCTCCCCTGTCCCCACCTCCAAGGTTTTCCAGGCCCCTGGCCTTAACCTCCTCCAAGTTAGTTATGCAAAGGTGTGGAATCTGATCCTGCCCCTCCTCTACTTACCACTCATGATGGTGAGCCCTCACCTCAGCAGGCCCTGGGCCAGACTGATCAGACCTCCCAGTTCCAGCTCCTTCTCTTCCCAAAGCCCGGCAACCTCCCAGGTGCCTCGCTGGGCCCCTCTCAAAAACCACCCGACCCACACCCTCTCACACCTCTGGCTTTTACATAGTTGGTCACTCACCTACAAGCGTTTTCCTGCATCACCTGCTACTCTTGCCTCACTTACATCACTTTCTCCTGGAAGTTCTCCTGCCACCAAGTTTCCCAACCTGGGCCAGGACCCTCCCCTGAATTCTCAGAGCAGATCGCACTTTCCCTTCTTGTGTCCTTGGCATAGAGTCCTTTTATGGCCAATTTACTGCTTATTTTCTCTGTTAGACTTGAAGCTTTCATGAGGACAGGGGCATGTTGTCTTGCTCAGGGCTGCAGAGAAGACCCTGATTTGAAAATTCTGTGACTTGGACATGCAGGAGCAGTCAAACTGGAAGGATACAAAATTGACCCAGGTTTGCCTCGGGAGCCCAGCCAGGAGGCTCTTCTCTCCCAGAATCAGAGTCCTGAGATCCCTGGGAAAGGAGGAGGCCCAGGCATCCTGTGGTCTGCTCTTGTCTTTAAGCAGCATGACCACGTTCCAGGAAGAAAAACCAAGGGAAAGCTCTCTGAGACCTGTAAATAAGACCTGGAGCCGAGGGGCTGGACCCACCTGTCTCTCCTCCTGGCAGGTGACCTGAGGAGGGCACAGCTCTCCTATCATCTGATTATGAGAGGGTTCACTCCTTCTCTAGCCCTGGATATTAAGAGGTCTACCCCAGGTGAGGTGTGTGTGTGTGTGTGTGTGTGTGTGTGTGTGTTGGGGGAGATGCTTATGGAGATTTTTTTGTTGTTGCTCTTAAAAAGGGACTCATGATAAAGATTGTATTGATCAGGATCCAGCCAAGGAAGTAGCATATATGGGAATAAGGGGTTTATTATAGGCCTGAGACTCCACAGTGGGAGGAGCTGGGGAAATGACGTTCTGAAAGGGGAATTGGATGATCAGAGAAAATATCACTCATCAGTCTTGCCACCAAGACTGTGGCAAGTTTGAGTGGCTGACAAGTTGGAGCTTGCAGGGAAACTTGAGAAACCAAGCATGTCCAGCCACCAAAGGGACTGCGATGTGAGCTAGTGTGGACGTCAGTGGGAGCCATGGCTCCACAAGGCCAGCGTTGGGACAGGGACCACAGGTTCTGGTTCCTGTCCCTTTCGTTTCTGACAGTCTCAGTGCTGAGAGTCAGTGCAGCTTCACTGCACTTTTCCAAATCTCACAAAATTTCCCCTTTTGACCTACTCTACCCCAGACCTATGTGGAGAAAGGGATTCTGGGAAGTGTCATTCATTCCCAGACTAACCAAGTTGCTGTAATACAAGCCAGCCTAAGGATCTGCCCCTCATCTCCCCAGCTTCCTCTCCTTCACCTCCTCCGGTGCCCTGGCCCCTATTTACATTTCCCCATCCAGCCGCTGCAGTGCCCTTGATCTGCAAAGCCCATGCTTGCTCCCTTCTTGAGCTGGTTCACTCTACGTAGACTTCAGGATCTGAAGATCCCTGAGAAGCTTTTCCTCTCTGAGATTCCTGCTTTCCTCTGGGCTTCCAGAGGACATTGGGAC